>NC_086444.1:648321935-648631935 GCF_028390025.1 Pseudophryne corroboree | reverse complement strand
CAAAGTTGTAATGCCGAGACCCCTCGGGCAGCCGCCCAAGATGCGCCCACTTTCCTAGTGGAGTGGGCCTTTACAGATTTAGGCTGTGGCACGCCTGCCACAGAATGTGCAAGTTGGATTGTGCTACAGATCCAACGTGCAATCGTCTGTTTAGACGCAGGAGCACCCATCTTGTTGGGTGCATACAATATAAACAGCAAGTCAGACTTACTGACTCCAGCCGTCCTAAACTATAACTATATATATATATATATATATATATATATATATATATATATATATATATATATATATATATATATATATATATATATATATATTATATATATATATATATATATATATATATTTATTTAGGGTCCTGACAACGTCTATTAACCTGGAGTCCTCCAAGTCCCTAGAAGCCGCAGGCACCATAATAGGTTGTTTCAGGTGAAAAACCTGACACCCCCTTAGGAAGAAAACTGGAGACGAGTCCCAGTTCTGCCCTGTCCGAATGGAAATTTAAATATGGGCTTTTGTAAGACAAAGCCGCCCATTCTGACAATCGCCTGGCCGAGGCCAGGACCAACAGCATGGTCACTGTCCATGTGAGATATTGGTCAACAGCTTGTTCACTTTCCATGTGATATATTTCAAATCCACAGATTTGAGCGGTTCAAACCAATATGATTTTAAGGAATCCCAACACTATGTTGAGATCCCACGGTGCCACTAGAGGCACAAAAAGGGGTGTATATGCAATACTCCCTTGACAATCTGGACTTCAGGAACTGAAGTCAATTCTTTTCGGAAGAAATTCTACAGGGCCGAAACTTAAAACCTTAAAGAACCCCAATTTTAGGCTCAAAACACTCCTGTTTTCAGGAAGTGTAGAATTCGACCTAGTTGAATTTTCTTCGTGGGGCCTTCCTGGCCTCACCCACGCAACATATTTTCACCACATGTGGTGATGACGTTGTGCGGTCACCTCCTTCCTGGCTTTGACCAGGGTAGGTATGACCTCTTATGGAATGCCTTTTTCCTTCAGGATCCGGCATTCAACCGCCATGCCGTCAAACGCAGCCGCGGTAAGTCTTGGAATAGACATGGTACCTGCTGAAGCAAGTCCCTTCTTAGCTCCCCAGGCCCTTAGTCCTCTGTGAGCATCTCTTGAAGTTCCGGGTACCAAGTCCCTCTTGGCCAATCCGGAGTCACGAGTATAGTTCATACTCCTCTATGTCTTATAATTCTCAATACCTTGGTTATGAGAAGCAGAGGAGGGAACACATACACCGACTGTTACACCCACGGTGTTACTAGGACATCCACAGCTATCGCCTGAAGGTCTCATGACCTGGCGCAATACCTGTCCCGTTTTTTGTTCGGGCGGGACGCCATCATTTCCACCTTTGGTCTTTGCCAATGGCTCACAATCATGCGGAAAAACTTCCCTATGAAGTTCCCACTCTCCCAGGTGGAGGTCATGCCTGCTGAGGAAGTCTGCTTCCCAGTCGTCCACTCCCGGAGAGAACACTGCTGACAGTGCTATCACATGATTTTCCGCCTAGCGAAAAATCCTTGCAGTTTTTTCACTGCCCTCCAGCTTCTTGTGTCACCCTTTCTGTTTACGTGGGCGACTGCCGTGATGTTATCCCACTGGATCAATACCGGCTGACCTTGAAGCAGAGGTCTTGCTAAGTTTAGAGCCTTATAATTTTGCTCTTAGCTCCATCTATGTGGAGAGAATTCTCCAGACTTGATCACACTTTCCTGGAAATTTTTTCCCTGTGTGACTGCTCCCCAGCCTCTCAGGCTGGCCTCCGTGGTCACCAGCATCCACTCCTGAATGCTGAATCTGTGGCCCTCTAGAAGATGAGCACTCTGTAATCACCACAGGAGAGACACCCTTGTCCTTGGATATAGGGTTATCCGCTGATGCATCTGAAGATGCGATCCGGACCATTTGTCCAGCAGATCCCACTGAAGAGTTCTTGCGTGAAATCTGCCGAATGGAATTGCTTCGTAATAAGCCACCATTTTTACCAGGACTCTTGTGCAATGATGCATTGACACTTTTCCTGTTTTTAGGAGGATCCCGATTAGCTCGGATAACTCCCTGGCTTTCTCCTCTGGGAGAAACACCTTTTTCTGGACTGTGTCCAGAATCATCCCTAGGAACAGTAGACGTGTCCTCGGAAAAGCTACGATTTTGGAATATTTAGAATCCACTCGTGCTGTCGTAGAACTATTAAAGATAGTGCTACTCCGACCTCCAACTGTTCTCTGGACCTTGCCCTTATCAGGAAAGCGTCCAAGTTTCTTTTAAGAAGAATCATTTCGGCCATTACCTTGGTAAAGACCCGGGGCGCCGTGGACAATCCAAACGGCAGCGTCTGAACTGATAGTGACAGTTCTGTACCACGAACCTGAAGTACCCTTGGTGAGAAGGGCAAATTTGGACATGTAGGTAAATGTCCCTGATATCCAGTGACACCATCTCGTCCCCTTCTTCCTGGTTCGCTATCACTGCTCTGAGTGACTCCATCTTGATTTGAACGCTTGTATGTAAGTGTTCAAATATTTCAGATCTCACCGAGCCGTTTGGCTTCAGTACCACAATATAGTGTGGAATAATACCCCCTCCCTTGTTGTAGGATGGGTACTTTGATTATCACCTGCTGGGAATACAGCCTGTGAATTGTTTCCAATACTGCCTCCCTGTCGGAGGTAGACGTTGGTAAAACAGACTTCCGGAACTTGTGAGGAGGAGACGTCTCGAATTTCCAATGTACACCTGGGATACTACATGTAGGATCCAGGAGTCCCCTTGCGAGTGAGCCCACTGCGTGCTGAAACTCTTGAGATGACCCCCTACCGCACCTGAGTCCGCTTGTACTGCCCCAGCGTCATGCTGCGGACTTGGCAGAAGCTGTGAAGGGCTTCTGTTCCTGGGAATGGGCTGCTTGCTGCAGTCTTCTTCCCGTTCCTCTACCCCTGGGCAGATATGACTGGCCTTTGCCCGCCTGCCCGTATGGGGACGAAAGGACTGAGACTGAAAAGACTGTGTCCTTTTCTGCTGAGATGTGACTCGGGGAACAAAAGGTGGATTTTTCAGCTGTTGCCATGGCCACCAGGTCCGATGGACCGCCCCTTTATACGGCAATACTTCCATGTGCCGTCTGGAATCTGCCTCACCTGACCACTGTCGTGTCTTCGTCTGGCAGATATGGACATCACATTTACTCTTGATGCCAGAATGCAAATATCCCTCTGCGCATCACGCATATATAGAAATGCATCCTTAAAATGCTCTATAGACAATAAAATCTTGTCCCTGTCAAGGGTATCAAAATTTTCAGTCAGGAAATCCGACCAAGCCCCCTCAGCGCTGCACATCCAGTCTGAGGCGATTGCTGGTCGTAGTATAACACCAGTATGTGTGTATATACTTCTTAGGCTATTTTTCAGCTTCCTATCAGCTGGCTCCTTGAGGGCGGCCGTATCTGGAGACGGTAACGCCACTTGTTTTATAAGCGTGTGAGCGCCTTATCCACCCTAAGGTGTGTTTCCCAACTCGCCCTTACTTCTGGCGGGAAAGGGTATACCGCCCATAACTTTCTATCGGAGGAACCCCACGTATCATCACACACTTCATTTAATTTATCTGATTCAGGCAAAACTACAAGTAGTTTATTCACACCCTACAAAATACCCTTATTTGTGGTACTTGTAGTATCAGAAATATGTAACACCTCCTTCATTGCCCTTAACATGTAACGTGTGGCCCTAAAGGAAAATACGTTTGTTTCTTCACCGTCGACACTGGAGTCAGTGTCCGTGAGGTAAATGGGCGTTTTTACAAGCCCCTGACGGTGTCTGAGACGCCTGGACAGGTACTAATTTGTTTGCCGGTCGTCTCATGTCGTCAACCGGCTCGCAGCGTGTTGACATGATCACGTACTTCCACAAGTAAGCCATCCATTCCGGTGTCGACTCCCTAGAGAGTGACATCACCATTACAGGCAATTTGCTCCGCCTCCTCACCAACATTTTTCTCATACATGTCGACACACACGTACCGACATACAGCACCCACACAGGGAATGCTCTGATAGAGGACAGGACCCACTAGCCCTTTGGGGAGACAGAGGGAGAGTTTGCCAGCACACACCAAAATGCTATAATTATACAGGGACAACCTTTATAAAAGTGTTCCTCCCTTATAGCATTTAATATATATTTATATCGCCAAATCAGTGCCCCCCCTCTCTGTTTTAACCCTGTTTCTGTAGTGCAGTGCAGGGGAGAGCATGGGAGCCTTCCCCTCAGCCTTTCTGTGAGGGAAAATGGCGCTGTGTGCTGAGGAGAATAAGCTCCGCCCCCTTTTCGGCGGGTTTTTTCTCCCGGTTTTTAAGAACTGGCCTGGGTTAAAATACATACATATAGCCTTAATGGCTATATGTGATGTATTTATTTTGCCAATAAGGTACTTATATTGCTGCCCAGGGCGCCCCCAGCAGCGCCCTGCACCCTCCGTGACTAGGTCAGTGAGCCGTGTGACAACAATGGCGCACAGCTGCAGTGCTGTGCGCTACCTTCATGAAGACTGTGAAGTCTTCTGCCGCCTGTTTCCGGACCTCCGTTCTGCCGTCTTCTTCAGCGTCTGTAAGGGGGATCGGCGGCGCGGCTCCGGGACGAACCCCAGGCTGACCTGTGTTCCGACTCCCTCTGGAGCTCAGTGTCCAGTAGCCTAAGATCCCAATCCATCCTGCACGCAGGTGAGTTGGAGATCTCTCCCCTAAGTCCCTCGTTGCAGTGATCCTGTTGCCAGCAGGAATCACTGAATGAAACCTAAAAAAAAACTTTTCTAAACAGCTCTTTAAGAGAGCCACCTAGATTGCACCCTTCTCGGACGGGCACAAAAACCTAACTGAGGCTTGGAGGAGGGTCATGGGGGGAGGAGCCAGTACACACCATGTGACCTAAAAGCTTTTTTAGATGTGCCCAGTCTCCTGCGGAGCCCGCTATTCCCCATGGTCCTGACGGAGTCCCCAGCATCCACTAGGACGTTAGAGAAATATATATATATATATATATATATTTATTATATATATATATATATATATTTATTATATATATTTATTATATATATATATATATATATATATATATATATATATATATATATATATATATATATATATATATATATACACACACATACACATACATACATATATACACACACACACACACGGATGGATGGATGCACATACAAACCCACACACACTATACCAGTCAAAAGTTTGGACACTTTCTCATTCAATGGTTTTTATTTATTTTAATCATTTTCTGCATTGTAGATTAATACCGTAGACATCAAAACTATGAAAGAACACATATGGAATTATGTTGTAAACAAAAAAAAGTGTTAAACAAATCAAACATGTTTTATATTTTAGATTCCTCAAAGTAGCCCCCTTTTGCTATGATGACAGCTTTGCACACTCTTGCCATTCTCTCAATCAGCTTCATGAGCTAGTCTCCAAGAATGGTTTTGAATTAACAGGTGTGCCTTCTCAGGAGTCAATCTGTGGAATTACTTGCCTTCTTATTGTGTTTGAGACTATCAGTTGTGTTGTGCAGAGGTAGGGTTAGTACACAGTGGACACCCCTATTTGACTACTGTTGTAATCCATATTATGGCACAAACCGCTCAACTCCGTAAAGAGAAACGACAGTCCATCATTACTTTAAGACAGGCATGTCCAAACTGCGGCCCTCCACCTGTTGAGAAACTACATATCCAAGCATGCCCTGACACAGCTTTAGCATTCTGACAGCAAAACTGTCAGTGCATGCTGGGATATGTAGTTTCACAACAGCTGGAGGGCCGCAGTTTGGACATGCCTGCTTTAAGACGTGAAGGTCAGTCGATACGGAAAATTTAAAGAACTTTGAATGTATCCTCAAGTGCAGTTGCAAAAACCATCAAATGCTATGATGAAACGGACTCTCATGAGGACTGCCCCAGGAATGGAAGACCAAGAGTAACCTCTGCTGCAGAGGATAAGTTCATTAGAGTTACCAGCCTCAGAAACTGCTACTTAACAGCACCTCAGATTAGAGGCCACATAAATTCTTCAGAGTTCAAGTAGCAGATAAATCTCAATCATCAACTGTTCAGAGGAGACTGCGTGAATCAGGCATTCATGGTCGAATTGCTGCGAAGAAGCCACTATTGAGGATGAACAACAAGACGAGAATTGTTTGGGCCAAGAAACACAAGGAATGGTTTCCAGTACCAGTAGAAATCTGTACTTTGATCTGAGGAGTCCAAATTTTAGATTTTTGGTTCCAACCGCCGTGTTTTTGTGAGACGCAGAGAAGGTGGGCGGATGGTTTCTGCATGTGTGGTTCCCACTGTGAAGCATGGAGGAGGTGTCATGGTGTGGGGGTGCTTTGCTGGTGACACTGTTGGTGATTTATTCAAAATTCAAGGCACACTTAACCAGCATGGCTACCACAGCATTCTGCAGCGCCATGCCATCCCATCTGGTTTGCGCTTACTGGGACCATCATTTGTTTTTCAACAAGACAATGACCCTAAACAGGCCTCCAGGCTATGTAAGCGCTACTTGACCAAGAAGGAAAGTGATGGAGTGCTGTGTCAGATGACCTGGCCTCCACAATCACCCGACCTAAACCCAATTGAGATGGTTTGGGATGAGTTGGACCGTAGAGTGAAGAAAAAGCAGCCAAGTGCTCAGCACCTCTGGGAATTCCTTGAACTCCATTCCTGGAGACTACCTCATGAAGCTGATTGAGAGAATGCCAAGAGTGTGTAAACCGGTCATCAAAGCAAAAGGAGGCTACTTTGAGGAATCTAAAATATCATCAAATAGGTTTTGATTTGTTTAACACCTTTTTGTTTACAACATAATTCCATGTGTTCTTTCATAGTTTTGATGTCTTCAGTATTAATCTACAATGTAGAAAATAATTAAAATAAATAAAAACCATAGAATGAGGTGTGTCCAAACTTTTGACTGGTACTGTGTATGTATCTATATACACACACACACACACACACACACACACACACGAGTTTGCTTTTAGAGCTAGTAAGCCTTCCAACCCCACTTCCCATCACAATCCTAGATCACCAAGGGTGGTGGGGAAGGGGGGTTACGTTCAAAAAGGACCACAAAATAAATACATTACATATGAAGTTGTTTTGAAGAGAGATGGTTTTACCAATAAAGATGGGTTCAGAAATTCCTACCTATTTGAGTGGGAGGTGGAAAGATCACCAATTGCAGGACATTGCTACATTATATCCAATTATAATTGTTAATCATAAATGGCCGATTCAGACGGGAAAATAATCTTACTACCATGTACAGATGTGTCCTCATACATCTCGTCTCATTACGCCATGCAACGAGAGTGAGCCCCCCATGTCCTGTGCAACTCTGCTAGCATCAGGTGTCTGCTTTTGCAGAAAATGCATCTTAGTCGCAACGCGATATGGCTAGTACGCAGCAGGAGACTACACTGATTACAGTAATTTGATATGACACTTGTATATTGTGTATCTGTATTCAGAGCAGAACAGAACTTGTATCGGAAAAGCTGCAGCTGCTACACTGTAGCACTTTGTATGCAAACTCCATTGCACACAGGTGTACAAGTGTCACATATCAAACTAATCAGTAAACTTCTTGTGCGTACTAACTACATTGCGTTGCGACTAAGATGCATTTCCAGCAACAACAACAAAAATACACCCTGCGCTAGCAGAGTCTCACGGGTGCCCTGAGATGGGCTGTTTGGCATGACTGCAGCAATGATGTATGAAGACATCAGCAAAAACAAAATCCAGAAGAAATCCTTCCATCCCCTGCATTAAACAGCACAGCATGTGCACTAGTGCTGACTACGCATGCTGTGCACATTAGGTGTTAGGTACAAGCTGCAGTGACAGGACAGTGGGGCGGGAACAGGAGGCAATTCTAATAGGATGGGAGGATGCAGAGCAGCTGAGATTACCTTGCACATGTCTGGTCCATTTATTTCATTTTCTTGTGGGGGTGATCCTGTAAGCTACGAGTCCCTGGCAGCGTATGTGCAGCTATATGATAGACTTCCAGTACTTCCAAACTCACTGACATTTGTTCACATCCCCATAGGGCTGGCACAAATCTAACTTTCTTCAATCAAAATGCAAGTCTTTCTCAACAAGGTACATGTTTTCCATCTCCACCTATGACAAAATGTTCTGGGAACTTAATTGCAAGGGCAAGGAAATGCTTTATACATTACATCAAGTCCCACTCATTCAGTGAGTCAGGGATGTAATCGTTTCCAGTCAAGTAAACTGGCAAGTAATGTTAGATCTTAAAGATGCACTACAGATTAGTAAGAGGGTTTTACAAAGGTTCTCTTCCTTTAGTTGGAGCCTTGAAAGGCACTATTTGCAGCTGTCTTTACCAGGGCTTCTCAGTTCCACTTACATCCCCACCACAATTAGGGTGGGGACAAGAGACTGGTCCTTTCACTGACACTTCCCTGTCATCCAATGATAAAAAGTGGAGGCAGCACCCAAGCCTTCAGCAAAGAACACCGTAATAGAATCTTTTACATAAGGAGTATTGTGGCTTTAATGTCAACTTTGTGCACAAACATACTATACATTACATAGATAATATACTGACAGAGCTTCTTAAAGCATATCTTGTAAATCTGCCTTGCAGAATAAAGCTAGGTAAACCCATGTCCAAGAAAGATGTGTATTTCAAGTGTAACCGATTTGTCTGGAGTCTGTATAAAATGCAGGATTATAGTAGAAAAAAAGGAGTTCATTACATATGTTGAGGTTACCTTGGTATGACAAGCCATTTCACAAGGCAAGAGACGTTTTACTGTAGAGCCCATCGCCTTCTCCACCAGTCGGATAGACCTCACTAACTCAGCTAGCTCACTTGGCTCTAATGAAGCCTGATGGTCACTTCCTTTCCAAGTTTTATCTAGTGTTACATGACGCTCAACCACTTTGGCACCAATTGCTACAGCTGCAACTGTAATCGCAATGCCAGTTTCATGGCCGGAGTAGCCAATTGGGATGTCTGGAAAGGCAGTTTGGTATTCCTAAACAAAAAAAACAAAAAAAAAGGAGCAAAAAGCAAAGAACAAGAACACAGTTAAAAGCTGAAGGCATGTTTCAGACATTCATTTCTACATTCCAATTGCTGCAAAATATACTTACGGTAAGAACTTACCGTTGATAACGGTATTTCTCCCAAGTCCGCAGGAGCCACAGGATAACATTGGGATATGGTGAAGCGACAGCGGATTTGCACCAATCGGTCAAAGCTTTTCGGCCTCCCAGCATGCAACGGGCCCATCCATATATCCCCGCCTCCTGGCTCAGGCAAATCAGTTGTATTCCCAAAGCTCAAGGCAGGAGCATCATAGATAGCCCTAACCAGGCGAGAAGAACACACATGCACACCCTTCCATACAAGAAGGAAGAGGTTAGTGAGTAAAAGGATCCTCAAATCAGGTGTGTCATGGTGGGATGCCTGCGGACTTACCGTTATCAAAGGTAAGTTCTTACCATAACGTATATTTCTCTGGCAGGGCCCACAGGTTATCCACAGGATAACATTGGGATTTCCCAAAGCAATTTAGTGGTGGGGACGCTCCTGATTGGACTGGAGAATCCTTCGCCTGAATTCAGCATCGTGAGAGGCAAAGATATCCCTGGCATAATGTCTAATGAATGTGTCAATGGAAGACCATGTGGCTGCCTTACATATCTGTTCTGCTGAAGCACCACGTTGTGCTGCCCATGATGGACCTACCTTATGAGTGAGCAGAGACATTAGCCAGAACAGGGAGATCAGCTTAAGAATATGCTTCTGAAATCATCATCCGAAGCCACCTCGCCAGTGTCTGCTTATCAGCAGGCCATCCACTCTTGTGAAATCCGTAGAGAACAAAGACAGAATCTGTCTCTGATGGCACTGGTACGATCCATGTAGCTCCCTAAGGCGTGGACCACGTCCAGCGATGCACATCCCGCAGAAAGGCCCGGTTCCTGGAAAGCCGGGACTACAATTTCTTTGTTAAGGTGAAATTTAGACACCACGGGGTAAATTTACTAAGGTGGGAGATTTTTAGAACTAGTGATCTTGCCCACGGCAACCAATCAGATTCTACTTACCATTTATCTAGCTGCTTCTAGCAGATAATAGATATAATCTGATTGGTTGCTATGGGCAACATCACCAGTTCTAAAAATCTCCCACCTGAGTAAATTTACCCCCCACCTTGGGAAGATACCCAGATTTAGTTTTGAGAACCATTCTATCTGGATAAAAGATCAGAAATGGAGGACGACATAACAATGCCCCTAAATCTGACACTCTTCTAGCTGACGCCATAGCCAGTAGAAAGAGAACTTCAGCTGTCAACCATTTAAGATCCACTTTATTAAGTGGTTCAAATGGGGCAACTTGAAGGGCCTTTAAGACTAAATTTAAGACCCAAGGCACTGTAGGAGGAACAAAAGGAGGTTGAATGCACATCCTGTAAGTTGGCAATTTTCTTTTGGAACCATACTGTCAATGCCGACACTTACACTCTCAAGGAAGCCACCTAGAAACCTTTATTCATTCCTGCCTGAAGGAATGCTAAGACCCTGGAAACTCTGAAAGACCTAGGGTCCATTTTCTGTTTACTGCACCAATGAATACAGGTTTGCCATATTCTGTGATAAATGCGAGCTGAGGAAGGTTTCCTTGCTCTGAGCATTGTTTGAATTACCTGTTGTGAGAATCCTCCTGACTTCAGGATAGAGGTCTCAAGAGCCACACCGTCAAAGACAGTCGATCCAGATGTCTGTGGTAACAAGGACCCTGCATCAGTAGATCTGGACGTTAAGGGGAGCAGGAATGGAGCATCCATCGACATTCTCTGCAGATCTGTGTACCAATGTCTTCTGGGCCAGGCCGAAGCTATTGGTATCACGGCACCCTTTCCTTACTTTATGTCTCACCACCCTGGGTAATAAGGTGATTGGAGGAAACACATAGGCCAGATGAAAGTCCCATCTCACCGACAGGGCATCCACAAAGATCGCTCTGATCATCTGATGCAACCCATTCCATTTGGCAAGGATCAGATGCTGCAGAGGCTTTGAGTGGAACTGTGAATACTCCACCATGTCGAATGTTGACACCATCAATCCCATGACATGCATTGCTGCGTGAATGGATACCTTTTGACTGTGTAGCAACTCCCGAATCCTTGACTGAACTTTGGATATCTCGTTCAAAGGTAAAATTACTCTCTGAAGGGTTGAATCCAGTAGAGCCCCCAAGTGAGTAATCCGCTGTGACGGAACCAGAGACGATTTTGCCCAATTTATGAGCCACCCGTGCCTTTGCAAACATGTTATTATTGTCTGTTGCAGATGACATAGGAGCAATTCCTGTGACTGTGCCAGAATTAAAAGATCGTCAAGGTATGGAAAAATTCTTATCCCCTGCTGGCGAAGATAAGCTGACATTACCACCATAATTTTGGTAAATACTCTGGGGGCTGTGGCTAACCCAAAAAGTAGGACCTGGAACTGAAGACGCTGTTGGAGAATAGTGAACCTGAGATAGCACTGATGGGACAGTGCTATAGGAACATGTAGGTAAGCATCCTGGATATCCAGGGATACCATATAATCCCCTGGCTCCATGGCCAAAATGATGGAACGTAAAATCTCCATATGAAACCGAGGTATCCAAATGTATTTGTTTAGCACTTTGAGATTGAGAATGGGCCGGAATGACTCATTTGGCTTCTGAACTAGAAACAGGTTGGCGTAAAAACCCTGTCCTCATTGTGCACGAGGAACTGGAATGACTACTCCTGACTGAAGCAATTTCTGAACTGCATCTTGCAAAGCCCAGGCCTTTGTCTCTACCCGAGACGGGCTGGTACAATAAAGCCTTTGAGGAGGGTGCTTTTTGAAGGCAAAAAGCATAACCTAGAGATGCTGCTTCCTGCACACAGGCATTTGTTGTAGACTGCTACCAGATCTGTGCAAACTGAAGAAGTCGATCCCGCAGGTGGAGGCTCGCACCATCAGGCGGGTGGCTTATTTTCTGTTTTACCCACCGGTCCTCTGGTAGCCCAATACAACAAGTCTTACCAGACTTGTTGTATTGGGGCTGCCTGTCATCACTTTCTTTTAGCTTTTCCTTGAGACTGAAAGGGCCAAAAAGCTGGAACTTTAGGTTTGAATTTGTATGTGGAAGGAAACTTTACCTTCTTGGAGTCTGCTTCTGACTCCAAAATATCTGTCAATTCTTTACCAAAAAAAGGATCTCCAGAAAAAAGGCAAAGATTCCAAAACTTTCTTAGATTCTAAATCAGCTTTCCACGTCCGTAGCCAAACTGCTCTACGAGCAGCTATTATTGAAGCTGATGCCCTGAAAGCAATAGTACCCATATCCAGTGCTGCTTCTTCCAAGAACATCTGTTTTATATGTGCTATATGGGATTTTTGCTCTCTAGATGCCATTGAAAAATCCCCTTCCAATGCCTCAGCCCAGGCAGCCACTGCCTTTGCCATCCAAGCTGAAGCCATGGCTGGTCTTATGACTGCCCCAGACAAGGGGAAAAAAATAAGAATTTACTTACCGATAATTCTATTTCTCGTAGTCCGTAGTGGATGCTGGGAACTCCGTAAGGACCATGGGGATCAGCGGCTCCGCAGGAGACTGGGCACAAAAGTAAAAGCTTTAGGACTACCTGGTGTGCACTGGCTCCTCCCCCTATGACCCTCCTCCAAGCCTCAGTTAGGATACTGTGCCCGGACGAGCGTACACAATAAGGAAGGATTTTGAATCCCGGGTAAGACTCATACCAGCCACACCAATCACACCGTACAACCTGTGATCTGAACCCAGTTAACAGCATGATAACAGAGGAGCCTCTGAAAAGATGGCTCACAACAATATTAACCCGATTTTTGTAACAATAACTATGTACAAGTATTGCAGACAATCCGCACTTGGGATGGGCGCCCAGCATCCACTACGGACTACGAGAAATAGAATTATCGGTAAGTAAATTCTTATTTTCTCTGACGTCCTAGTGGATGCTGGGAACTCCGTAAGGACCATGGGGATTATACCAAAGCTCCCAAACGGGCGGGAGAGTGCGGATGACTCTGCAGCACCGAATGAGAGAACTCCAGGTCCTCCTCAGCCAGGGTATCAAATTTGTAGAATTTAGCAAACGTGTTTGCCCCTGACCAAGTAGCTGCTCGGCAAAGTTGTAAAGCCGAGACCCCTCGGGCAGCTGCCCAAGATGAGCCCACCTTCCTTGTGGAATGGGCTTTTACAGATTTTGGCTGTGGCAGGCCTGCCACAGAATGTGCAAGCTGAATTGTACTACAAATCCAACGAGCAATAGTCTGCTTAGAAGCAGGAGCACCCAGCTTGTTGGGTGCCTACAGGATAAACAGCGAGTCAGATTTTCTGACTCCAGCCGTCCTGGAAACATATTTTCAGGGCCCTGACTACGTCCAGCAACTTGGAGTCCTCCAAGTCCCTAGTAGCCGCAGGTAAAACAATAGGCTGGTTCAAGTGAAACGCTGAAACCACCTTAGGGAGAAATTGAGGACGAGTCCTCAATTCCGCCCTGTCTGAATGGAAGATCAGATAAGGGCTTTTACAGGATAAAGCCCGCCAATTCTTACACGCGCCTGGTCGAGGCCAACAACATGACCACTTTCCATGTGAGATATTTTAACTCCACAGATTCAAGTGGTTCAAACCAATGTGATTTTAGGAACCCCAAAACTACATTGATATCCCAAGGTGCCACTGGAGGCACAAAAGGAGGCTGTATATGCAGTACCCCTTTTACAAACGTCTGAACTTCAGGAACTGAAGCTAGTTCTTTCTGGAAGAAAATTGACAGGGCCGAAATTTGAACCTTAATGGACCCCAATTTTAGGCCCATAGACACTCCTGTTTTCAGGAAATGCAGGAATCGACCTAGTTGAAAATTCCTCCATCGGGGCCTTACTGGCCTCGCACCCCGCAACATATTTTCGCCAAATGCGGTGATAATGCTTTGCGGTTACATCCTTCCTGGCTTGATCAGGGTAGGGATGACTTCATCCGGAATGCCTTTTTCCTTCAGGATTCCGCGTTCAACCGCCCTGCCGTCAAACGCAGCCGCGTTAAGTCTTGGAATAGACAGGGTCCTTGCTGGAGCAGGTCCCTTCTTAGAGGTAGAGGCCACGGGTCCTCCGTGAGCATCTCTTGAAGTTCCGGGTACCAAGTCCTTCTTGGCAAATCCGGAGCCACGAGTATAGTTCTTACTCCCCTCCGTCTTATAATTCTCAGTACTTTTGGTATGAGAGGAAGAGGAGGGAACACATACACTGACTGGTACACCCACGGTGTTACCAGAGCGTCCACAGCTATTGCCTGAGGGTACCTTGACCTGGCTCAATACCTGTCCAATTTTTTGTTTAGGCGGGACGCCATCATGTCCACCTTTGGTTTTTCCCAATGGTTTACAATCATGTGGAAGACTTCTGGGTGAAGTCCCCACTCTCCCGGGTGGAGGTCGTGCCTGCTGAGGAAGTCTGCTTCCCAGTTGTCCACTCCCGGAATGAACACTGCTGACAGTGCTATCACATGATTTTCCGCCCAGCGAAAAATCCTTGCAGCTTCTGCCATTGCCCTCCTGCTTCTTGTGCCGCCCTGTCTGTTTACGTGGGAGACTGCCGTGATGTTGTCCGACTGGATCAGCACCGGCTGACCTTGAAGCAGAGGTCTTGCTTGGCTTAGGGCATTGTAAATGGCCCTTAGCTCCAATATTTATGTGAAGTGACCACAAGCCCTGGAAATTTCTTCCCTGTGTGACTGCTCTCCAGCCTCGCAGGCTGGCATCCGTGGTCACCAGGACCCAGTCCTGAATGCCGAATCTGCGGCCCTCTAGAAGATGAGCACTCTGCAACCACCACAGGAGAGACACCCTTGTCTTTGGTGACAGGGTTATCCGCTGATGCATCTGAAGATGCGATCCGGACCATTTGTCCAGCAGGTCCCACTGGAAAGTTCTTGCGTGGAATCTGTCGAATGGAATTGCTTCGTAGGAAGCCACCATTTTTCCCAGGACCCTTGTGCACTGATGCACTGACACTTGGCCTGGTTTTAGGAGGTTTCTGACTAATTCGGATAACTCCCTGGCTTTCTCCTCCGGGAGAAAACACCTTTTTCTGGACTGTGTCCAGGATCATCCCTAGGAATAGAAGGCGTGTCGTCAGGATCAGCTGCGATTTTGGAATATTAAGAATCCAACCGTGCTACCGCAGCACTATCGGAGATAGTGCTACCCCGACTTCCAACTGTTCCCTGGATCTTGCCCTTATCAGGAGATCGTCCAAGTAAGGGATAACTAAAAACTCCCTTCTTTCAAAGGAGTATCATCATTTCGGCCATTACCTTGGTAAAGACCCGGGGTGCCGTGGACAATCCAAACGGCAGCGTCTGAAACTGATAGTGACAGTTCTGTACCACAAACCTGAGGTACCCTTGGAGAAGGGTAAATTGGGACATGTAGGTAAGCATCTTTGATGTCCAGAGAGACCATATAGTCCCCTTCTTCCAGGTTTGCAATCACTGCTCTGAGTGACTCCATCTTAAATTTGAACATTTGTATGTAAGTGTTCAAGGATTTTAGATTTAAAATTGGTCTCACCGAGCCGTCCGGCTTCGGTACCACCAATAGTGTGGAATAGTACCCCTTTCCCTGTTGCAGGAGGGGTACCTTGATTATCACCTGCTGGGAATACAGCCTGTGAATGGCTTGCAATACTGTCTCCCTGTCTGAGGGAGACGTCGGTAAAGCAGACTTTATGAAACGGCGAGGGGAAGAAGTCTCGAATTTCTTGAGACGGGCCCCCACGTGCCTGAGACCGCTTGTAAAGCCCCAGCGTCATGCTGAGGACTTTGCGGAGGCGGGAGAGGGCTTTTGTGGGAATTGGCTGTTTGCTGCAGCCTTTTTCCTCTCCCTCTGCCACGGGGCAGAACTGAAGCGCCTTTTGCCCGCTTTATGGGGCCGAAAGGACTGCGCCTGATAATACGGCGTCTTCTTAGGTTGAGAAGCTACCTGGGGTAAAAATGTGGATTTTCCAGCCGTTGCCGTGGCCACCAGGTCTGTTAGACCTACCCCAAATAACTCTTCCCTTTTATAAGGCGATACTTCCATATGCCTTTTGGGATCAGCATCACCTGACCACTGTCTTGTCCATAACCTTCTTCTGGCAGAAATGGACAGCGCACTTACTCTTGATGCCAGTCGGCAAATATCCCTCTGTGCATCACGCATATATAGAAATGCATCTTTTAAATGCTCTATAGTTAGTAATATACTGTCCCTATCTAGGGTATCAATATTTTCAGTCAGGGAATCCGACCAAGCCACCCCAGCACTGCACATCCAGGCTGAGGCGATTGCTGGTCGCAGTATCACACCCGTGTGAGTGTATATACATTTTAGGATATTTTACTGCTTTCTGTCAGTAGGTTCCTTAAGGGCGGCCGTATCCGGGGACGGTAGTGCCACCTGTTTAGACAAGCGTGTGAGCGCTTTATTCACCCTAAAGGGTGTTTCCCAACGTGCCCTATCCTCTGGCGGGAAGGGGTATGATGCCAATAACTTTTTTATCGGGGGAAACCCACGCATCATCACACACTTCATTTAATTCCTCAGATGCAGGAAAAACTACAGGCAGTTTTCTCACCCAACATAATACCCTTTTTAGTGGTACTGGTATTATCAGAAATGTGTAAAAACATTTTCCATAGCCTCAATCATGTAACGTGTGGCCCTACTGGAAGTCACATTCGTCTCTTAATCGTCGACACTGGAGTCAGAATCCGTGTCGGCGTCTGTATCTGCCATCTGCGGTAACGGGCGTTTTAGAGCCCCAGATGGCTTTTGAGACACCTGGACAGGCACAGACTGAGTCGCCGGCCGTCTCATGTCATCAATCTTTTGTAAAGAGCTGACACTGTCATATAATTCCTTCCATAAGCTCATTCACTCAGGTGTCGACTCCCTAGGGGGTGACATCTCTGTTACAGGCAATTTGCTCCGCCTCCACCTCATTTTCCTCCTCATACATGTCGACACAACGTACCGACACACAGCACACACACAGGGAATGCTCTGATAGAGGACAGGACCCCACTAGCCCTTTGGGGAGACAGAGGGAGAGTATGCCAGCACACACCAGAGCAATATATATATATATATATATATATATATATATATATATATATATATATATATATATATATATACATACACATATATATACACACACACACAGGGATAACCTTATATAAGTGTTTTTCCCCTTATAGCTGCTGTATTGTTATACTGCGCCTAATTAGTGCCCCCCTCCAACGGAGCTGTGAGAGAAAATGGCGCCAGTGTGCTGAGGAGATAGGCTCCGCCCCCTTCTCGGCTGCCTTTTCTCCCGTTTTTCTGTGGAATCTGGCAGGGGTTAAAATACACCCATATAGCCCTGGGGGTTATATGTGGTGTATTTATGCCAGCCAAGGTGTTTTACATTGCTGCTCAGGGCGCCCCCCCCTAGCGCCCTGCACCCTCAGTGACCGGAGTGTGAAGTGTGCCTGAGTAACAATGGCGCACAGCTGCAGTGCTGTGCGCTACCTTGTTGAAGACTGATGTCTTCTGCCGCCGATTTTTCCGGACCTTTTCTTGCTTCTGGCTCTGTAAGGGGGCCGGCGGCGCGGCTCCGGGACCGAGCTCCGAGGCTGGGCCTGTGTTCGGTCCCTCTGGAGCTAATGGTGTCCAGTAGCCTAAGAAGCCCAATCCACTCTGCACGCAGGTGAGTTTGCTTCTTCTCCCCTTAGTCCCTCGATGCAGTGAGCCTGTTGCCAGCAGGTCTCACTGAAAATAAAAAACCTAAAACTAAACTTTTCACTAAGAAGCTCAGGAGAGCCCCTAGTGTGCACCCTTCTCGGCCGGGCACAAAAATCTAACTGAGGCTTGGAGGAGGGTCATAGGGGGAGGAGCCAGTGCACACCAGGTAGTCCTAAAGCTTTTACTTTTGTGCCCAGTCTCCTGCGGAGCCGCTGATCCCCATGGTCCTTATGGAGTTCCCAGCATCCACTAGGACGTCAGAGAAAAATATGTTTTTTGAAAAAAACAATCCACTCTCATATCCGTGACATCATTTAATGATGTTGAAGGCAGAGGTAATGTAGATTTTCGAACTAATCGAATCACATGCGTATCTACCTTGGGACCCACCTCCCTTTTTAAACAATCCCCAGCTGGAAGAGGATAATTGGAATTCCATTTCCTAGGAATGCTAAGCTTCTTATTGGGCATAGCCCAAGCCTCTTCCATGATTTCAGTCAGCTGATCTGACCCAGGAAACTCACTCTTAACTGTTTTGGGACGTTTAAACACCGGTTCCTTGGTTTTTAACAAAGGCTCTGCTGAATCCTCTAAGGATAGGATGGCTTTCATTGCTTTAATTAACTATAAGCTATATCCACTGAGCTGAGACCTTCCTCCTCCTCTTCGTATGCCGAACCCGAGTTTGAGCTTTCATCCTCTGATGAATCCTCATCTGAAACATGCGTAGCCTGTGAGGATGAAGATTTACTTACCACTGGCTTATCAGCCTGTTTCTTTTGAGAGGCTGCTGCTGGAAAGGATAACCCACAGATGGGAAGCTGCATGTTAAGGCTTAATCGTATAACCTATTCCTGGTACAGGAGTCGGAATTATCCGCTCAGCTATACTGGATAATGTTTGTGCAAACATTGCCCAAGGCCGGATCAACCTGCACCTGAATCTGCCTTGTATTTTTCAAGAGACCCTGGTGAAACCTAAAACAATTTGCACACACCATCCTGAACCAGATCCTGAGAGGTTAGCCCAGCTTTGCAAGACAAACATGATATGAGTGTTGGTGTTCCTGTGAGTGTATCTTCCATACCTTTGCCGCTCTTAGACATGATAAATAAATCAACACTTCTACAGTGTACTACACAATTTGTGACTGTAATCACTTTAAGCTTTTTAAAGTAACATACAAACCAACCCTGCCCTGCTATGCCCCGGCATTGAGGATCATAATAGAAAAAAAAAAAAAAAAAACGGTCAGGATATATAGTAAAGTCAGCAATCACACTAGCACTCAGTCACATGTTATACATTAGTATAATAAGCAATATGGGCACATCATCAATAACAAATACATTTTCAAGTATGTAGGAGAACATATTACTGAATTATTTAAACAGCTCTACCGTATTGATGCACAGTGAAAGAAACAGTAATAGTATACAGACTTATATGCAATAGGCACTTGTCTAACTATTCGTACTCAAAAACGAAAATACTTAGTGCTGTATTACCCATACTCAGAGAGACTCACCGCGCTTCCAAGACCGATCAATACGTTTGCGAACACTGAGTGGATCCAGACGCTACTAGTGTACACTGCTACTCCATGAACCTATAGTGAACACAGACGCACCAGTCACACAGCTGCCTATGCTGCGACTGAGTCCCCTTTGTATACAGCGTTTCAGACGGAAGCGGGAAAACCGTTCATGGCGGGAGACTCAGAGAAAACTGGTCATGAACCGGGGGAGGGGCAACCAGGACAGCGTCCGACTCCCACTGCCGACATCAACCCTAGGGATCGCGGCCTCATACTATTCCTGTAGCCTATGATCCCTAAGGCCTAGCGCTGGTGCACCAGAGGTGGCAGCCGCGTCAGCGACTGTTTGGTGGTCTCCTCCCAAAACAGTGTGGCTGTGTCCGTACTCTCCTAAGCGGAACCGATGCTTTACCTTCTCTCCGTGCTCCAGCCACAGCCTGGTAACGTCTGCTGTACCTGCTAGTATATCAGACACAGACGCCCGCCGAAACAGCACTTTACTCGTGGGTAAGCGTTGTCGCGACCCGGCAGAGAGTTGTTGGAGCGACTCTTTCTAAAGGTACGTGTAAGACGCTTTTTAGAAAGATCACTCAAGAAAAAATAGTAAGACTATAAAAATAAAATAAGAAAGCTTAGGGATGCTAAAAACCAGCAGCCCTCTGACCATGGTCTGGTTCCTACAGCACCAAACAAAAAAACTGATTTGCCTGAGCCAGGAGGCGGGGATATATGGAAGGGCCCGTTGCAAGCACGGAGGCCGAAAAGCTTTGACTGACTGGTGCAAATCCGCTGTCACTTCATCATATCCCAATGTTATCCTGTGGACCCTGCCGGAGAAAATGCAGATTTGCAAGTGCAGCATTTAAACAAATTCTAGCTGTCAAACCTGCCACTTAAGCACTTAAATGGTCTTTGTCTTCCAAAAACTGCAATAATAATAGTAATGTGGTATTTTCCTCTTTGTTGGTTTAGCCATTATAATCATCAAATGAAAATGCTCCATTGCCTGGACACTCCAAAACTAATACAGGACTGCCAATCTTAAGGCCCATACACACTTGACGATGCACACGTCGTTACCGACCGTCGTTAACGACTTCCCTTGAACTTCCCTTGAACAGCTGAGCAAACGACATGAGCATACACACTACCAACGACGAAAGACGAAAGACCAAAGACGAAAGACCAAAGACCATTCATCGTTGAAGCTTCCAAGCTGAACAGTTTATTTAAATAATGAGCTGGGAACAGGGCTGGTGAACAGTGGCTTGGTCGTTGGTCTTTCACACCATACACATTCAACGACGTCTCTGGTCGGTAACGACCATAGAGGAAATTGAGCATACATGCTCCACAGATAAGCGAGGGTCGTTAACGTCCCGCGGGGCCGCGCATCGGTGGTCGTCGGATGCATACACACTTGACGATATAATGAGCGACGTCGTTGATGAGGGCTGAAATGAACGACGTCGTTCATTTTATCGTCAAGTGTGTATGGGCCTTTAGTGTCAAATTTAAGCTCTGATAGAAATAATAAAAAACAAACAAACATTGATCTAACATCAGTTTATTAATATTTAGTAGGTGTATGGTAGCGGTTATCTCAGTCATCTTGAAAAATCTGGTGGAGCAGTATGCCATTGATTAGGATGTGCTGCCGGAAACCCAAATGAGTGAGATCATCACTCATGCGTTCCCCTATTCGCACGCAAGTGCTCGCTCCCCTATGGGGTAGCAAATACTTTTGAGCAACAACCAGCCGCCATAAAGTGTGGCGGGTGTCGTGCAGATTCGCCATCAAATGAATTCCTCCCTTAGAATCAGCAGAGGTTTAGAGAACCATCACCCAACAATGCTTCTGCCGGCCTGCCAGTAGTTCTCCAATTCTATCTTACATTTTAGTTTACCATAACTGTTCCTTACTTACTCCCCAAAACATTACTAGCTAGAACGGTTGTACAGTCAATTTTTCTGAGAACAGATCAGTGAGCACACACCTGTATTATACGCAGATTGACATCTTCTGGAGGAAGGGGATATGCACTAGTACACTGGAGAATACAGAAGTTTGGATTAATTGGTTTTACAAGCTCATAAACCCGACGCATTGTATCCATGGACTGCATACCACTTGAAATTACCATTGGTCGACCTAAAAAAACAAAAGCATACCGTATTTATATTTACAGGAGATGTTAAAATCTAAGTTATTATGCATTACAGTTTTCGTGAGAAAATATACATTAAACAGCTAATAATTGGGTAGAACTGCTGCTGGATTTAGTACTAACAGAACAGATATTTAATGCCAGGTTATGGGGCTCTTAGGAAAGAGGATCAGAACATCAATGAAAAGTGTTTGTAAATGAGCTATAAAAACTATGGAATCTCAGAGTTTTATCAGCTCAGAGAAGCCTTTGAGACAAAGAAAAGTTGCAATCGCTCCAGCGCATACTTCCTGCAGCCAGGATATGCGAACATAGGGCTATTCAGAAGTTCAATAGTCGACTGATGTGCGACCGAAGCTGCATCTCTGTACGCTACCACTGGGCGTGTCAGTACAATCCAGCTGCCTACAGCATTTTCATATTATTGAACCATCGCTGTGCACACATCACAGCTGTGGACGCATTTGCTAACATCTGTGAATTAAGCCCCAAGTGTGGGATCCATCCTCAATAGTACCTTAAAAGTGCTAAGTCCCACTCATCAGCACTGCAGGACTGAAATGGGCAGAGGAACCTAACCTAAAATTCCCCCTACAGCGAGCAACTGCCACTGGAGGTAGGGAGGGGGTGGGGGACAGGCTTGATGACTTACTACTACTTGGCAATCCTGGTACCAGTAGCCTTGGGGGTACCCTTATTTGAAATAGAAAAATTGTCGCTTTCAAATGACATTTCCCTTGAGAAGGTGTTATGCTGAGATTTCACAGTTTCTTAAACTCTGTCCTCAGGACCCCACACGGTTCATGTTTTGCAGGTCACCTGTAGATTTTTAAAATGGGACAGTTGGTGATACACAGTGCACCTGCCGCGTGAAATGGAGAACATGAACCGGGTGGGGTCCTGCGGACAGAGTTTGAGAACCACTGGCTTAGATCATCATGCGAGAACAGAATAACCCCTACACTGCAGAAACAAATGTTTTAATTTGATGCAGGAAGTAATCTGCTTTTCAAAATGGTATGCCTCGTTAAGTAGGAATAATTTTTTAGCCTATTTTATACAATTAACTCAAATTATAAAGAAAAAAAAATAAGAATTTACTCACCGGTAATTCTATTTCTTGTAGTCCGTAGAGGATGCTGGGAACTCCGTAAGGACCATGGGGAATAGACGGGCTCCGCAGGAGACTGGGCACTCTAAAGAAAAGATTAGGTACTATCTGGTGTGCACTGGCTCCTCCCTCTATGCCCCTCCTCCAGACCTCAGTTAGGGAAACTGTGCCCGGAAAAGCTGACATTACAAGGAAAGGATTTTTGGAATCCAGGGTAAGACTCATACCAGCCACACCAATCACACCGTACAACTTGTGATAACCTTACCCAGTTAACAGTATGAACAACAACTGAGCCTCACTCAACGGATGGCTCATAACAATAACCCTTATTTAAGCAATAACAAAATACACGTATTGCAGAAAGTCCGCACTTGGGACGGGCGCCCAGCATCCACTACGGACTACGAGAAATAGAATTACCGGTGAGTAAATTCTTATTTTCTCTGACGTCCTAGTGGATGCTGGGAACTCCGTAAGGACCATGGGGATTATACCAAAGCTCCCAAACGGGCGGGAGAGTGCAGATGACTCTGCAGCACCGAATGAGCAAACACAAGGTCCTCCTCAGCCAGGGTATCAAACTTGTAGAACTTTGCAAAGGTGTTTGAACCCGACTAAGTAGCCGCTCGGCAAAGCTGTAAAGCAGAGACCCCTCGGGCAGCCGCCCAAGAAGAGCCCACCTTCCTTGTGGAATGGGCTTTTACTGATTTTGGATGCGGCAATCCAGCCGCAGAATGAGCCAGCTGAATCGTGCTACAGATCCAGCGAGCAATAGTTTGCTTTGAAGCAGGAGCACCCAGCTTGTTGGGTGCATGCAGGATAAACAGCGAGTCAGCCTTCCTGACTCCAGCCGTTCTGGAAACATTTTCAAAGCCCTGACTACGTCCAGCAACTTGGAGTCCTCCAAGTCCCGAGTAGCCGCAGGCACCACAATAGGTTGGTTCAAATGAAACGATACCACCTTTGGGAGAAATTGGGGACGAGTCCTCAATTCTGCCCTGTCCATATGGAAGATCAGATATGGGCTTTTACATGACAAAGCCGCCAATTCCGACACACGCCTAGCCGATGCTAAGGCCAAAAGCATGACCACTTTCTACGTGAGATACTTTAGTTCCACGGTCTTAAGTGGCTCAAACCAGTGGGATTTCAGGAAATCCAACACAACGTTAAGATCCCAGGGTGCCACTGGTGGCACAAAAGGGGGCTGAATATGCAGCACTCCCTTAACAAACGTCTGAACCTCAGGCAGTGAAGCCAGTTCTTTTTGAAAGAAAATGGATAGGGCCGAAATCTGGACCTTAATGGAACCCAATTTTAGGCCCATAGTCACCCCTGACTGTAGGAAGTGCAGGAATCGACCCAGCTGGAATTCCTCTGTAGGGGCCGTCCTGGCCTCACACCAAGCAACATATTTTCGCCATATACGGTGATAATGCTATGCCGTCACGTCCTTCCTAGCCTTTATCAGCGTAGGAATAACTTCATCCGGAATGCCTTTTTCCACTAGGATCCGGCGTTCAACCGCCATGCCGTCAAACGCAGCCGCGGTAAGTCTTGGACCAGACAGGGCCCTTGTTGCAGCAGGTCCTGTCTGAGAGGCAGAGGCCATGGGTCCTCTGTGCGCATTTCTTGCAGTTCCGGGTACCAAGTCCTTCTTGGCCAATCCGGAACAATGAGTATTGTTCTTATTCCGCTCTTTCTTACTATTCTCAGTACCTTGAGTATGAGAGGAAGAGGAGGAAACACATATACCGACTGGTACACCCACGGTGTCACTAGGGCATCCACAGCTATCGCCTGAGGGTCCCATGACCTGGCGCAATATCTTTTTAGCTTTTTGTTGAGGCGGGATGCCATCATGTCCACCTGTGGCAGTTCCCATCGCTTTGCAATCTGTGTGAAGACTTCTTGATGAAGTCCCCACTCTCCCGGGTGGAGGTCGTGTCTGCTGAGGAAGTCTGCTTCCCAGTTGTCCACTCCCGGAATGAACACTGCTGACAGTGCTTGCACGTGATTCTCCGCCCACCGAAGAATCTTTGTGGCTTCCGCCATTACCATCCTGCTTCTTGTGCCGCCCTGGCGGTTTACATGGGCGACCGCCGTGATGTTGTCTGACTGAATCAGCACTGGCCGGTTTCGAAGCAGGGGCTCTGCTTGACTCAGGGCGTTGTAAATGGCCCTTAGTTCCAATATATTTATGTGTAGAGAAGTCTCCAGACTTGACCACAGCCCTTGGAAGTTTCTTCCCTGAGTGACTGCCCCCCATCCTCGGAGGCTTGCATCCGTGGTCACCAGGACCCAGTCCTGTATGCCGAACCTGCGGCCCTCGAGAAGGTGAGCACTCTGCAGCCACCACAGAAGAGACACCCTGGCCCTTGGGGACAGGGTGATCAGCCGATGCATCTGGAGATGCGATCCGGACCACTTGTCCAACAGATTCCACTGAAAGATCCTTGCATGGAACCAGCCGAAGGGAATGGCTTCGTATGACGCCACCATCTTTCCCAGGACTCTCGTGCAGTGATGCACCGATACCTGTTTTGGTTTCAGGAGGTCCCTGACCAGAGATGCTAATTCCTGGGCCTTCTCCACCGGGAGAAACACCTTCTTCTGTTCTGTGTCCAGAATCATGCCTAGGAAAAGCAGACACGTCGTAGGAATCAGCTGCGACTTTGGAACATTCAGAATCCAGCCGTGCTGTTGCAACACTTCCTGAGAGAGTGCTACGCTGATCAACAACTGCTCTCTGGACCTCGCCTTTATGAGGAGATCGTCCAAGTACGGGATAACTATAACTCCCTTCTTCCGAAGGAGTATCATCATTTCGGCCATTACCGTGGTAAATATCCTCGGTGCCGTGGACAGGCCAAACGGCAACGTCTGGAACTGGTAATGACAGTCCTGTACCACAAACCTGAGGTACTCCTGGTGAAGTGGGTAAATGGGGACATGCAAGTAAGCATCCTTGATGTCCAGCGACACCATAAAATCCCCCTCTTCCAGGCTTGCAATAACCGCTCTGAGCGATTCCATTTTGAACTTGAATTTCTTTATATAAGTGTCAAGGATTTTAAATTCAGAATGGGTCTCACCGAACCGTCCGGTTTCGGTACCACAAACATTGTGGAATAGTAACCCCTTCCCTGTTGAAGGAGGGGGACCCTGATAATCACTTGCTGGAGGTACAGCTTGTGAATTGCCGCCAGTACTACCTCCCTTTCCATGGGGGAAGCTGACAAGGCTGATTTGAGGTAACGGCGGGGGGGGGGGGGGGGGGGGGGGAGGGGGGGGGGGGGAGTCGCTTCAAATTCCAGCTTGTATCCCTGAGATACAATTTGTACAGCCCAGAGATCCACCTGTGAGCGAACCCACTAATTGCTGAAGTTTCGGAGACGCGCCCCCACCGCATCTGGCTCCGCCTGTGGAGCCCCAACGTCATGCGGTGGACTTAGTGGAAGCAGGGGAGGACTTTTGTTCCTGGGAACTGGCTGCATGGTGCAGCTTCTTACCTCTACCCCTGCCTCTGGCAAGAAAGGATGCGCCCCTGACTCTCTTGCCTTTCTGAGAACGAAAGGACTGCATTTGATAATACGGTGCTTTCTTAGGCTGTGAGGAAATCTGAGGCAAGAAAGTCGACTTTCCAGCTGTCGCTGTGGACACGAGGTCCGATAGACCGTCCCCAAACAATTCCTCACCCTTATAAGGCAAAACCTCCATGTGTTTTTTAGAATCAGCATCTCCTGTCCATTGCCGAGTCCATAAGACCCTCCTGGCAGAAATGGACATAGCATTAATTCTAGAGCCCAGCAGGCAAATGTCCCTCTGAGCATCCCGCATATATAAGACGACGTCTTTTATATGGCCCAGGGTTAGCAAAACAGTATCCCTGTCGAGGGAATCTATGTCGTCTGACAGAGTATCTGTCCATGCTGCTACAGCACTACACATCCAGGCTGAAGCAATAGTAGGTCTCAGTAGAGTACCAGAGTGAGTATACACAGACTTCAGGATAGCTTCCTGCTTTCTATCCGCAGGCTCCTTTAGGGCGGTCGTATCCTGAGACGGCAGGGCCACCTTTTTAGATAAGCGTGTCAGCGCCATGTCCACCCTAGGGGATGTTTCCCAACGTAACATGTCCGTTGGCGGGAAAGGGTACGCCATCAGTAACCTCTTAGAAATCACTAGTTTCTTATCAGGGGAACTCCACGCTTCTTCACATAATTCATTTAATTCATCAGATGGGGGAAAAGTCACTGGCTGCTTTTTCTCCCCAAACATATAAACTCTCTTGGTATTAACAGGGTTAATCTCAGAAATGTGTAATACATCTTTCATTGCAATAATTATGTATCGGATGGCCTTGGTCATTTTAGACTGTAAATGTGCCTCATCATCGTCGACACTTGAGTCGGACTCCGTGTCAACCATCTGAGATAGAGGGCGTTTATGAGCCCCTGACGGTTTCTGAGTCGCCTGGGCAGGCGCGGGCTGAGACCCCGGCTGTCCCAAGGCTGCAGCGTCATCAAACCTTTTATGTAAGGAGCTTACATTGTCGTTTAAGACCTTCCACATATCCATCCAATCAAGTGTCGGCCCCGACACCACACTTATCTGCCCTTGCTCCGCCTCCACGTAACCCTCATCAAACATGTCGACACAGCCGTACCGACACACTGCACACACAGGGAATGCTCAGACTGAGGACAGGACCCCACAAAGTCCTTTGGGGAGACAGAGAGAGAGTATGCCAGCACACACCACAGCGCTATATAACACAGGGATTTTCACTTATAATAAGTGATTACCCAATAGCTGCCTTATATGTTTTATTTGCGCCTAAATTTATGTGCCCCCCCTCTCTTTTTTACCCTTCTTGTACCTGGATACTGCATGGGAGAGCCTGGGGAGCTGCTTCCAGCGGAGCTGTGAAGAGAAAATGGCGCTGGTGTGCTGAGGAAGAAGGCCCCGCCCCCTCAGTGGCGGGCTTCTGTCCCGCTTTGTGTAAAAAAAAGATTTTACTCACCGGTAAATCTATTTCTCGTAGTCCGTAGTGGATGCTGGGACTCCGTAAGGACCATGGGGATTAGCGGCTCCGCAGGAGACTGGGCACAACTAAAGAAAGCTTTAGGACTACCTGGTGTGCACTGGCTCCTCCCACTAAGACCCTCCTCCAGACCTCAGTTAGGATACTGTGCCCGGAAGAGCTGACACAATAAGGAAGGATTTTGAATCCCGGGTAAGACTCATACCAGCCACACCAATCACACCGTATAACTCGTGATACTATACCCAGTCAACAGTATGAAATATAACTGAGCCTCTCAACAGATGGCTCAACAATAACCCTTTAGTTAGGCAATAACTATAAACAAGTATTGCAGACAATCCGCACTTGGGATGGGCGCCCAGCATCCACTACGGACTACGAGAAATAGATTTACCGGTGAGTAAAATCTTATTTTCTCTGACGTCCTAAGTGGATGCTGGGACTCCGTAAGGACCATGGGAATTATACCAAAGCTCCCAAACGGGCGGGAGAGTGCGGATGACTCTGCAGCACCGAATGAGCAAACTCTAGGTCCTCCTCAGCCAGGGTATCAAACTTGTAGACTCTTACAAAAATGTTTTAACCCGACCAAGTAACAGCTCGGCAAAGTTGTTAAGACGAGACCCCTCGGGCAGCCGCCCAAGAAGAGCCCACTTTCCTCGTGGAATGGGCTTTTACAGATTTAGGGTGCGGCAGTCCAGCCGCAGAATGTGCTAGTTGAATCGTGCTACAGATCCAGCGAGCAATCGTCTGCTTAGAAGCAGGAGCACCCAGCTTGTTGGGTGCATACAGGATAAATAGCGAGTCAGTTTTCCTGACTCCAGCTGTCCTGGAAACATATACTTTTCAGGGCCCTGACTACGTCCAGTAACTTGGAATCCTCCAAGTCCCAAGTAGCCGCAGGCACCACAATAGGTTGGTTCACATGAAAAACCTGATACCACCTTAGGAAGGAATTGGGAACGAGTCCTCAATTCCGCCTTATCCATATAAAATACAGATAAGGCTTTTGTATGACAAAGCCGCCAATTCTGATACACGCCTGGCCGACGCCAAGGCCCACAGAATGACCACTTTCCACGTGAGGTATTATAGCTCCACGGATTTAAGTGGCTCAACCCAATGCGACTTCAGGAAATCCAACACCACGTTGAGATCCCACGGTGCCACTGGAGGCACAAACGGGGGCTGACTATGCAGCACTCCCTTAACAAAAGTCTGAACTTCAGGCAGTGAAGCCAGTTCAATTTTGGAAGAAAATCGATAGAGCCGAAATCTGGACCTTAATGGAACCCAATTTTAGGCCCATAGTCACCTCAGACTGTAGGAAGTGCAGAAATCGACCTAGCTGAAATTTCTCTTTTGGGCCTTCCTGGCCTCACAGTACGCAACATATTTCCGCCATATGCGGCGATAATGGTTTGCGTTCACTTCTTTCCTAGCTTTAAATAGCGTAGGGATTTCCTCCGGAATTCCCTTTTCCTTCAGGATCCGGCGTTCAACCGCCATGCCGTCAACGCAGCCGCGGTACGTCTTGGAACAGACAGGCCCCCTGCTGCAGCAGGTCCTGTCTGAGCAGCAGAGGCCATGGGTCCTCTGAGATCAGTTCTTGGAGTTCTGGTTACCAAGCTCTTCTTGGCCAACCCGGAACAATAAGTATAGTTCTTACTCCTCTCCTTCTTATTATTCTCATTACCCTGGGTAAGAGAGGCAGAGAAGGGAATACATACACCGACTGGTACACCCACGGTGTTACCAGAGCGTCTACAGCTATCGCCTGAAGATCCTTGACCTGGCGCAATATCTTTGTAACTTTTAGTTGAGGCGGGACGCCATCATGTCCACCTGTGGCCTTTCTCAACGGTGTACAATCATTTGGAAGACTTCTGGATGAAGTCCCCACTCTCCCGGGTGGAGGTCGTGTCTGCTGAGAAAGTCTGCTTCTCAGTTGTCCACTCCGGGAATGAACACTGCTGACAGTGCTAACACCTGATTTTCCGCCCATCGGAGAATCCTTGTGGCTTCTGCCATCGCCATCCTGCTTCTTGTGCCGCCCTGTCGGTTTACATGAGCGACCGCCGTGATGTTGTCTGACTGGATCAGCACCGGCCAGTGTTGAAGCAGGGGTCTAGCCTGAATAAGGGCATTGTAAATGGCCCTTAGTTCCAGAATATTTATGTGTAGGGAAGTCTCCTGATTTTTCCATAGCCTTGGAAGTTTCTTCCCTGTGTGACTGCCCCCCAGCCTCGAAGGCTGGCATCCGTGGTCACCAGGACTGTTTTAGAAGAAAAGGGAATTCTGTATTGTCGACGCACAGAAAAAAACTAATTCTAAAAGATAGCCTTTATTAGATATATATTAAAATATGAATATGATTAATTCATTCCCAACTACAGTGAAACATAGAATTAAAATCACAGACAAACAGGTAAGTGAATCTAAACAAAAGATTGAAAATGTGTGAATAAAGATTTTAAAAAGCGTGTCCACGTGTGTTTGCAAGTATGTCTTAGTATTCGGGGATTACTATATTGGTACAGATACCATCAATGTTTCTACATCCATCCAATATTATTCGACTACTGTCAACATCAACAGTGTCGGTACATACATATAATGTCGACCACTAGTAGAATCTAAGATGTCTATATCTAATGTTCTGAGTTCAAAACACTTTGGGATCGTATATAATGTGAAGCTTCAAATTCCTCAATTTTGTTAATTGTGGTGACTATAAATCATCTGTAGGTATACTCACAGATCTGATTCCCTTTAGATCTATTTCTGATATATTGAGATCCTCTCACACTGGCTGTCAATATTATTGGGGTATCTATTTATGCATGGAAACATATAGCTTCAGAGGGTATAGTATTCCCTGCTTATATAGAGAGTAACTGTCTTATACAGTGATGTTATTTATATATATGGTGTCCACCTGTGTTACACAGATTTCAAGGATACTGCTTATGTTAGGGGTATTGCAGCCCCAATTGTACTTCCCAAGCAGACCGTTTATCAATACGGTTTATTCCTTATACATCAAATATTGGCCATGGTGTCCAGCTGTATTACACAGATTTCACAGATACTGCTTATATTAGGGGTATTGCAGCCCCAGTTATACTTCCAAAGCAGGCCGTTTATCAGTACGGTTTATTCCTTATGCATCAGATATTAGCCATACCATTATAGTTGGCTACTGATGTTATTAAACTGTATAATAGTTTCAGTTTTTAAACAAGCTGATTCTCATGCATAGTACTCTCAATTAACAGTGAGGAATAGATCTTATTTACTTATATAAGTCAAGGGGTGGTCAGAAATTATCAGAAAGTGGTCAAAAGGTATAGTGACCTATATACATGTTCATTAGATCCAAATTTATTAAACTCAGAATAATTTGTGTTTTATTACAGATATTTATTAGTATTTATCCTTGGATAGAGTTTTGGATTTACACTGTGCCCCAAAATCTAAGATGTCTATTGTTGTTGGTAGTTATTGCATCACAATATGTTTAATATATATTAATAAAATTTGTGAGCTTCTCATATACTGCTTTTAGCAGTAGTCACTTCAGACTATTGAGTCTGTCTATTAATATAGACTTTTTTGCTACAATGTGTGGCACTTAATGTATCTTATTCAGAGCATGCAGCTGCTATGCTCCTGGATGTTGCCAATTGTTGCAATGTGATACTTTATAACATAGGCTTTTACACTACCGCAATCTATATGAACAATAGTGCAGCTGTAATAGTACAGATCCTAACAGCAGTTTGAAGCAAGTACTAGTAAAGCAGCCTATGTTATAAAGTATCACATTGCAACAATTGGCAACATCCAGGAGCATAGCAGCTGCATGCTCTGAATAAGATACATTAAGTGCCACACATTGTAGCAAAAAAGTCTGCCATATTAATAGACAGACTCAATAGTCTGAAGTGACTACTGCTAAAAGCAGTATATGAGAAGCTCACAAATTTTATTAATATATATTAAACATATTGTGATGCAATAACTACCAACAACAATAGACATCTTAGAATTTGGGGCACAGTGTAAATCCAAAACTCTATCCAAGGATAAATACTAATAAATATCTGTAATAAAACACAAATTATTCTGAGTTTAATAAATTTGGATCTAATGAACATGTATATAGGTCACTATACCTTTTGACCACTTTCTGATAATTTCTGACCACCCCTTGACTTATATAAGTAAATAAGATCTATTCCTCACTGTTAATTGAGAGTACTATGCATGAGAATCAGCTTGTTTAAAAACTGAAACTATTATACAGTTTAATAACATCAGTAGCCAACTATAATGGTATGGCTAATATCTGATGCATAAGGAATAAACCGTACTGATAAACGGCCTGCTTTGGAAGTATAACTGGGGCTGCAATACCCCTAATATAAGCAGTATCTGTGAAATCTGTGTAATACAGCTGGACACCATGGCCAATATTTGATGTATAAGGAATAAACCGTATTGATAAACGGTCTGCTTGGGAAGTACAATTGGGGCTGCAATACCCCTAACATAAGCAGTATCCTTGAAATCTGTGTAACACAGGTGGACACCATATATATAAATAACATCACTGTATAAGACAGTTACTCTCTATATAAGCAGGGAATACTATACCCTCTGAAGCTATATGTTTCCATGCATAAATAGATACCCCAATAATATTGACAGCCAGTGTGAGAGGATCTCAATATATCAGAAATAGATCTAAAGGGAATCAGATCTGTGAGTATACCTACAGATGATTTATAGTCACCACAATTAACAAAATTGAGGAATTTGAAGCTTCACATTATATACGATCCCAAAGTGTTTTGAACTCAGAACATTAGATATAGACATCTTAGATTCTACTAGTGGTCGACATTATATGTATGTACCGACACTGTTGATGTTGACAGTAGTCGAATAATATTGGATGGATGTAGAAACATTGATGGTATCTGTACCAATATAGTAATCCCCGAATACTAAGACATACTTGCAAACACACGTGGACACGCTTTTTAAAATCTTTATTCACACATTTTCAATCTTTTGTTTAGATTCACTTACCTGTTTGTCTGTGATTTTAATTCTATGTTTCACTGTAGTTGGGAATGAATTAATCATATTCATATTTTAATATATATCTAATAAAGGCTATCTTTTAGAATTAGTTTTTTTCTGTGCGTCGACAATACAGAATTCCCTCTTCTTTTTCTTCTAAAACAGTCTTGATAAACTGTAGTTGACTGCACCCCCTAAATTTAATCAACATTGTGTACAATATAAAATAGGGGTCATACAAGTGAATGTATGGTGATGAATCATATACATTCACCCAAGATCATTACAATACTGATTGTTTGAGTGTGCAGATATCTAGTTCTGTGGTCACCAGGACCCAGTCCTGTATGCCGAATCTGCGGCCCCCTAGAAGATGAGCACTCTGCAGCCACCACAACAGCGACACCCTGGCCCTTGGAGACAGGGTTATCCGCCGATGCATCTGAAGATGCGACCCGGACCACTTGTCCAACAGATCCCACTGGAAAATCCTTGCATGGGACCTGGCGAATGGAATTTCTTCGTAAGAAGCTACCATCTTTCCCAGGGCTCGCGTGCATTGATGCACCGACACCTGTATACGTATTAGGAGGTCTCTGTCTAGAGACAACAACTCCTTGGACTTCTCCTCCGGGAGAAACCCTTTTTATCCTGTTCTGTGTCCAGAACCATACCCAGGAACAGTAGACGCGTCGTAGGAACCAGCCGCGACTTTGGAGTATTCAGAATCCAGCCGTGCTGTTGTAGCACTTCCCGAGATAGTGCTACTCCGATGAACAACTGCTCCCTGGACCTCGCCTTTATAAGGAGATCGTCCAAGTACGGGATAATATATTTCCGCCATTACCTTGGTAAATACCTTGGTGCCGGGGACAGACCAACGGCAACGTCTGGAATTGGTAATGACAATCCTGTACCACAATTTTGAGGTACTCCTGGTGAAGAGGGTAAATAGGGACATGCAGGTAAGCATCCTTGATGTCCAGTGATACCATGAAATTCTCCAGGCTTGCAATAATCGCCCTGAGCGATTCCATTTTGAACTTGAACCTTCGTATATAAGTGTTCAAGGCTTTCAATTTTAGAATGGGTCTCACCGAACATTCTGGTTTCGGTACCACAACATTTTGGAATAGTAACCCCGCCTTGTTGAAAGAGGGGTACCTTGATTTCACCTGCTGGAAGTACAGCTTGTGAATTGCCGCCAGTACTACCTTTCTCCGAGGGCAGCAGGCAAGGCTGATGTGAGGTAACGGCGAGGGGGAGTCGCCTCGAACTCCAGCCTGTATCCCTGTGATACTATTTGCAGAACCTAGGGATCCACCTGTGGGCAAGCCCACTGGTCCCTGAAGTTCCCGAGACGCGCCCCTACCGCACCTGTCTCCACCTGTGGAGCCCCAGCGTCATGCGGTGGACTCAGAGGAAGCGGGGGAAGATTTTTGATCCTGGGAACTGGCTGCTGGTGCAGCTTTTTCCTTCTTCCCTTGTCTCTGTGCAGAAAGGAAGCGCCTTTGACCCGCTTGCTTTTCTGAAGCCGAAAGGACTGTACCTGAAAATACGGTGCTTTCTTAGGCTGTGAGGAAACCTGGAGGTAAAAATTTTTCTTCCCAGCTGTTGCTGTGGATACGAGGTCCCAGAGACCATCCCCAAACAATTCCTCACCCTTATAAGGCAGAATCTCCATGTGCCTTTTACAGGCAGCATCACCTGTCCACTGCCGGGTTCCTAATACCCTCCTGGCAGAATGGACATTGCATTAATTCTGGATGCCAGCCGGCAAATATCCCTCTGTGCATCCTTTATATATAAGACGACGTCTTTAATATGCTCTATGTTAGCAAAATATTATCCCTGTCTTAGTATTAATATTATCTGACAGGGTCTCAGACCACGCTGCAGCAGCACTATTTATGCTGAAGCAATTGCAGGTCTCAGTATATAACCTGAGTGTGTATATACAGACTTCAGGATAGCCTCCTGCTTTTTATCAGCAGGCTCCTTCAAGGTAGCCGTATCCTAAGACGGCAGTGCCACCTTTTTTGACAAACGTGTGAGCGCCTTATCCACCCTAAGGGATATCTCCCAACGTGACCTATCCTCTGGCGGGAAAGGGTACGCCATCAGTAACTTTTTAGAAATTACCAGTTTCTTATCGGGGGAACCCACGCTTCTTTACACACTTCATTCATTCATCTGATGGGGGAACAAAACACTAGCTGCTTTTTCTCCCCAAAAATAAAACCCCTTTTATGTGGTACTTGGGTTCATGTCAGAAATGCGTAACACATTTTTCATTGCCGAGATCATGTAACGGATGTTCCTAGTGGATTGTGTATATGTCTCAACCTCGTCGACACTGGAGTCAGACTCCGTGTCGACATCTGTGTCTGCCATCTGAGGTAACGGGCGTTTTTTTTTTTTTTTTTGAGCCCCTGATGGCCTTTGAGACGCCTGGGCAGGCGCGGGCTGAGAAGCCAGCTATCCCACAGCTGTTACGTCATCCAGCCTTTTATGTAAAGGAGTTGACATTGTCGGTTAATACCTTCCACCTATCCATCCACTCTGGTGTCGGCCCCACAGGGGGCGGCATCCCATTTATCGGCCTCTGCTCCGCCTCCACGTAACCTTCCTCATCCAACATGTCGACACAGCCGTACCGACACACCGCACACACACAGGGAATGCTCTGACTGAAGACAGGACCCCACAAAGTCCTTTGGGGAGACAGAGAGAGAGTATGCCAGCACACACCAGAGCGCTATATAATGCAGGGATTAACACTATAACTGAGTGATTTTTCCCCCCAATAGCTGCTCGTATACATATATTGCGCCTAATTTTAGTGCCCCCCCTCTCTTTTTAACCCTTTGAGCCTGAAAACTACAGGGGAGAGCCTGGGGAGCTGTCTTCCAGCTGCACTGTGAAGAAAAAATGGCGCTAGTGTGCTGAGGGAGAAGCCCCGCCCCTTTTTCAGCTGACTTTCCCCCCGCTTTTTTATGGATTCTGGCAGGGGTAATTTATCACATATATAGCCCTGGGACTATATATTGTGATGATTTGCCAGCCAAGGTGTCTTATATTGCCCTCAGGGCGCCCCCCCCCCAGCGCCCTGCACCCATCAGTGACCGGAGTGTGAGGTGTACATGAGGAGCAATGGCGCACAGCTGCAGTGCTGTGCGCTACCTTGGTGAAGACCGAAGTCTTCTGCCGCCGATTTTCCGGACTCTTCATGCTTCTGGCTCTGTAAGGGGGACGGCGGCGCGGCTCCGGGAACGAACACCAAGGTCGGGTCCTGCGGTCGATCCCTCTGGAGCTAATGGTGTCCAGTAGCCTAAGAAGCCCAAACTACCACCTGTTAGGTAGGTTCGCTTCTTCTCCCCTTAGTCCCTCGCTGCAGTGAGTCTGTTGCCAGCAGATCTCACTGTAAAATAAAACACCTAAATATACTTTCTTTCTAGGAGCTCAGGAGAGCCACTAGTGTGCATCCAGCTCAGCCGGGCACAAGAATCTAACTGAGGTCTGGAGGAGGGTCTTAGTGGGAGGAGCCAGTGCACACCAGGTAGTCCTAAGTTTCTTTAGTTGTGCCCAGTCTCCTGCAGAGCCGCTAATCCCCATGGTCCTTATGGAGTCCCAGCATCCACTTAGGACGTCAGAGAAATGGCGGGGGTTTTACATATATACAGTGCCAGACTGTATATATGTATTTTTATTGCCAAAAGGTACTTCAATTGCTGCCCAGGGCCCCCCCCCCCCCCAGCACCCTACAGTGACCGGAGTGTGTAAGTGTGCTGGGAGCAATGGCGCACAGCTGCGATGCTGTGCGCTACCTTAAATGAAGACAGGAGTCTTCTGCCGCCGATTTCGTCGTCTTCCAGCTTCTGTTCTTCTGGCTCTGCGAGGGGGGCGGCGGCGCGGCTCTGGGAACGGACGATCGAGGACAGGTGCCTGTGTTCGAACCCTCTGGAGCTAATGGTGTCCAGTAGCCTAAGAAGCACAAGCTAGCTGCAAGCAGGTAGGTTTGCTTCTCTCCCCTTAGTCCCACGTAGCAGTGAGTCTGTTGCCAGCAGAAGCTCACTGAAAATAAAAAACCTAATAAATACTTTTACTAGTAAGCTCAGGAGAGCCCACTAGGAGCACCCAGCTCTGGCCGGGCACAGATTCTAACTGAGGTCTGGAGGAGGGGCATAGAGGGAGGAGCCAGTGCACACCAGATAGTACCTAATCTTTTCTTTAGAGTGCCCAGTCTCCTGCGGAGCCCGTCTATTCCCCATGGTCCTTACGGAGTTCCCAGCATCCACTAGGACGTCAGAGAAAACCTGTGTGTTCATTTTCAAGTGCATATTTTATTATTAAACCCTACATGTAGAAGTGTGATATAATGCTGTTAGGAGGAAAAAAAAAGGGAACACACCCAAAATGCAGACAAATACCAGGTTGAGTCTGCCAAAATTCCAACACTAATTTGGAATTTGTGTGCAAATTCATTGATTTCTGATGGCTCAATGTACAAAAACGGTTTCATGCACAAAATTAAGAATATTGTATACAATTACTTGCAGCTATGTGTATAAGGCAGAGGTTCCCAAACGCAGCCCTCAAGGCACTCTAATGGTCCAGGTTTTAAGAATAACCAAGCTTAAGCAAAGGTGAATTAATTAGCACAATCAATTTGAGTTAACCATCTTTGCTGATCATGGATATCCTTAAAACCTGGACCGTTAGGGTGCCTTCAGGACCGTGTTTGGGAACCTCGGTTATAAAAGGTGTACAATGAAGCATAAATGCATTGTGTTTAGACTTGGGTCCCATCCCCAAGACCTAATTATGGTATGCAAATACAGGTTGAGTATCCCATATCCAAATATTCCGAAATACGGAATATTCTGAAATACGGACTTTTTTGAGCGAGAGTGAGATAGTGAAACCTTTGTTTTTTGTTGAATCAATGTACACAAACTTTGTTTAATACACAAAGTTATTAAAAATATTGTATTCAATGACCTTCAGGCTGTGTGTATAAGGTGTATAAGAAACATAAATGAATTGTGTGAATGTACACACACTTTGTTTAATGCACAAACTTATAATAAATATTGGCTAAAATTACCTTCAGGCTGTGTGTATGAGGTGTATATGTAACATAAATGCATTCTGTGCTTACATTTAGGTCCCATCACCATGATATCTCATTATGGTATGCAATTATTCCAAAATACGGAAAAATCTGATATCCAAAATACCTCTGGTCCCAAGCATTTTGGATAAGGGATACTCAACCTGTATACTATTATAAGGAAAACTCCTAAATATTAATGGTCCCAAGCATTTTGGATATCGGAGACTCAACCTGTACACACTTAAGTTTAAACTCTTGCAATTTAATGAAAAAAAAAAATAAGAATTTACTTACCGATAATTCTATTTCTCGTAGTCCGTAGTGGATGCTGGGGACTCCGTCAGGACCATGGGGATTAGCGGCTCCGCAGGAGACAGGGCACAAAAGTAAAAGCTTTAGGATCAGGTGGTGTGCACTGGCTCCTCCCCCTATGACCCTCCTCCAAGCCTCAGTTAGGATACTGTGCCCGGACGAGCGTACACAATAAGGAAGGATTTTGAATCCCGGGTAAGACTCATGCCAGCCACACCAATCACACTGTACAACCTGTGATCTGAACCCAGTTAACAGCATGATAACAGCGGAGCCTCTGAAAAGATGGCTCACAACAATAATAACCCGATTTTTGTAACAATAACTATGTACAAGTATTGCAGACAATCCGCACTTGGGATGGGCGCCCAGCATCCACTACGGACTACGAGAAATAGAATTATCGGTAAGTAAATTCTTATTTTCTCTGACGTCCTAAGTGGATGCTGGGGACTCCGTCAGGACCATGGGGATTATACCAAAGCTCCCAAACGGGCGGGAGAGTGCGGATGACTCTGCAGCACCGAATGAGAGAACTCCAGGTCCTCCTCAGTCAGGGTGTGCCCCTGACCAAGTATCAGCTCGGCAAAGTTGTAAAGCCGAGACCCCTCGGGCAGCCGCCCAAGATGAGCCCACCTTCCTTGTGGAATGGGCATTTACATATTTTGGCTGTGGCAGGCCTGCCACAGAATGTGCAAGCTGAATTGTACTACACATCCAACTAGCAATCGTCTGCTTAGAAGCAAGAGCACCCAGTTTGTTGGGTGCATACAGGATAACAGCAAGTCAGTTTTCCTGACTCCAGCCGTCCTGGAAACTATATTTTCAGGGCCCTGACAACATCTAGCAACTTGGAGTCCTCCAAGTCCCTAGTAGCCGCAGGTACCACAATAAGCTGGTTCGGGTGAAACACTGACACCACCTTAGGGAGAAACTGGGGATGAGTCCGCAGCTCTGCCCTGTCCGAATGGACAATCAGATATGGGCTTTTTTGAGACAAACGCCGCCAATTCTGACACTCGCCTGGCCGAGGCCAGGGCCAACAGCATGGTCACTTTCCCTGTGAGATATTTCAAATCCACAGATTTGAGCGGTTTAAACCAATGTGATTTTAGGAATCCAAGAACTACGTTGAGATCCCACAGTGCCACTGGAGGCACAAAAGGGGGTTGTATATGCAGTACTCCCTTGACAAACTTCTGGACTTCAGGAACTGAAGCCAATTCTTTCTGGAAGAAAATCGACAGGGCCGAAATTTGAACCTTAATGGACCCCAATTTGAGGCCCATAGACACTCCTGTTTGCAGGAAATGCAGGAAACGACCGAGTTGAAATTTCTTCATGGGGCCTTCCTGGCCTCACACCACGCAACATATTTTCGCCACATGTGGTGATAATGTTGTGCGGTCACCTCCTTCCTGGCTTTGACCAGGGTAGGAATGACCTCTTCCGGAATGCCTTTTTCCCTTAGGATCCGGCGTTCAACCGCCATGCCGTCAAACGCAGCCGCGGTAAGTCTTGGAACAGACATGGTACTTGCTGAAGCAAGTCCCTTCTTAGTGGCAGAGGCCATGAGTCCTCTGTGAGCATCTCTTGAAGTTCCGGGTACCAAGTCCTTCTTGGCCAATCCGGAGCCACGAGTATAGTTCTTACTCCTCTACGTCTTATAATTCTCAATACCTTGGGTATGAGAAGCAGAGGAGGGAAGACATACACCGACTGGTACACCCACGGTGTTACCAGAACGTCCACAGCTATTGCCTGAGGGTCTTTTGACCTGGCGCAATACTTGTCCAGTTTTTTGTTCAGGCGGGACGCCATCATGTCCACCTTTGGTCTTTTCCAACGGTTCACAATCATGTGGAAGACTTCCCGATGAAGTCCCCACTCTCCCGGGTGGAGGTTGTGCCTGCTGAGGAAGTCTGCTTCCCAGTTGTCCACTCCCGGAATGAACACTGCTGACAGTGCTATCACATGATTTTCCGCCCAGCGAAAAATCCTTGCAGTTTCTGCCATTGCCCTCCTGCTTCTTGTGCCGCCCTGTCTGTTTACGTGGGCGACTGCCATGATGTTGTCCCACTGGATCAATACCGGCTGACCTTGAAGCAGAGGTCTTGCTAAGCTTAGAGCATTGTAAATTGCCCTTAGCTCCAGTATATTTATGTGGAGAAAAATCTCCAGACTTGATCACACTCCCTGGAAATTTTTTCCCTGTGTGACTGCTCCCCAGCCTCTCAGGCTGGCCTCCGTGGTCACCAGCATCCAATCCTGAATGCCGAATCTGCGGCCCTCTAGAAGATGAGCACTCTGTAACCACCACAGGAGAGACACCCTTGTCCTTGGAGATAGGGTTATCCGCTGATGCATCTGAAAATGCGATCCGGACCATTTGTCCAGCAGATCCCACTGAAAAGTTCTTGCGTGGAATCTGCCGAATGGAATCGCTTTGTAATAAGCCACCATTTTTCCCAGGACTCTTGTGCAATGATGCACTGACACTTTTCCTGGTTTTAGGAGGTTCCTGACTAGCTCGGATAACTCCCTGGCTTTCTCCTCCGGGAGAAACACCTTTTTCTGGACTGTGTCCAGAACCATCCCTAGGAACAGCAGACGTGTCGTCGGAAACGGCTGCGATTTTGGATATTTAGAATCCACCCGTGCTGTCGTAGAACTACTTGAGATAGTGCTACTCCGACTTCCAACTGTTCTCTGGACCTTGCCCTTATCAGGAGATCGTCCAAGTAAGGGATAATTAAGACGCCTTTTCTTTGAAGAAGAATCATCATTTCGGCCATTACTTTGGTAAAGACCCGGGGTGCCGTGGACAATCCAAACGGCAGCGTCTGAAACTGATAGTGACAGTTCCGTACCACGAACCTGAGGTACCCTTGGTGAGAAGGGCAATTTGGGACATGGAGGTAAGCATCCTTGATGTCCAGGGACACCATATAGTGGTTCGCTATCACTGCTCTGAGTGACTCCATCTTGATTTGAACCTTTGTATGTAAGTGTTCAAAGATTTCCCATTTAGAATAGGTCTCACCGAGCCGTCTGGCTTCAGTACCACAATATAGTGTGGAATAATACCCCTTTCCTTGTTGTAGGAGGGGTACTTTGATTATCACCTGCTGGGAATACAGCTTGTGAATTGTTTCCAATACTGCCTCCCTGTCGGAGGAAGACGTTGGTAAAGCAGACATCAGGAGCCTGCGAGGGGGAGACGTCTCGAATTTCCAGTCTGTACCCCTGGGATACTACTTGTAGGATCCAGGGGTCCACTTGCGAGTGAGCCCACTACGCGCTGAAACTCTTGAGACGACCCCCCACCGCACTTGAGTCCGCTTGTACGGCCCCAGCGTCATGCTGAGGACTTGACAGAAGCTGTGGAGGGCTTCTGTTCCTGGGAATGGGCTGCCTGCTGCAGTCTTCTTCCCTTTCCTCTATCCCTGGGCAGATATGACTGGCCTTTTGCCCGCTTGCCCTTATGGGGACGAAAGGACTGAGGCTGAAAAGACGGTGTCTTTTTCTGCTGAGATGTGATTTGGGGTAAAAAAGGTGGATTTTCCAGCTGTTGCCGAGGCCACCAGGTCCGATGGACCGACCCCAAATAACTCCTCCCCTTTATACGGCAATACTTCCATGTGCCGTTTGGAATCTGCATCACCTGACCACTGTCGTGTCCATAAACATCTTCTGGCAGATATGGACATCGCACTTACTCTTGATGCCAGAGTGCAAATATCCCTCTGTGAATCTCGCATATATAGAAATGCATCCTTTAAATGCTCTATAGTCAATAAAATACTGTCCCTGTCAAGGGTATCAATATTTTCAGTCAGGGAATCCGACCAAGCCACCCCAGCGCTGCACATCCAGGCTGAGGCGATCGCTGGTCGCAGTATAACACCAGTATGTGTGTATATACCTTTTTAGGATATTTTCCAGCCTCTCAGCTGGCTCCTTGAGGGCGGCCCTATCTGGAGACGGTACCGCCACTTGTTTTGATAAGCGTGTGAGCGCCTTATCCACCCTAAAGGGTGTTTCCCAACGCGCCCTAACTTCTGGCGGGAAAGGGTATACCGCCAATAATTTTCTATCGGGGGAAAACCATGCATCATCACACACTTCATTTAATTTATCTGATTCAGGAAAAACTACAGGTAGTTTTTTCACACCCCACATAATACCCTTCTTGTGGTACTTGTAGTATCAGAAATATGTAACACCTCCTTCATTGCCCTTAACATGTAACGTGTGGCCCTAAAGGAAAATACGTTTGTTTCTTCACCGTCGACACTGGAGTCAGTGTCCGTGTCTGTGTCGACCGACTGAGGTAAATGAGCGTTTTACAGCCCCTGACGGTGTTTGAGACGCCTGGACAGGTACTAATTTGTTTGCCGGCCGTCTCATGTCGTCAACCGACCTTGCAGCGTGTTGACATTATCACGTAATTCCTTAAATAAGCCATCCATTCCGGTGTCGACTCCCTAGAGAGTGACATCACCATTTCAGGCAATTGCTCCGCCTCCTCACCAACATCGTCCTCATACATGTCGACACACACGTACCGACACAGCACACACACAGGGAATGCTCTGATAGAGGACAGGACCCCACTAGCCCTTTGGGGAGACAGAGGGAGAGTTTGCCAGCACACACCAAAAACGCTATAATTATACAGGGACAACCTTTATATAAGTGTTTTTCCCTTATAGCATTTTAATATATATATACATATCGCCAAATAAGTGCCCCCCCTCTCTGTTTTAACCCTGTTTCTGTAGTGCAGTGCAGGGGAGAGCCTGGGAGCCTTCCCACCAGCATTTCTGTGAGGGAAAATGGCGCTGTGTGCTGAGGAGAATAGGCCCCGCCCCCTTTTCGGCGGGCTTCTTCTCCCGTTTTTCTGAGACCTGGCAGGGGTTAAATACATCCATATAGCCCCCAGGGGCTATATGTGATGTATTTTTAGCCAGAATAAGGTACTATCATTGCTGCCCAGGGCGCCCCCCCCCAGCGCCCTGCACCCTCAGTGACCGCTGCTATGAAGTGTGCTGACAACAATGGCGCACAGCTGCAGTGCTGTGCGCTACCTTATGAAGACTGAAGAGTCTTCTGCCGCCGTTTCTGGACCTTCACTTTTCGGCATCTGCAAGGGGGGGTCGGCGGCGCGGCTCCGGGACGAACCCCAGGGTGAGACCTGTGTTCCGACTCCCTCTGGAGCTAATGGTGTCCAGTAGCCTAAGAAGCCAATCCATCCTGCACGCAGGTGAGTTCACTTCTCTCCCCTAAGTCCCTCGTAGCAGTGAGCCTGTTGCCAGCAGGACTCACTGAAAATAAAAAACCTAACAAACTTTTACTCTAAGCAGCTCTTTAGGAGAGCCACCTAGATTGCACCCTTCTCGGCCGGGCACAAAAATCTAACTGAGGCTTGGAGGAGGGTCATAGGGGGAGGAGCCAGTGCACACCACCTGATCCTAAAGCTTTTGCTTTTGTGCCCTGTCTCCTGCGGAGCCGCTAATCCCCATGGTCCTGACGGAGTCCCCAGCATCCACTTAGGACGTCAGAGAAAAAAAATTTGCTTGTTTTGGGTAGAGCTGTGTGAGATTAGAAAATAGCGTTAGTTTAGTGGTGCCCATACACTTGTAAGATGTCTGGTACAATCCTATGATTTCGACCGCATCTGTGCGATAAATTGCAGGATTGTATGCACATCTTACATACCATGTGACACGATGCGCGGCCACGCCGGTCGAATCTCACGTCTCAAGATCTTATGTGCTGCACTTAATATTTATCAGATCGCACGTGCGATCGCATGCTGTTTTTACCACATTCGATTTATCACACTGCAATGTGCGATCTGTGAGGTATTTAGCTCACTTCCTGGGCACTCCCCTCCTCCCATTTCTGGTCACCCGATTTCTGGTCGCAAAGGGCATGTGATAGATCGCACGATTGTATGCGCATCAAATGCACACAAAAAAAAAAAAAAGCACTTTCGATACGATTTATCGCACCGGGAGCTTCAAGGGAAATCAGGGCCCGAAATTGCATCGCATGCTACCGCACAAGTGTATGGCCAGCATAAGTCTTCTGAAAAATAAACAAGATTTGTGTGGGTACCTGCATAGAGAAATTAATGATACGGATGTGTGACTAGCCCAAAGTGCCAATAGGACCACGACACGGGAGAGAAATCCACAGCTGTGAGTGGTTAATGTGAAAGAATATAAAGCAGACATCTTTGTATTGCCCTCAATTTTTTTCTTCTTTTGGTAACAACTGAAGGGATTTTTTACTATAACGGTGGGGCACAACTTACCACATGAGGTAGTAATAAGCAACCAACTCCTCAAATTGGTGTGCATGGCAAAATGGCAGCTTCTGCTGAACCACAATGGAAGAGCCAAGTTTGTATTGCTAAAGTCAATGCCTGGGCGGCATGCAAACTATAGGTAGCGACACCATAGAAAATGGTCATAAGTGCTTGGAGTAAATAGACTTGGTAGGGGACAAAAGGATTTCATCAATATACAGAAAACCGAAAGCTGTAGCCAACCACATTGCTACCCACATGATTATTAACCTTTATTTCACAAAGCACTAACATGTTACAGAGACTGATAGAAACACAGGGCCGAATGTTATGAAGTCGAGTTACGCAAAGGGACGGGTTACCAGCCGAACTGACGCTTTTTAAAGTAGCAATCATTTACAATGCATAACTTTGCCTTGTACATGATTACCGCTTTAAAAAAAGTCTGAGTTTAGCCAGGAGGCCACACCTCCGGCCAACTCAGGCTTTATTACATCCAGCCCATAGAATCTGACAGCACTTAAGAACCATCTAGTCTGCCCTTCTAGGGTGCAGTTAGTAGGGTCATTCACACTAACAACTTGCCTGGCTAAGGTAGGCTTTCACCGACAATCACATTCTTAGGGCAGTCTTTCATTCTTTTCACCCCCTTCCACACCAGTTCTGTTTCTGTTGAGGGGTGTGGTATAATAATTTCATCTCGCTACCGCTGGGGTAGCGAGGGCGCCCAATCCTTTATGCAGCTAAACTTTATTATTATGGGCGCGATATTCGCAATAACTGGGATCACTTTATAGAGGAGGAGATAGGGCAGTATTCAAATGATACATCACGCCCAATGTGTCCTCAAAATTGACAATTTGTTATATTAATTAGAAAAAAAAAACCCCCCAGCTATTTTGTATAATTTTATTAACAAATCTGCAAATTACCAAATTCGCTAAATAGTTTAAACCTAAACCTGTATTCTATTAACATATTTACTTATTTGTTAATATTATACTGAATTAGGTTTAAATAGCCATTTACTACATTTGATATACATTTGACATATATATATATATATATATATATATATATATATAATAGTAATAATAATAATAATAATAATAATAATAATAATCATCATTTGTAATTTTTCTAAATAAATAAATAAAGAATGTTAGCTTAATGGTTAATCAATGGCCCAGAGGAGCTTGCAATCTAGATTTTGTGCTACACAAACATTAGCGCACAATAGTACAAGGAGAACATGCAACCTGCACACAGATAATCCTGCCTGGAACAGATGCCATGGCATCAGCTCTGTGAGGCAGCAATGTGAACTACAGTCCCAGATTGCCGCCCACAAAAGCCTCCTGTGAGAAAAAAAGCAATTAGTAGAAAGCATGGCTGGTGGGTGCCTCAGGAGATACCAGAAGGAGAAGGGAATGGCAGGATTAAACATTCAGCCAAAATGTGTACTGCAATTTACATTATTTCATTTTTATTTTCATTACAATTCTTTATTTTGGTTGTTTACAAACAATAAAGAAGAACCATGTAATGAAAACACAAGTAGAAAATGTGAACTATTTTACAGTATGGTCACATACAATGAGTTCAACGACCAAGAACATGAAAATCAAATATGTAAGACATGAATCCCTATATTATTTTTTCCCAAGTGGGGAAGAGCAGGGGTGGTGGGGGTTGGAAGGAAACAGTTATACACATACATACTGGGAAAGGATTTTATTAGTATTTATAACAGTATAACGTATGCATATCTGTCAATTACATTTACCAACCTTTCTGGGCGGTCTTTTTTAAATAAGGCAGATTATTAGTGTCGCCTGATCCGACTTTGAAGAAAGGAACGGCAATCTCATGCAGAAACTCTACTGCCATCTGAAAAAGGTAAATAAAGAAAAATATACGTTATGGTAAGAACTTACCGTTGATGACGGTATTTCTCCGAAGTCCACAGGTTCCACAGGATAACAATGGGATATGATGGAGCGACAGCAGATTGGCACCAAACGAACACAAGCGTTCAGTCCTCCCAGGATGCAACGGGCTCGTCCATATATCCCCGCCCACTGGCTCAGGAAAATCAGTTGTATTCCAAAGCATTTAGGCAGGAGCATCATGTAGAGCCCTAATCAGGCAAGAAGAACACACATGCACACCCTTCTGTACAAGATGGAAGAGGTTTAGCGAGTAGAAAGATCCTCAAATCAGGTGCGTCAGGGTGGGATCCCTGTGGAACCTGTGGACTTAGGAGAAATACCGTTATCAACGGTAAGTTCTTACCATAACATATTTCTCCAGCAGGGTCCACAGGTTATCCACAGGATAACAATGGGATTTCCCAAAGCTATTTTAGTGGTGGGGACGCTCCTGATTAGACAGGAGAACCTTTCGCCCGAATTCAGCGTCATGAGAGGCAAAAGTATCCAAGGAATAATGTCTAATGAATGTGTTAATGGAAGACCATGTGGCTGCCTTACATATCTGTTCTGCTGAAGCACCATTTTGTGCCGCCCATGAAGGACCTACCTTACGAGTAGAGTGAGCAGAGACATTATCCGGAACAGGGAGATCAGCTCGAGAATATGCTTCTGAAATAGTCATTCGAAGCCATCTTGTCAGTGTCTGTTCTGTAGCAGGCAATCCTCTCTTGTGAAATCCGTAGAGAATGAAGAGAGAATCTTTCTGATGGCACTGGTACGATCCACGTAGATCCTTAATGCCCGGACGACGTCCAACAACGCATCTCCCGCAGAAAGTCCCGATACCTGAAAAGCCGGGACTACAATTTCTTCATTAAGGTGGAATTTAGACACCACCTTCGGAAGATACCCAGATCTAGTTCTTAGAACTGCTTTATCTGGATAAAAAGTCAGAAAAGGAGAACGACAAGACAGCGCTCCTAAATCTGATACTCTTCTAGCTGATGCCATAGTCAGTAGAAAAAAAAACAACTTTAGCTGTCAACCATTTAAGATCCACTTTATTAAGTTGTTCAAATGGAGCAACTTGAAGGGCTTGCAGAACTAAATTTAAGTCCCAAGGCACTGTAGGAGGAACAAAGGGAGGTTGAATGTGCAGCATTCATTGGAAGAAAGTATGCACATCCTGTAAATTGGCAATTTTCTTTTGGAACCATACAGTTAATGCTGATACTTGTACTCTCAAGGAAGCCACCTTCAAACCTTTATTCATTCCTGCCTGAAGTAAATCTAAGACCCTGGAAACTTAGAAATATGGACCCGAAAATCCTTCCTTCACTGCACCAATGAATATAGGCCTGCCATATTCAGTGATAAATGCGAGCTGAGGAGGGTTTCAATGCTCTGAGCATTATTTGAACTACCTGTTGTGAGAATCCTCTTGACTTCAGGATAGAGGTTTCAAGAGCCACGCAGTCAAGGATAGTTGATCCAGATGCCTGTGATAACACGGACCCTGCATCAGTAGATCTGGACATTGAGGGAGCAGAAGTGGAGCATCCATCGACATTCTCTGCAGATCTGTGTACCAATGCCTTCTGGGCCAATCCGGAGCTATTAGAATCACGTCACGCTTTGCTTCTTTTATCTTCCTCACCACCCTGTGTAGCAGGATGATCAGAGGAAACAGATACGCCAGATGAAAAATAAGATTTTAAACCTACCGGTAAAGCTTTTTCTCGTAGTCCGTAGAGGATGCTGGGGACTCCGTAAGGACCATGGGGATAGACGGGCTCCGCAGGAGACATGGGCACTTTAAGAAAGACTTTAGGTCTGGGTGTGCACTGGCTCCTCCCTCTATGCCCCTCCTCTAGACCTCAGTTAGAGAAACTGTGCCCAGAGGAGATGGACAGTATGAGGAAAGGATTTTTGTTAATCCAAGGGCAAGATTCATACCAGCCACACCAATCACACCGTATAACTTGTGTATCTATTAAACAGTTAACAGTATGAAAAAACAACGCAGCATCAGTCCAACCTGATGAAACTAACATAACCCTTATGTAAGCAAAACTATATACAAGTCTCGCAGAAGTAGTCCGCACTTGGGACGGGCGCCCAGCATCCTCTACGGACTACGAGAAAAAGATTTACCGGTAGGTTTAAAATCTTATTTTCTCTAACGTCCTAGAGGATGCTGGGGACTCCGTAAGGACCATGGGGATTATACCAAAGCTCCCAAACAGGCGGGAGAGTGCAGATGACTCTGCAGCACCGATTGAGCAAACCTTAGGTCCTCCTCAGCCAGGGTATCAAACTTATAGAACTTTGCAAAGGTGTTTGAACCCGACCAAGTAGCAGCTCGGCACAGTTGTAGTGCCGAGACCCCTCGGGCAGCCGCCCAAGACGAGCCCACCTTCCTTGTGGAATGGGCCTTAACCGATTTTGGTAACGGCAATCCAGCCGTAGAATGCGCCTGCTGAATCGCGTTACAGATCCAGCGAGCAATAGTCTGCTTCAAAGCAGGGGTGCCAACCTTGTTGGCTGCATATAGGACAAACAGTGCTTCCGTTTTCCTGACTCTAGCCATTCTGGCCACATAAATTTTCAAAGCCCTGACTACATCAAGGGACTCTGAATCCTCTAAATCTCGTGTAGCCACAGGCACCACAATAGGTTGGTTCATATGAAAAGATGACACCACCTTAGGCAAGAATTGAGGACGGGTCCGCAATTCCGCCCTATCCAAATGGAAAACCAGATAGGAACTTTTATGCGACAAAGCCGCCAATTCCGACACTCGCCTAGCTGAAGCCAAGGCTAATAACATGACCACCTTCCAAGTGCGACTTAAGGAAACTCAACACCACATTAAGGTCCCAAGGCACCACCGGAGGTATAAAAAGGAGGCTGAATATGCAGCACTCCCTTCACAAAAGTCTGTACTTCTGGGAGAGAAGCCAATTCTTTTTGAAAGAAAATGGATAAGGACGAAATCTGAACCTTAATGGAGCCTAATTTTAGGCCCAAATTCACTCCAGTCTGTAGGAAGTGAAGGAAACGGCCCAGATGGAATTCTTCCGTAGGAGCATTCCTGGCCTCACACCAAGAAACATATTGTCGCCATATCCGGTGATAATGTTTTGCTGTCACGTCTTTCCTAGCCTTTATCAGAGTAGGAATGACCTCGTCCGGAATTCCCTTTTCCGCTAGGATCCGGCGTTCAACCGCCATGCCGTCAAACGCAGCCGTGGTAAGTCTTGGAACAGACATGGCCCCTGTTGCAACAGGTCCTGTCTTAAGAGGAAGAGGCCACGAATCTTCTGTCAGCATTTCCAGCAGATCCGGATACCAGGTCCTTCGTGGCCAATCTGGTACAATGAGATTTGTTCTCACTCCTCTTTTTCTTATTATTCTCAACACCTTGGGTATGAGAGGAAGAGGAGGAAACACATAGACCGACTGGAACACCCACGGTGTCACTAGGGCGTCTACTGCTACCGCCTGAGGGTCTTTTGATCTGGCGCAATACCTCTGTAGCTTTTTGTTGAGGTGGGACGCCATCGTGTCTATCTGGGGCAGTCCCCACCGACTTGCAATCTGTGCGAAGACTTCCCGATGAAGTCCCCACTCCCCTGGATGCAGGTCGTGTCTGCTGAGGAAGTCTGCTTCCCAGTTGTCCACTCCCGGAATGAACACTGCTGACAGTGCGCTTACATGATTTTCCACCCAGCGAAGAATCCTGGTGACTTCCGCCATTGCCACTCTGCTCCTTGTGCCGTCTTGGCGGTTTACATGAGCCACTGCGGTGATGTTGTCTGACTGGATCAGAACTGGTTGGTCGCGAAGTAAGTTCTCCGCTTGACGTAGGGCATTGTATATGGCCCCTCAGTTCCAGGATGTTGATGTGAAGACAAGTCTCTTGACTTGTCCAAAGTCCTTGGAAGTTTCTTCCCTATGTGACTGCTCCCCACCCTCTGAGGCTCGCGTCCGTGGTCACCAGGATCCAATCCTGAACCTGCGGCCTTCCAAAAGGTGAGCACTTTGCAGCCACCACAGGAGAGATACCCTGGCCCTGGGGGACAGGGTGATCAGCTGATGAATTTGTAGATGTGACCCGGACCACTTGTCCAATAGGTCCCATTGGAAAGTCCTTGCCTGGAACCTGCCGAAGGGAATGGCTTCGTATGTTGCCACCATTTTTCCCCAAGAAGGTCAGACTAGTCGTAGGAACCAGCTGTGACTTCGGGATATTGAGAATCCAGCCGTGTTGCTGTAACACCTTTAATGAAAGTGACACGCTGTTCAGTAGCTTCTCTCGTGATCTCGCTTTTATGAGGAGATCGTCCAAGTATGGGATAATTGTGACACCCTGCTTGCGCAGGAGCACCATCATTTCCGCCATTACCTTGGTGAAAATCCTCGGGGCCATGGAAAGCCCAAACGGCAACGTCTGAAATTGGTAATGACAATTCTGTACCGCAAATCTCAGGTACGCCTGGTGAGGTGGATAAATGGGGACATGAAGGTATGCATCCTTTATGTCCAGAGATACCATAAAATCCCCCCCTTCCAGGCTGGCGATGACAGCCCTGAGCGATTCCATGATGAACTTGAACAGTTTTAAGTATAGGTTCAGGGATTTTAAATTCAATATGGGTCTGACCGAACCGTCCGGTTTCGGAACTACAAACAGGGTTGAGTAGTATCCCTTCCCTCTCTGAAGCAGGGGAATTTCGACAACCACTTGTTGAAAACACAATTTGTGAATGGCATTTAACACTATCTCCCTTTCTAGGGGAGAAGTCGGTAGAGCCGATTTGAAAAACCGGCGAGGAGGCACCTCTTCGAATTCCAGCTTGTATCCCTGAGAAACAATTTCTATTGCCCAGGGATCCACCTGTGAGTGAACCCAGATGTGGCTGAAAAGTCGAAGACGTGCCCCCACTGGGGCGGACTCCCCCAGCGTCATGCGGTGGATTTTTCAGAGGCCGGGGAGGACTTCTGTTTCTGGGAACTAGCTGTGCAGCTTTTTACCTCTGCCCTTACCTCTGGCAAGAAAGGACGATCCACGTACCCTTTTGCTTTTATTTGATAATGTGGCGCTTTCTTAGGTTGTGAGGGAACATAAGGCAAAAAATTCGATTTACCTGCCGTAGCTGTGGAGACCAGGTCCGAGAGCCCTTCCCCAAACAATTCCTCACCCCTGTAAGGTAAAACCTCCATATGCCTTTTTGAGTCGGCATCACCTGTCCACTGCCGGGTCCAGAGGACTAGTCTAGCAGAAATTGACATAGCGTTTATTCTGGAATCCAGTAAACTAATGTCTCTTTGAGCATCTCTCATATACAAGACAGCATCCTTTATATGGCCTAGGGTCAATAAAATGGTTATCTAGGGTCTCAATTTCCGCTGATAAGGTATCTGTCCATGCTGCTATAGCGCTACAAACCCAGGCCGACGCAATTGCAAATGTACCAGAATGTGTGTAAATGGATTTCAAGGTAACCTCCTGCTTGCGGTCAGCAGGATCCTTGAGGGTAGCCGTATCTTGGGATGGCAACGCTATCTTTTTTGACACGCGTGTCAACGCTTTGTCCACCTTAGGGGAGGATTCCCACCATATCCTGTCCGTTGTAGGGAAAGGATACGCCATAAGAATCCTTTTGGGAATCTGCAGTTTTTTGTCCGGGGATTCCCACGCTTTTTCACATAATTCGTTAAACTCATGTGAGGAGGGAAAAGTTACCTCAGGCTCCTTTCCCTTATACATGTGTACCCTCGTGTCAGGGACAGGGGGTTCCTCTGTGATATGCAACACTTCTTTTATCGCAATAATCATATCAAATACATTTAGCCACTTTCGGCTGTAACTTTGCATCATCGTAGTCGACACTGGAGTCCGAATCCGTGTCGGTATCTGTGTCTTCTATCTGGTATAGTGGGCGCTTCTGAGACCCTGAAGGTCTCGGCGACATAGGGACAGACATGGGTTCACTCCCTGACTGTTCCTTAGTTTCAGCTTTGTCTAATCTTTTGTGCAATAAGTTCACACTGGCACTTAAAACATTCCACATATCCATCCAGTCAGGTGTCGGCACCGCCAACGGAGACCTCACATTCATACGCTCCCCCTCCTCCCTAGGTGAGCCTTCTACCTCAGACATGTCGACACACGCGTACCGACACACAACACACACAGGGAACCTCTTATCTGAAGATAGTCCCCACCAGGCCCTTTGGAGAGAGAGAGAGAGAGTATGCCAGCACACACCCCAGCGCTATATGACCCTGGAAAAAAAACACTAAATGTTTATCCAGTAGCGCTGTTTATACTTTATATCCGCCAATTTGTGCCACCCCTCTTAAAACCCCTCCATCACCGTGTATTAGCAGGGGAGAGTACGGGGAGCTTCCTCTCAGCGCTGTGCTGTGGAGAAAAATGGCGCTGGTGAGTGCTGAGGGTGAAGCCCCGCCCCCTCGGCGGCGGGCTTCTGTCCCGCTCAAAATTCCTGAAAACTGGCGGGGGCTCTGTTAATATACATGTACAGTGCCCATCTGTACATGTATATACTTATTTTGCCAATGGAGATGTTTTATTGCTGCCCAGGGCGCCCCCCCTGCGCCCTGCACCCTTACAGTGACTGCGGTGTGTGAGGTGTATAGGAGCAATGGCGCAAAGCTTTACTGCTGTGCATTACCTCAGTGAAGATCATGAAGTCTTCTGCCGCCTGTGAAGTCTTCTTTTCTTCTCATACTCACCCGGCTTCTATCTTCCGGCTCTGCGAGGAGGACGGCGGCGCGGCTCTGGGACGGACCGCGAGGGCGAGACCTGCGCACCAATCCCTCTGGAGCTAATGGTGTCCAGTAGCCTAAGAAACAGAGCCTTGAAACTCACAGAAGTAGGTCTGTTTCTCTTTCCTCAGTCCCTCGATGCAGGGAGTCTGTTGCCAGCAGGCTCCCTGAAAATAAAACACCTAACAAATATACTTTCTGACAGGAAGCTCAGGGAAGCTCCCTGTAGTGCACCCATCTCCTCTGGGCACAGTATCAAACTGAGGTCTAGAGGAGGGGCATAGAGGGAGGAGCCAGTGCACACCCAGACCTAAATTCTTTCTTAAAGTGCCCATGTCTCCTGCGGAGCCCGTCTATCCCCATGGTCCTTATGGAGTCCCCAGCATCCTCTAGGACGTTAGAGAAATCCCATTTCACTGATAGGGCGTCCACAAAGATCGCTGCCGGATCCTTTGTTCTTGACCCGTACACGGGTACTTTGTTGTTCAGAAGTGACGCCATGAGATCCATCTCTGGCAACTCCCACTTGTCTACTAGTCTGAAAGACTTCTGGATGTAGAGCCCATTCGCTTGCTTGAATGAGAAAGTCTGCTTCCCAGTTTATTACTCTCGGAACGAATACTGCAGACAATGCTGGAAGATGGAGTTCTGCCCATTTTAGTATGTGACTTACCTCCTTCATTGCTGTCTGACTGCGCGTTCCTCCCGGATGGTTGAGGTACGCTACTGCCGTTATTGTCCGAGCGGATCTGGACTGGTCTTCCTTGAAGAATGTCCTTTGCCTGAATCAGTGTCATGTATATGGCCCGAAGTTCTAACAGGTTTATTGGCAGGCAACTCTCTTCTGCGGTCCATTGTCCCAGGAACCATAATCTTCCGGACATCGCTCCCCAGCCCTGAAGACTGGCATCTGTTGTCAGCATCTCCCAATCTGATATCCAAGGGTCTCCCTTTGTTTAGATGGGATGTTTGTAGCTACCAGGCTGACTTTCTTACCTTGTGTGAAAGTACCATAGTCTGTTTCTTTCTTGTCGGATGTATTCCATTCCATCTGGACAGAATCAGACGCTGCAGAGGTCTTGAGTGGAATTGTGCATACTCCATGTCGAATGTTGACACCATCAAACCCATCAGTTGCATCGCTGCGTAGATTGATATTGTTTGACTGTGTTACAACTCCTGAGTCCTTGACTGTACCTTGGCTATCTTGTACCGAGGTAAAAATATTTTCTGCAGACTTGAATCCAGTACAGCCCCCAAGTGAGTCATCCGTTATGACTGAACTAGAGACGATTTTGCCCAATTTATGAGCCATCCGTGCCTCCGCAGACATGTTATTGTCTGTTGAAGATGGTCCAGGAGCATTTCCTGTGATTGTGCTAGAATTAACAGGTCGTCGAGGTATGGAAAAATTCTTATCCCCTGTTTGCGGCGATAAGCTGCCACAACCACCATGATTTTGGTAAACACTCTGGGTGCCGTGGCTAACCCAAAAGGTAATGCCTGGAACTGAAAATGCTGCTGCAGGATAGCGAACCTGAGATAGCACTGATGGGACAGTGCTATAGGAACATGTAGGTAAGCATCCTGAATATCCAGGGATACCATATAATCCCCTGGTTCCATGGCCAAAACTATGGAGCGTAGTGTCTCCATGTGAAACCGTGGGACCCAAATATACTTGTTCAGCATTTTGAGATTGAGAATAGGCCAGAATGACCCATTTGGCTTCTGAACCAAAAACATGTTGGAGTAAAACCCCTGTCCCCATTCTGCAGGGGGTACTGGAATGATTACTCCTGACTGAAGCAATTTCTTAACTGCTTCTTGCAAAGCCCTGGCCTTCATCTCTACCCGAGATGGGCTGGTGCAGAAGAACCTTCGAGGAGGATGCTTCTTGAAGGGAAAAACATAACCCAGAGATACCACTTTTAGCACCCAGGCATCTGTTGTAGACTGCTGCCATATTTGTGCAAACTGAAGAAGTCGGCCCCCTACCATGGGGTCCCCCAGGAGGAGGCCCGCACAATCAAACTGATGGCCTATTCTCTGGTTTTGAGACTGTCGTTCTGGTAGCCCATTGCTTTTTTGCCTTACCAAATTTATTGTATTGGGGCTGCTTACGATCACTTTCCTTTCGCTTTTCCTTGTGACCCAAGGGGCCGAAAAGCGGGACCCCTACGTTTGGGGTTATATGTGGAAGGAAATTTTACCTTTTTGGAGTCTGCTTCTGAATCCAGAATATCTGTCAATTCTTTACCAAACAGAATGCTTCCAGTAAAAGGCAAAGATTCCAGAACCTTCTTAGATTCTGAATCAGCTTTCCATGTACGTAACCAAAGTGCTCTGCGAGCAGCTATTGTTGATGCGGATGCCCTGGAAGCGATAGTGCCCATATCTAATGCTGCTTCTTCCAAGAATATTGCAGCCTGTTTTATGTGAGATATATAGGATTCGTGCTCCCTTGAAGGTGCTGAAAGACCGTCTTCCAGTACCTCTATCCAGGCAGCAACTGCTTTTGCCATTCAAGCTGAAGCCATGGCTGGCCTTATGACTGCCCCAGACAGAGAATATATGGTTTTCAGAAAACCATCCACTCTCCTATCCATGACATCATCCAATGACGTTGATGGCAAAGACAATATAGATTTTCACACTAATCGAATGACATGCGTATCTACTTTGGGAGCCATTTCCCATTTTAAAGAGTCCCCAGCTGGAAAAGGATAATTGGAATTCCATTTTTTGGGAATTCTATATTTTTTACTGGGTGCAGCCCAAGCCTCTTCCATGATTTCCGTAAGCTGGTCTGACCCTGGAAACTCAGTCTTATCTGCTTTGGCCCGTTTAAGTACAGGTGCCTTGGTTTTTAACACAGGCTCTGCTGAATCCTTTAAGGCTAGAATGGCCTTTAATTCTCTAATTAGCTCAGCTATATCCACTAAGCTGAGACCTTCTACTTGTTCTTCGTATGCCAAAGTAGAGTATATAGAGCTTTCATCGCCCGATGAATCATCCTGTGTAGCCTGTGAAGTTGATGGTTTACTTACACTTGGTTTATCAGCTTGTCTTTTAGGAAAAGCTGGTGAGGAAAATTATATACCGTAAGTAGGGAGCTGCATGTATGGGTTATTTGTGTACCCCATTCCTGGTAGTGAAGCTGTAGAAATTACCCGTTCAGCTATACTGGACCAGGTCTGTGCAAACATCGCCCAAGGTTGATCTATCTGTACCAGACGTTGAACAGGGATCTGCCTTGTATTCTGCTGAAACGCAAAACAATTTGCACATAAACCATCCTGTACCAGATCCTTAGAGGTTAATACAGTTTTGCAAGACAAACATGATATGAGTGTTGGTGTTGCTGTGAGTGTACCCTCGTCACCTTTGCCGCTCTTAGACATGATAAATAATCAGCACTTTCACAGTGTACTGTACAATTTGTGACTGTAATCACCTTAACCTTCTAAAGTGATATCAATCTGACCCTACCCATGCACCAGCATTGAGGACCAGAAGAAACAACTGACAAACATATATTAAAGTCAGCAATCACACTAGCAGTCAGTCACAAGTTATATATTAGTCTTATGAGCACATAACTACAAACACATTTTAAAGTACGTAGGAGTACATATTACTGAATTCTGCTATATACAGATCTTAAAGTATTCAGAAGCAATGCGAAGAAAACCACAGTAACGTACACAAAATCATATGCAATAGGCACTCAAATTTAACTATTCATACTGACAAAAAGTAGATAGAAAATAAGAATTTACTCACCGGTAATTCTATTTCTCGTAGTCCGTAGTGGATGCTGGGAACTCTGTAAGGACCATGGGGAATAGACGGGCTCCGCAGGAGACTGGGCACTCTAAAAGAAAGATTAGGTACTATCTGGTGTGCACTGGCTCCTCCCTCTATGCCCCTCCTCCAGACCTCAGTTAGGGAAACTGTGCCCGGAAGAGCTGACACAATAAGGAAAGGATTTGGAATCCCGGGTAAGACTCAAACCAGCCACACCAATCACACCGTACAACTCGTGATACTATACCCAGTTAACAGTATGAATAACAACTGAGCCTCACGAACAGATGGCTCATAACAATAACCCTTTAGTTAGGCAATAACTATATACAAGTATTGCAGACAAACCGCACTTGGGATGGGCGCCCAGCATCCACTACGGACTACGAGAAATAGAATTACCGGTGAGTAAATTCTTATTTTCTCTGACGTCCTAGTGGATGCTGGGAACTCCGTAAGGACCATGGGGATTATACCAAAGCTCCCAAATGGGCGGGAGAGTGCGGATGACTCTGCAGCACCGAATGAGCAAACTTAAGATCCTCCTCAGCCAGGGTATCAAACTTGTAGAATTTTGCAACGTGTTTGATCCCGACCAGGTAGCAGCTCGGCAAAGTTGTAAAGCCGAGACCCCTCGGGCAGCCGCCCAAGAAGAGCCCACCTTCCTCGTGGAATGGGCCTTTACTGATTTAGGATGCGGCAGTCCAGCCGCAGAATGTGCAAGTTGAATCGTGGAGCAGATCCAGCGAGCAATAGTCTGCTTAGAAGCAGGAGCACCCAGCTTGTTGGGTGCATGCAGGATAAACAGCGAGTCAGTTTTTCTGACTCTAGCCGTCCTGGAAACATAGATTTTCAGGGCCCGGACTACGTCCAGCAACTTGGAGGCCTCCAAGTCCCGAGTAGCCGCAGGCACCACAATAGGTTGGTTCAAATGAAACGCTGATACCACCTTAGGGAGGAATTGGGGACGCGTCCGCAATTCTGCTCTGTCCATATGGAAGATCAGATAGGGGCTTTTACAGGACAAAGCCGCCAATTCTGACACCCGCCTAGCCAAAGCCAAGGCCAAAAGCATGACCACTTTCCACGTGAGATATTTTAACTCCACGGTCTGAAGTGGCTCAAACCAATGTGATTTTAGGAAATCCAACACAACGTTGAGATCCCAAGGTGCCACTGGGGGCACAAAAGGGGGCTGAATATGCAGCACTCCCTTAACAAACGTCTGAACTTCAGGCAGTGAAGCCAGTTCTCTTTGAAAGAAAATAGACAGGGCCGAAATCTGGACTTTAATGGAACCTAATTATAGGCCCATAGTCACTCCTGACTGTAGGAAGTGCAGAAAACGACCCAGCTGAAATTCTTCTGTGGGGGCCTTCATAGCCTCACACCAAGCAACATATTCTTCGCCATATGCGGTGATAATGCTTTGCTGTCACATCTTTCCTAGCTTTTATCAGCGTAGGAATGACTTCAACCGGAATGCCCTTTTCCATCAGGATCCGGCGTTCAACCGCCATGCCGTCAAACGCAGCCGCGGTAAGTCTTGGAACAGACAGGGCCCCTGCTGTAGCAGGTCCCGTCTGAGAGGCAGAGGCCAAGGGTCCTCTGAGATCATTTCTTGCAGTTCCGGGTACCAAGTACTTCTTGGCCAATCCGGAACGATGAGTATAGTTCTTACTCCTCTCTTTCTTATTATCCTCAGCACCTTTGGCATGAGAGGAAGAGGAGGGAACACATAAACCGACTGGTACACCCACGGTGTCACTAGAGCGTCCACAGCTATCGCCTGAGGGTCCCTTGACCTGGCGCAATATCTTTTTAGCTTTGTGTTTAGGCGGGACGCCATCATGTCCACCTGTGGCCTTTCCCAACGGTTTACAATCAGTTGGAAGACTTCTGGATGAAGTCCCCACTCTCCCGGGTGGAGGTCGTGCCTGCTGAGGAAGTCTGCTTCCCAGTTGTCCACTCACGGAATGAACACTGTTGACAGTGCTATCACGTGATTTTCCGCCCATCGGAGAATCCTTGTGGCTTCTGCCATCGCCATCCTGCTTCTTGTGCCGCCCTGTCGGTTTACATGGGCGACCGCCGTGATGTTGTCTGACTGAATCAGCACCGGCTGGTTTTGAAGCAGGGGTCTTGCCCGACTTAGGGCATTGTAATTGGCCCTTAGTTCCAGAATATTTATGTGTAGGGAAGCCTCCTGACTCGACCATTGTCCTTGGAAGTTTCTTCCCTGAGTGACTTTCCCCCAACCTCGGAGGCTTGCATCCGTGGTCACCAGGACCCAGTCCTGTATGCCGAATCTGCGGCCCTCTAGAAGATGAGCACTCTGCAGCCACTACAGCAGAGACACCCTGGCCCTCGGGGACAGGGTGATCAGCAGATGCATCTGAAGATGCGATCCGGACCACTTGTCTAACAGATCCCACTGAAAGATCCTTGCATGGAACCTGCCGAATGGAATTGCCTCGTAAGAAGCTACCATCTTTTCCAGGACTCGCGTGCAGTGATGCACAGACACCTGTTTTGGTTTCAGGAGGTCTCTGACCAAAGATGACAACTCCTTGGCCTTCTCCTCCGGGAGAAACACCTTCCTCTGTTCTGTGTCCAGAACCATACCCAGGAACAGCAGACGCGTCGTAGGAACCAGCTGCGACATTGGAATATTCAGAATTCAGCCGTGCTGTTGAAGCACTTACTGAGATAGTGCTACTCCGACCAACAACTGCTCCCTGGACCTCGCCTTTATAAGGAGATCGTCCAAGTATGGGATAATTATAACTCCCTTCTTTCGAAGGAGTATCATCATTTCGGCCATTACCTTGGTAAATACCCTCGGTGCCGTGGACAGACCAAACGGCAACGTCTGAAATTGGTAATGGCAATCTTGTACCACAAAACGGAGGTACACCTGGTGAGGAGGGTAAATGGGGACATGCAGGTACGCATCCTTGATGTCCAGTGTAATCCCCTTCTTCCAGGCTTACAATAACCGCCCTGAGCGATTCCATTTTGAACTTGAACCTTCTTATATAAGTGTTCAAGGATTTTAAATTTAGAATGGGTCTCACCGAACCGTCTGGTTTCGGTACCACAAACATTGTGGAATAGTAACCCCGTCCCTGTTGAAGGAGGGGAACTTTTATTATCACCTGCTGGAGGAACAGCTTGTGAATTGCCGCCAGCACTACCTCCCTGTCCGGGGGAGTAGCTGGCAAGGCTGATTTGAGGTAACGGCGAGGGGGAGACGTCTCGAATTCAAGCTTGTATCCCTGAGATACCACTTGTAGAACCCAGGGATCCACCTGTGAGCGAACCCACCGGTCGCTGAAGTTCCGGAGACGGGCCCCCACCGCACCTGGCTCCACCAGTGGAGCCCCAGCGTCATGCGGTGGATTTAGTGGAAGCAGGGGAGGATTTCTGTTCTTGGGAACTGGCTGTATGGTGCAGCTTTTTCCTTCTACCCCTGCCTCTGGGCAGAAAGGACGCGCCTTTAACCCGCTTGCCTTTCTGGGGCCGAAAGGACTGTACCTGATAATACGGTGCTTTCTTTGGCTGTGAGGGAACCTGGGGTAAAAATGTCGACTTCCCAGGTGTCGCTGTGGAAACGAGGTCCGAGAGACCATCCCCAAACAATTCCTCACTGTAAGGAAAAACCTCCATGTGCCTTTTAGAATCCGCATCACCTGTCCACTGCCGAGTCCATAATACTCTCCTGGCAGAAATGGACATTGCATTTATTCTAGATGCCAGCCGGCAAATATCCCTCTGTGCATCTCTCATGTATAAGACTACGTCTTTAATGTGCTCTATGGTTAGCAATATAGTGTCCCTGTCAAGGGAATCATATTATCAGACAGGGAATCAGACCACGCTGCTGCAGCACTGCACGTCCATGCTGAAGCAATAGCAGGTCTCAGTATAGTACCTGAGTGTGTATACACAGACTTCAGGATAGCCTCCTGCTTTCTATCCGCAGGCTCTTTTAAGGCGGCCGTATCCTGAGACGGTAGTGCCACCTTTTTTGACAAGCGTGTGAGCGCTTTATCCACCCTCGGGGATGTCTCCCAACGTACCCTGACCTCTGGCGGGAAAGGGTACGCCATTAGTAACTTTTTAGAAATCACTAATTTTTTTATCAGGGGATGCCCACGCTTCTTCACACACTTCATTTAACTCATCTGAAGGGGGAAAAAACCACTGGTTGCTTTTTCTCCCCAAGCATAATACCCTTTTTAGTGGTACCTGGGTTAATGTCAGAAATGTGCAACACATTTTTCATTGCCGTAATCATGCAACGGATAGCCTTAGTGGAATGTACATTTGTCTCGTCGTCGTCGACACTGGAGTCAGACTCCTTGTCGACATCTGTGTCTGCCATCTGAGGTAGCGGGCGTTTTTGAGCCCCTGATGGCCTTTGAGACGCCTGGGCAGGCACAGGCTGAGAGCCGGCTGTCCCACAGCTGTTATGTCATCAAACCTTTTATGTAAGGAGTTGACACTGTCGGTTAATACCTCCACATATCCATCCACACTGGTGTCGACCCCGCAGGGGGTGACATCACATTTATCGGCACCTGCTCCGCCTCCACATAAGCCTCCTCATCAAACATGTCGACACAGCCGTACCGACACACCGCACACACACAGGGAATGCTCTGACTGAGGACAGGACCTCACAAAGTCCTTTGGGGAGACAGAGAGAGAGTATGCCAGCACACACCACAGCGCTATATAATTAGGGATGTACACTATTACAGAAAGTGATTTTTCCCTATAGCTGCTTAACATGTATAGTTTGCGCCTAAATTTAGTGCCCCCCCTCTCTTTAACCCTTTGAGCCTGGAAACTGCAGGGGAGAGCTTGGGGAGCTGTTTTCCAGCGGAACTGTGAAGAGAAAATGGCGCCGTGTGCTGAGGGAGATAGCCACGCCCCCTTCTCGGCGGGCTTATCCCGCTCTTTTATTAATATTATGGCAGGGGATTTTTACACATATATAGTTTATTAGACTATATTATGTGTATTTTTGCCATTTTGTAAGGTAATCTTATTGCAGCCCAGGGCGCCCCCCCTCCTCCCCCCAGCGCCCTGCACCCATCAGTGACCGGAGTATGTGGTGTGCATGGGGAGCAATGGCGCACAGCTGCAGTGCTGTGCGCTACCTTAATGAAGACCGGAGTCTTCAGCCGCCGATTTTGTCCTCGGATATCTTCCGTCTTCAGGCTCTGCAAGGGGGACGGCGGCGCGGCTCCGGGACCGGACGACCGAGGCTGGGCCTGTGTTCGATCCCTCTGGAGCTATTGGTGTCCAGTAGCCTAGAAGCCCAAGCTAGCTGCAAGCAGGTAGGTTCGCTTCTCTCCCCTAAGTCCCTCGTAGCAGTGAGTCTGTTGCCAGCAGATCTCACTGAAAATAAAAAACCTAATAAATACTTTCTTTACTAGGAGCTCAGGAGAGCCCCTAGTGTGCAACCAGCTCGAGCCGGGCACAGATTCTAACTGAGGTCTGGAGGAGGGGCATAGAGGGAGGAGCCAGTGCACACCAGATAGTACCTAATCTTTCTTTTAGAGTGCCCAGTCTCCTGCGGAGCCCGTCTATTCCCCATGGTCCTTACGGAGTTCCCAGCATCCACTAGGACGTCAGAGAAATTTAGTGCTGTATAACCCGTACTCAGAGTGGGATACAGGGAGACTCACCTCACTTCCAAGATCGATCAAAACGTTAGCGAACGCCGAGTGGATCCAGGCACTACTAGTGTACACTGCCGCTCCGGGATGGACATCGACGCCTGTACTGCGACCGGGTCTCCTCACGGTAGCGCTTCGTGAACACAGACGCAGCTGCCTATGCTGCGACTGAGACCCCTTGTGGTAGCATCTGAGACGGAAGTGAGGCAATCCGGTCATGGCGGGAGACTCGCGGAAACTGATCATGAACTGGGGGGAGGGGCGACCAGGAGAGCGTCTAACTCCCCACCCACCGCTGACATCAACCCTAGGGATCGCAGCCTCATACTAATCCTGGTGCCTTATGATCCCTAAGGCCTAGCGCTGGAGCACCCGTGGTGGCGGCGCGTCAGCTACTGTTTGGTAGTCTCCTCCCAATACAGTGCGGCTGTGTCCGTATTCCCAGACTACGTGGAACAGATGCCTTACCTTCTCCCCATGCTCCGGCCACAGCCTGGTAACGTCTGCTGGACCTGTTAGTATATCCGACACAGACGCCCGTTGAGAGTACGCATGGGTAAGCGTTGTTGCGACCCGGCGGAGAGTTGTTGGAGCGACTCTTTCCAATATGCGTATAAGACGCTGTTAAGAAAGATCGCTCAAAAAACATAGTAAGACTATAAAAAAATAAAATAAGAAAGCTTAGGGCTGCCCAGAACAGCAGCCCTCTGACCATGGTCTGGCTCCTGCCGCACCAAACAAAAAACTGATTTGCCTGAGCCAGTGGGCGGGGATATATGGACGAGCCCGTTGCATCCTGGGAGGACTGAAAGCTTGTGATCGTTTGGTGCCAATCTGCTGTCGCTCCATCATATCCGACTGTTATCCTGTGGACCCTGCCGGAGAAAACATGAATACGATGAGAAGTGTAAAGATCACAAGATAGATAGATAGATAGATGATGCTTTATAACTATCATGCAACTAAGTTTATTACCCATCAAGTCCCAGCGATTGGACATGTATGAGTGGCGGTACAAAAATAGAAAATATGACATCTTAACATTAAAAAAACAAACAAAAAAAATGACAACTTCCAAATATGCTTACATATAAATACATCAATCAATCTATAGGTTGAATGCAGCACAGTGGTGAATAAACGCCAGTCACATTATCTAGCTTTACCTCCCCACCCTGTATGACACGTGATCCTGTGTGCAGAGTTAGTGATATTTTTTATCCATTAGCACAGCAGTTTAAAGTTCATAGTGATTATTTGGTCTTGTCTTACCTCATCCATTCCAGAGGCTGTAAAGTAAATGCCTACTTCCTTTGCATACTTCTGCAACTCCCGATACTGGTCATGATTGAACTCCAGGTGGCGCTTGTGCTCCCCGTACGTCTTACCCCAAGAATGTGGCGAGGTGTATGGCCTTTCTAATGCTTTTTTGTTGAATTTGTGCTCTAACTCGCTCTTCTGGAGCTTTGCACAATCTGCACCACATTCCTGCAAGTATAAAACACATAGGTGTGAGCAATACATTGATGGAATTTCCAATAAACTGATTATTTGTTTGCCTTGGATCAAACAATTCTCTAAAGGGGATATTTATTAAAGCTTGGTGAGAGATAAAGTGGAGAGAAAGTACTAACCAATCAGCTCCTAATTGTCATTACAGAGTGTGGTTGAAAAATTACATTCGTCGTTTGAAAGACTGCACAGTGTATACACACTATATAACAGTGATGCGGAATCTTTGGCGCTTCAGCTGTTGTTGAGCTACACATCCCAACATGCCCTGCTACAGTTTTGCTATTTGGCAATGCTAAAACTGTAGCAGGGCATGCTGGGATGTGTAGTTCAAAAACAGCTGGAGTGCCAAAGTTTCCCCATCGCTGCTATATAATTTGTGACAGTGTTCAAGGGAAATAAGGACGACCATTGCGTTGCTTGCACATCATCTAGTGTGTACCCTGCATAAGTGTTAAGCTAGCTATAGGCTGCACAACCAGTGCAGATGGACAAGAGTAGAACTGAGTGCCCAATAATTAGAGCACCTCCACACAGTGCAAACTTATGGAAGTGATGTCTACTGCACATGCAGTCTCCGGGAACATGGCATCCGCACCTTGTACCCGGGGACAGTCACTAGGTTGACCACTGAAGGTAGATAGTGAGTAGGTCGACACTGACTGAAGGCAGACACCTAACCAGGTCGACATGTATGGAAGGTAGGCATGGGCAAGGTCAACAGTTTTTTGTGGAGAGGGGGGGTTACCTGAATTTCCATCTGGGACCACCGACAATTGAAACGTATTCGCTTTGGGCACGGTGTCTCCCTACGCTCGCCACAAGGTTTCTAACCAACTCTATGATCACTTCGATAGAGGAGGTATGAAAAAGTCCTAACCCCCCCCCCCCCCCCAAACAACTGTGTCGACCTAATGACCATGTCTACCTATGCATGTGTCGGACCTGCCCACTGTCGACCTTCAATGGTCGACCTAATGACTGTCAACCTAGACTGCAATACATTACAAAAGAGCCATGTACCGAGACAGTGTCTCGAGACACTCCACTGAGCTGAGTCATGTGTCAACTCACTTCACTGTATCTCTTTGCCCATGACTAGTGTGAACAGTAGGCAGTGCACTGCTGAAAGAAACTGGGAACTTCAATGCGTTTCCGCAAAGGGGGCGTGGTCTCAACTTTGTCACTCTTGGGGGGCATGCCAATTACTTAGAGTGCCAGCATATTCCGTTGTGCTTTACAATTTACTGATGTGAATGGGCAAATATTCTCTGTATAGCGCTGCGGAATATGTGTGCGCTATATAAGTAACTGGTGGTAATAATAATAATAATAATGGGGGGAAAAACAGTAATAAAACACAAATCTGGGTAATAAACAGACAGAAAAAGAGGTAAGAGGACCCTGCTCGCATGCTTACAATCTATAGGGAAAATGTATGATAGTGGTTTGCATTTATTATAGAAAGTCCTGCTCAAGGGAGCCTACAAAATTTAGGGGTCTATTTACTAATCCTTGGATGGAGATAAAATCAGCGGAGATAAAGTACCAGCCAATCAGTTCCTGTCATTTTTCAAACCCAGCCTGTGGTATGGCAGTTAGGATCCAATTGGCTGGTACTTTATCTACTCTGACTTTATCTCCATCCAAGGCTTAGCAAATAGACCCCATAGACTGTTACACAGGCACGTCTCATCTCTTTGCTCAGAGGGTGTTCTTCTGTCAACCTACACAATTCAGTTCTACTCCAATCCATCACTTGATGTATTTGCATGCTGACTATATGACACCCACTCAGTGAGTAGGTTTCTAAGCGTCTGCATAAAATTAACTACAGATGGTTACAGAGCACAACAGGACAACCTTATTTTGTAAGATTACAAGCCAAGGGGAACATTACACACACAGAGATTATATATATATATATATATATATATATATATATATATATATATATATATATATATATATATATATATATATATATATATATATATATATATATATATATATATATATATGTATAATCTCTATCTATCTCTCCTGCGTATGTCCCGGCACTCCTCTAGTGAAACTTGCTGTGGTGTCCTTCCTTGTGGGCACATCGACCCACCACAATACTGCAGACAAATGTAGGCAGCACTCACAGACTTGAACAGTGATGAAGAACTTCGCCCTCACGGGTGAAGTATTTATTGCAACATACAGGTGACGTTTCGGGGACGTATCCCCTTCCTCAGTTCTGATATATATCTCCCAGCAAAAGAATTTAGTTTCAAGGATTTTTATAATAAACATAAAAAGAAGAAAAACTGCAGACAAATAATGACAGTATGCCCAGCTCATGTGCCGAGAGCTGATTAAAGTGACATGACATGAAAGGTGCGGTGGTGAAGATGACTGAGAAAGATTTTGCATTATGGAACACATAGCATAAAAAAAGTTATTGGTTTTACTTGGCACTGCAGTGTATTTCCACTACACAAAATAAAATCTTAACCCTATAATCTACAAAATAATACCCCATATCTCTGGTGGCAGTGAACTATTGCTGTGAACAAAATGGACCTCAGATACACATTGGAGACTGAATTAATATACTTACCGTATATACTCGAGTATAAGTCGACCCGAATATAAGCCGAGGCACCTAATTTTACCTTAAAAAACTGGGAAAAAATAAGAATTTACTTACCGATAATTCTATTTCTCGGAGTCCGTAGTGGATGCTGGGGTTCCTGAAAGGACCATGGGGAATAGCGGCTCCGCAGGAGACAGGGCACAAAAAGTAAAGCTTTAGGATCAGGTGGTGTGCACTGGCTCCTCCCCCTATGACCCTCCTCCAAGCCTCAGTTAGGATACTGTGCCCGGACGAGCGTACACAATAAGGAAGGATTTTGAATCCCGGGTAAGACTCATACCAGCCACACCAATCACACTGTACAACCTGTGATCTGAACCCAGTTAACAGTATGATAACAGCGGAGCCTCTGAAAAGATGGCTCACAACAATAATAACCCGATTTTTGTAACTATGTACAAGTATTGCAGATAATCCGCACTTGGGATGGGCGCCCAGCATCCACTACGGACTCCGAGAAATAGAATTATCGGTAAGTAAATTCTTATTTTCTCTATCGTCCTAGTGGATGCTGGGGTTCCTGAAAGGACCATGGGGATTATACCAAAGCTCCCAAACGGGCGGGAGAGTGCGGATGACTCTGCAGCACCGAATGAGAGAACTCCAGGTCCTCCTCAGCCAGGGTATCAAATTTGTAGAATTTAGCAAACGTGTTTGCCCCTGACCAAGTAGCTGCTCGGCAAAGTTGTAAAGCCGAGACCCCTCGGGCAGCCGCCCAAGATGAGCCCACTTTCCTTGTGGAATGGGCTTTTACTGATTTTGGCTGTGGCAATCCTGCCACAGAATGTGCAAGCTGAATTGTACTACAAATCCAACGAGCAATCGTCTGCTTAGAAGCAGGAGCACCCAGCTTGTTGGGTGCATACAGGATAAACAGCGAGTCAGATTTTCTGACTCCAGCCGTCCTGGAAACATATATTTTCAAGGCCCTGACAACGTCAAGCAACTTAGAGTCCTCTAAGTCCCTGGTAGCCGCAGGTACCACAATAGGTTGGTTCATGTGAAATGCAGAAACCACCTTAGGTAGAAATTGAGGACGAGTCCTCAATTCCGCCCTGTCAGAATGAAAAATTAAGTAAGGGCTTTTATATGATAAAGCCGCCAATTCTGACACACGCCTGGCTGAAGCCAAGGCTAACAGCATCGACACCTTCCATGTGAGATATTTTAAGTCCACAGTGGAAAGTGGTTCAAACCAATGTGACTTTAGAAAACTCAACACCACATTGAGATCCCAAGGTGCCACTGGAGGCACAAAAGGAGGCTGTATGTGCAGGACCCCTTTTACAAATGTCTGAACTTCAGGTACTGAAGCCAGTTCTTTCTGGAAGAAAATCGACAGGGCCGAAATTTGAACCTTAATGGACCCTAATTTTAGGCCCATAGACAGTCCTGTTTGCAGGAAATGAAGGAAACGACCCAGTTGAAATTCCTCTGTAGGGGCCTTCTTGGCCTCACACCACGCAACATATTTACGCCAAATGCGGTGATAATGTTTTGCGGTTACGTCCTTCCTGGCTTTGACCAGAGTAGGGATGACTTCTTCTGGAATGCCTTTTTCCCTCAGGATCCGGCGTTCAACCGCCATGCCGTCAAACGCAGCCGCGGTAAGTCTTGGAACAGACAAGGCTCCTGCAGTAGCAGGTCCTTTCTTAGAGGTAGAGGCCACGGTTCGTCCGTGAGCATCTCTTGAAGTTCCGGGTACCAAGTCCGTCTTGGCCAATCCGGAACCACGAGTATAGTTCTTACTCCTCTCCTTCTTATGATTCTCAGTACTTTTGGTATGAGAGGCAGAGGAGGGAACACATACACTGACTGGTACACCCACGGCGTTACCAGAGCGTCCACTGCTATTGCCTGAGGGTCCCTTGACCTGGCGCAATATCTGTCCAGTTTTTTGTTGAGGCGGGACGCCATCATGTCCACCTTTGGTTTTTCCCAACGGTTTACAATCAGGTGGAAGACTTCTGGATGAAGTCCCCACTCCCCCGGGTGAAGGTCGTGTCTGCTGAGGAAGTCTGCTTCCCAGTTGTCCACTCCCGGAATGAATACTGCTGACAGTGCTATCACATGATTTTCCGCCCAGCGAAGAATCCTTGCAGCTTCTGCCATTGCCCTCCTGCTTCTCGTGCCGCCCTGTCTGTTTACGTGGGCGACTGACGTGATGTTGTCCGATTGGATCAACACCGCCTGACCCTGAAGCAGAGGTTTTGCTTGACTTAGGGCATTGTAAATGGCCCTTAGTTCCAGAATGTTTATATGAAGAGACGTTTCCAGGCTTGACCACAGGCCCTGGAAATTCCTTCCCTGTGTGACTGCTCCCCAGCCTCTCAGGATCCAATCCTGAATGCCAAATCTGCGGCCCTCTAGTAGATGAGCACTCTGCAGCCACCACAGGAGAGACACCCTTGTCCTTGGCGACAGGGTTATCCGCTGATGCATCTGCAGATGCGATCCGGACCATTTGTCCAGTAGATCCCACTGAAATGTTCTTGCATGGAATCTTCCGAATGGAATCGCTTCGTAAGAAGCCACCATTTTCCCCAGGACCCTCGTGCACTGATGCACTGAGACCTGTCCTGGTTTTAGGAGGTTCCTGACTAGCTCGGATAACTCCCTGGCCTTCTCCTCCGGGAGAAACACCTTCTTCTGGACTGTGTCCAGAATCATTCCTAGGAACAGTAGACGTGTCGTTGGAATCAGCTGCGATTTTGGAATATTTAGAATCCACCCGTGCTGACGTAACACTACCTGAGATAGTGCTACTCCGACTTCTAACTGTTCCCTGGATCTTGCCCTTATCAGGAGATCGTCCAAGTAAGGGATAATTAAAATGTCTTTTCTTCTTAGAAGAATCATCATTTCGGCCATTACCTTGGTAAAGACCCGAGGTGCCGTGGACAATCCAAACGGCAGCGTCTGAAACTGATAATGACAGTTTTGTACTACAAACCTGAGGTACCCTTGGTGAGAAGGGTATATCGGGACGTGGAGATAAGCATCCTTGATGTCCAGAGACACCATATAGTCCCCTTCTTCCAGGTTTGCTATCACTGCTCTGAGTGACTCCATCTTGAATTTGAACCTTTTTATGTAAGTGTTCAAGGATTTCAGATTTAAAATTGGTCTCACCGAGCCGTCCGGCTTCGGTACCACAAACAGCGTGGAATAATACCCCTTTCCTTGTTGCAGGAGGGGTACCTTGATTATCACCTGCTGGGAATACAGCTTGTGAATGGCTGCCAAAACTGCCTCCCTGTCGGAGGGAGACTTTGGTAAAGCAGACTTCAGGAAACGACGAGGGGGAAACGCCTCGAATTCCAGTTTGTACCCCTGCGATACTACCTGTAGAATCCAGGGATCCACTTGCGAGTGAGCCCACTGCGCGTTGAAATTCTTGAGACGGGCCCCCACCATATCTGAGTCTGCTTGTAAAGCCCCAGCGTCATGCTGAAGACTTGGCAGAAGCAGGGGAGGGCTTCTGCTCCTGTGAAGCGGCTGCATGGTGCAGTCTTTTTCCTCTTCCTCTGCCCCGGGGCAGAAAAGAGTGGCCTTTTGCTCGCTTGTACTTATGGGAACGAAAGGACTGAGTTTGAAAAGACGGTGTCTTTTTCTGCTGATGTGGAGTGACCTGGGGTAAAAAGGTGGATTTTCCAGCCGTTGCCGTGGCCACCAGGTCCGATAGACCAGCCCCAAATAACTCCTCCCCTTTATACGGCAATACTTCCATGTGCCGTTTGGAATCCGCATCCCCTGACCACTGTCGCGTCCATAACGCTCTTCTGGCAGAGATGGACATAGCACTTATTCTTGATGCCAGGGTGCAAATATCCCTCTGTGCATCACGCATATATAGTAGTGCATCCTTTAAATGTTCTATAGTTAACAAAATATTGTCCCTATCCAGGGTATCAATATTCTCGGTCAGGGAATCCGACCATGCGACTCCAGCACTGCACATCCAGGCTGAGGCGATTGCTGGTCGCAGTATAACACCAGTATGTGTGTATATACTTTTTAGGATATTTTCCAGCCTTCTATCAGCTGGTTCTTTGAGGGTAGCCGTATCAGGAGACGGTAACGCTACTTGTTTTGATAAACGTGTGAGCGCCTTATCTACCCTAGGGGGTGTTTCCCAACGCGCCCTAACCTCTGGCGGGAAAGGATATAATGCTAATAATTTTTTAGAAATTAGCTGTTTTTTATCGGGGGAAACCCACGCTTTTTCACACACCTCATTTATTTCCTCTGACTCAGGAAAAAATATTGGTAGTTTTTTCTCTCCCCACATAATACCCTTCTTTGTGGTACTTGTAGTGTCAGAAAGGTTCAATGCCTCTTTCATTGCCGTGATCATGTAACGTGTGGCCCTACTGGACATTACGTTTGTCTCGTCACCGTCGACACTAGACTCAGTATCTGTGTCAGGGTCTGTGTCGACCCACTGAGGTAACGGGCGTTTTAGCGCCCCTGACGGTGTCTGAGACGCCTGGACAGGCACTAATTGATTTGCCGGCTGTCTCATGTCGTCAACAGTTTTCTGCAAATTGCTGACATTATCACTTAATTGTTTAAATACAATCATCCAGTCAGGTGTCGACTCCCTAGGGGGTGACATCACCAACACAGGCAACTGCTCCGCCTCCACATAATTTTCCTCCTCATACATGTCGACACACGCGTACCGACACACAGCACACACACCGGGAATGCTCTGATAGAGGACAGGACCCCACTTAGCCCTTTGGAGAGACAGAGGGAGAGTCTGCCAGCACACACCCAGCGCTATATATATATATATATATATATATATATATATATACACACAGGGATAACCTTATAAAAGTGTTATTCCCTTATAGCTGCTGTTATTATCGTTATTTGCTGCCAAAAATGCCCCCCCTTCTCTTTTTTACCCTGATTCTGAAGCAGGACTGCAGGGGAGAGTCAGGGAGCCGTCCTTCCAGCGGAGCTGTGAGGGAAAATGGCGCTTGTGTGCTGAGGAGATAGGCTCCGCCCCTTCACGACGTCCTTATCTCCCGCTTTTCTGTGTAAAATGGCAGGGGATTAAAATACATCCATATAGCCCAGGAGCTATATGTGATGTATTCTGTTTTGCCACCTAAGGTATTCCGTTATATTGCGTCTCAGGGCGCTCCCCCCCCAGCGCCCTGCACCCTCAGTGACCGGAGTGTGAAGTGTGCTGAGAGCAATGGCGCACAGCTGCGGTGCTGTGCGCTACCTTAGTCTGAAGACAGGATGTCTTCTGCCGCCGATTTCACCGGACCTCTTAGTCTCTTCTGGCTCTGTAAGGGGGACGGCGGCGCGGCTCCGGTGACCCATCCAGGCTGAACCAGTGATCGTCCCTCTGGAGCTAGTGTCCAGTAGCCTAAGAAACCCGATCCACTCTGCACTCAGGTGAGTCCGTTTCTTCTCCCCTTAGTCCCACGATGCAGTGAGCCTGTTGCCAGCAGGACTCACTGAAAATAAAAAAACCTAACTAAACTTTTATTCTAAGCAGCTCAGGAGAGCCACCTAGATTGCACCCTTCTCGGCCGGGCACAAAAATCTAACTGAGGCTTGGAGGAGGGTCATAGGGGGAGGAGCCAGTGCACACCACCTGATCCTAAAGCTTTACTTTTTGTGCCCTGTCTCCTGCGGAGCCGCTATTCCCCATGGTCCTTTCAGGAACCCCAGCATCCACTAGGACGATAGAGAAATTACTGACTCGAGTATAAGCCTAGGGTGGGAAATGCACAGTGCCAGGGGTTTTCATGCTCAGGGTGTCATGCTCGTTGCCAGGGGTTTCATGCGGTAGGTGTTATGCGTGTTGCTAGGGCTGTGCCCCCAGTGCCACAAATACCCCCAGTGACAGATAAAAACATGCCCCCTTGCTTTGCCCCCAGTAGTTGTGCCCCCTCTTTCTTTGCCCCCAGTAGTTGTGCCCCCTCTTTCTTTGCCCCCAGTAGTTGTGCCCCCTCTTTCTTTGCCCCCAGTCTCTCCCATAGCAGCGCCGCAGAGACACTAGAGGTCAATAATGACCTCTAGTGTCTGTCCCTTGAGCCGGCTGCAGCGGACGCCCACACAGCCCCCGGCGTCTGCTGCAGCCGTGAGTTGGTGACTCGAGTATAAGCCGAGGGGGGCTTTTTCAGCATAGAAAAATGTGCTGAAAAAGTCGGCTTATACTCGAGTATATACGGTACCTCTCCTATGGTTCCTCACACTCTCTGGTTCTGCACGCTGTACATACCATATGACCGTATCCTGCACAGCTTGGTGTAAAGCTCCATTCACTCAGCAATTGGGTAAACCTCCTATTAATAAGTGTGCTACCCAGTCAGTACAAGCTCAAAATGGATGCTGCCTGGTCACTCAGATTTTAACCCACATACAGATGTGTTCTTATACATCTTTGTCACGCCAAAAAAAGTCTACATTTTATCACTTTGTCACACCAAACAGTCCCTCTTTGCATGCCAGGTCACATTAGAATCTCCTAGTATTGGTTATCTTTCCCCCCCCGAAAATGTGTCTTATTCGCAAAACAAATTGCGACCAGGATGCACAAGGAGACTGTGCTGATTCATTTGATATGTGTCTGCAACTGAGTCTCTGGGGTAAATTTACTAAGGTGGGAGGTTTATTTTAAACTGGTGATGTTGCCCCTAGCAACCAGACTATTATCTTCTAGAAGCAGCTAGATAAATGTTAAGTTGAAATGGATTGGTTGCTATAAGCACCATCACCAGTCCTAAAAAAAAAACTCACCTTAGTCAAATTTATTCCCGTAATCTGTACACAAAGGGGTAAATTTACTAAAATGGGAGTTCTATTTAAGATGGGATGTTGCCCATAGCAACCAATCAGATTCTACTTCACATTTATCTAGCACCTTCTCGAAGATAATACCTGGAATCTGATTGGTTGCTATGGGCAACATCCCATCTCAAATAGAACTCCCATCTTAGTAAATTTACCCCAAAGTGTTACAACGCAGCAGCCACCGCTTTTTTTCCAATACAAGTTCTGGTGTGCTCTGTATACACACTCAGCCACACACAATATCATACAGCAAATTAATCAGCAGTCTCCTCGTGTGTCCGAGTCGCATTGCGAATATGCATTTTCTGCAAAAAAAAAAAAAGACGCCCGACAGTAGAAGAGTTGCATGGGACCTGTCGACTCACTGACAACCGGCATCTCGCGCTGCATGGCATATTGAGGCTAGATGTACGAGGACACATCTGTACTTGGTCTAGCTGGGTCAGATCTATACAGTATGTGGATGCCAGCAGCCGGTCAGCAAAAAAACATTACAATCATCTGTCATATGGGGCAGATGACTGTATAAAATTAAGATTTCTGGTTACTGCAGAGCAGCAGCAAATGCATAACCGCCACCAACAGAAGCCAGAGAAAATCCCTATCCAGGTGGTGTGATGACCAGTACTTTATTATTATCCACAGAACCCCTTTAATGTTAATTACATTGTTACCTTCCTTACGGTGAGGTGTTTAGCCAGCGTCTTGTGTACGCAGGGGGGAAATAGTAATGAATGGGCGGGTTAGGTACGAAATTGCGGCAGTCGGTATCCTAACAGTCAAAAGAACGGCAGCAGAATGTTGATGGATCCCGGAAAGTATTTTAACCCTAACCACTCCTCCGCCCTCCGCCCTCCGCCCCCCCCCCCCACAGCCTAACCCCACAATTTACCAGTAGGATCTATCAAGGTGCTGTCGGTCAGGATTCCGCTGGCTGTTTTCTGACTGTCAGGCTCCCGACTGCCAGGATTTTCACCACAATCCATACAAAGGTTATAATAAAAAAAAAAGTGCACACAAAAATTATGTATTGTCATCTTTATACAGAGCCTTAGACATCTTGTTATAGATCAGGCTGTGAATCGGCAGCATATGAGCTTACTTCATGCATGGTCATCATCATCAGCATGTATTTACCAGCCCAGTAACATACGGCTAATAATAAATACAAGTGTGCGTTTCTGCAGATCTGCATGAGCTGCGATACATGAACGACACACCTTTACTTTAATCTGCTGGCGTTTGCACACCCCTTTCCTCCAATTTCTACTGTTAAACGCTCAACATATGGAAACTGACTGTTGAAGCGTTACATCTGTGATCTGCAAGGCCAAATGGGATACATATGATATCCCGGTAGACAGGATGCCAGTTGTCACTACACCAACAGCAGCATCCCACTTGCCAGAATCCCAGCACAGAGTCTGCTCGCCGCCACAGGTTCTATTTCCACTCGGTTGGTGGAATGTACCCACCAAGAGAGTGGGAATACAGACCGTTTGTCAGGATTCCGGGCGTCGGTATTTCACTGGCTGTTAGGATTCTGAAAGCCGGTATACTGACTGCATCTCAACCAAATAACCAGACTACAACGTAGAAACGAATATATGCCTAAGCATCCATCCCTATAAGACACCCAGTTAATTTCATAAAAGTGAGCTTTTGCTAAATATTTACAACTCGTATCCAATTTCCGATGTTAATTTACCACACAGCAAAAACAGGCTTTTAGCCTGATGGTATTATCAGGCTATCCAATTACAGCCCATTTTTACCATGTGGTAAATTACCCCCTTTCGGGCAATAACAGATGGGATCTGGGATAAGTTCCCAGACCCATGCCTTATGACGCAAAAACAGATTTGTAAGGGTTATCAGTGATTTTGCTTTTGCCTCCTAATCCCCGAAAAGTGCTGGAGATCAGGGGCTAATTGGTTAACCCCGGGGGAATCCATTAACCACAGTAATTCACCGCAATTAATTCTATATACCCCTAGTTGTCTGAACACAGCTGGGCTATTGTATTTATAGAGACTGAGATAAAGCTTTGTATTACTGTACATGCTATTTATTGTCTTCAGTGAAGGTGGGAACTAGTGCTCCTGAGTAAAATGTTTCTAATACACTGGAGAACGGAGGTACACAACTCATTGTTTAGGACCCCATGTGTAGTGCCAGAATCTCTTCTTTGGGAGTCCTTGTTTATCAGATACGCAGAATATTCTATGGATAGTTACAAGCTACTCAGAAGAATGGGGCTGTTAACAAATTATCAACAGTGACCATGTTGACACCACAAAGTCAACAGTTATAATGTCGTCATTGTCAGAATGTTGACAATAGGGCTAGGCTGCAGTTGGGCATAGGGATACGCACTAAGGGGTGGGCTCATCGAAACACCAGAGGATGACAGCTTTGACCTGGAAGAAACAGTCACATGACCACTAGGACTCAGAAGCCGTTGTAGCCATCAAGAGAAGGTAAGTCACCGCTGGGCAACCAGGGACAATGGGGTAGAGGTATGATTTGTCAGTATGGGGGAGAAGCGACATAATATGCGCCGATACCGCTTCACTCCCATGTATGTCTGCACGGGGTGCGTGCTCATGACTATGTGCCCCTGCTTATATTGGCACTGCTATTTACAAAATAGCACGCCGTTGTGCGAGACAATGTATGAACGGTCACGATTTTGACAGCTGCAGGTGTCATTGCTCATTTACCACAGCAGGGACAGTCATGACCCTGGCTGCGGCGGCTGCCAGCTTTGGGACGCATGGGAGATCTTGCGATAGTAGCGAGAAATCACGCATGCCCAGTAAGCCGGCTGGGAGGTGAGACACAACATATCAGCACTGGGCTGATGCGCTGTGGGGGAGACAGAGGGGCAAAGTCCAGGCTGTTTGAGAATTTCTGAGAGTCTGTCCGTATTTTTTAAATGCCAATCGTCTGCAAAGCAACATGAGGCCGGTTTTGCCTTGTAAATGATTGCCGCTCAATTACATATTGCCCCACGTGTGACCGGACTTTGAAACATTTTTTCTTCAATGGGTCAGAGATGTTGGGTTACGGAAAACAGAACCAAGGGGGCAGTAACCACAAAACGTCTGAGAACTGCTCTAAGGAAACTAGAGCTTTAAGGGTCTATTCACTAAGCCTTGGATGGAGATAAAGTACCAGCCAATCGGCTCCTAACTGCCATTTTTCAAACCCAGCCTGTGACATGGGAGTTAGCAGCCGATTGGCTGGTGCTTTATCTCCAGCGACTTTATCTCCATCCAAGGCTTAGTACATAGACCCCTATGTATTACAAATTATGATCAGAATAACGCCCCTTACACACTAAGTGATCCGCCGCCGAGCTGCCCGACAGTAGCGGATCCCGCCACGGGCAAGCAGGACTTTTGCCCGGGGCACCGCCTCCCGGAGGGCGCAGGGCGCCATCCGGAGGGCGCCGCACCAGGGCAAGATCCGCTGCTGCTGTGCCCCCCGCTGTGAAGGGAAACTAGATGCGTACGCGTCTAGTTTCCCTTCGTGGAGAGGTCCTACGCGTCGTTTCCCTTCGTGGAGAGGACCTTTGCTGTGCGGTGCGCGATGACGTCATCGCGCACCGCACATTTCAGCGCTACAGTAGTCTGTACAGGGGGCGTAAATGACCACGCCCCCTGTACAAAGTCACACACCCTATTGGCGCCCGGGTCGCACAGAGCCCCAGAACCGGCCCTGCTGCCCGACGTCACCCGGCTCCATAGCAGTGCATGCTAACATAGACGAGATTGTCCATATTGGCCTGCATGCATAAGCAACCCAGCACCAACGATAAACGAGCGCGGGGCTGCGTATCGTTCATCGTTGGTGCCTACACACTGAACGATATGAACGAGTTCTCGTTCATTAATGAACGAGAACGTTCATCTCGTTCAGTGATATCTTTAAGTGTGTAGGGCACTTTAGAACAGCACACAGTTCTTGACAGCAGCCCTAAGATATAAATATGTCAATGGCATCACTATAGCTTGATCATAACCCCTTCTGTGAAATAGATTTCTAGGTAAAATAGCATATGTTAAAAAAATTGTTATTATTGAGAGATGTATAAGCCAAATAATAAACACACACATATCTATCCATCTATATACACACATATGGCATGTGATCAATATACTGCCTGTCGGGATCCTGGCGTTCAGAATTCAGGTGCCAGAATTCAGACAGGCATGTAAATGCTGGCGGCCTGAGACCCATCTGAAGCCCAATATAACCCCCTCAGGTGGTGGCCCATGCCACCACCCGAGGGGGAATAGAATAGTGTAGCGAGCAAAGCACGCCACCGGGCCCGAAGCGTGGCGAGCCCCTGAGGGGACTTGCTGTCGGGATTCTTGTGACAGTCTCCTGACCACTGGGGATCACATACTGAATCCACATATACATATCTGCTGGATGCGGTCAGGATCCAGACAGACCGAATACAGACAGTGGGATCTAAACGGTCAGAATCCTGCGGGTAAATTTGGGGAGGGGGAGAATTAGGGTTTAAATACTTACCAGGATCCATCAGGAGACAGAAAAATATATATATATATATATATATATATATATATATATATATATATATATATATATATATGTACAGCTCCCACTTTCTCATGCTCAGTCATTTAGAAGCAAGCTGATACCACAGTACAACCCTTACAGTTGCAGCAAGCTCTTCAAACCCACTCCCACCTCCCCTTACACCCACACTGTAGAAAAATACATTTTAATTTGCCACCTTGTAGATTAGAGACTAAGGAAAGGCGTGATCTTTTTTCTCCCCAACACAAAATGGCTTAAAGGAAAGGTGGCACCGGCTGGCTCATAGCTCACCAGGGCTAGTGTTGAGACGTGTCAGCTCCAATAACTAACATACACAGAACGATGGGTGGGTTACCCACCTCCAGATTACAGGACTATTACACACAGCCACCCAGAGTTTATCATCAGCCCGTGCAGGGTAATGATATACAATGGAGCCCAGACTGCAGCCCTAGCACTGTGCACATGCACACACATGTAACTGGCCGCTCACACACACGGGCACATAATAGGGCAGCCCCATCCTGTTACCTTAACCATGCGAATCATCTTCTTGGCGATCTCCAGATCGCCCTGGTGATTCTGCCCAATCTCTGCTATGATGAAACACGGGTGCTCGCCACCCACCATCCGCCCGGGACATAGCTCAAATTGTAAAGGCATTGTGAGCGCGGGTCTACGCCGGGGAGACAGACGAGGTAACACTGCAGAGAGACAGAGACCCTGCTGCTACCGTGTACCCTCCTCCTCCTGCAGCGGCACAGCCTGCACTGTCTGTCAGAGACGTGTCCTCTCCACGGCCGCACCCACAGCCAATCACCGCCATGGGAAGCAGGAAGCGCGCTCATCTGATCCGACCAACCAGACACGCCCCACATCGTCCTGGCCACGCCTCTGTCACTGTGCACACACGGGTCATTGTGTCACTCTTCTGCAGCACAGCTGGAGCCCCGGACTTCGCCTTTAGAGAGTTGGGTGTGTGTAACAGGGACGTGCGGTGAGCTAAATAGATCAGGAGGGCTCTGCCTCACCCCACCGCACGTCACTGTGTACAGTATGTATGTATGCCTTCCTGTGTGTGTATATCTGGTATCTATATACACATAAATGTAGATAGCTCTACAGCCCACACAGGGATGTGCCTCTGCCTCCCCTGGCATACTCATTGTCAAACTCCTGAGCTGTTATATAAAAAGGAGTAAAGGGCCCTACTCATTTCCCGATGCGCCGCCGAGGTGCCCGACGGCCGATGCGGCCGACGAGCGACCCGGCGGCGGGGGGGCAGTGACGGGGGGAGTGAAGTTTCTGCATGCACAGCCGACGGGAGACCAGCGATGAACGAGCGCGGGGACGCGCATCGTTCATCGCTGGAGTCTCCACACTGAAAGATATGAACGAGTTCTCGTTCATTTATGAACGAGATCGTTCATATCTTTCTGAAAATCGGCCAGTGTGTAGGGCCTATAAGGGCCCTACAGGCTGGGCGACCCGCCACCGAGCTCCCTGACCGCCTATACGGCAGATGGGCGACTCGGTGACGGGGGGAGTCACCCGGCGCCATAGCAATGCAATGCATGCTAATATGGACAATCTCGTCCATACTGGCCTGCATGCATAAGCGACAGAGCACCAACGATGAACGTGTGCGTTCATATCGTGCAGCAGAGGCAAACGCAGGATCTAGTCGGCGGGGTTTCCGTGTGTATGTGTGAGTATATATATATATATATATAGAATTGCTGCGTCGGCTAGCACTCCGTCTGACAGGTCCGGAATCGCCTCGGTGCCTTCCTTACCACTAAAAGTGGAATATGTAGCACAGAAAGTATAGGCGGCACTCAGAGGACTAAAAGTGCTGATAATATAACGGCACTAACGCCTATGTGTCATCAACGTTTCAGTTTTATTTCAAAAATTTTCGTCAGTATACAAAACTGTATTATTCACATACCTTTATAGACAATACACCCACAGTGTTGGCTCGTGGTCCCGGGGCCGTGGCCGAGGTAGATGACGTCACACAAAGTGCGACGGGTGCTGAGTCCACACGAGTCCCGTCAGCCCTAGCCTGGAGACCAATAAACAAAGTGACAAAACAAATTAACCCTCACAAACCCAATAGATATACAGGGAACAATAATCCATGACTGAGTTTAATAATAATAACAATCCGGTGTGACTACTACGTACTTTTTCACCATGAATGAAAGGAACATGGATACAATTATAGCAAAACAAAAACTGCTATAAAAGCAAAATATTATGTAACATCCCCAGTATCCCAGTATAAGTGGAAGTTACTTCTTCCAACACCTGGGTAGTGTGACACAATAGTATCAAACAAAAATAATAAACAGACAATGAATGTAGCAATATACACTAAAAAAGTGCAATTCTGTCAGCAATAGATAATTATGCCCACTGCGATCACAAACCGCACTGTGATGCTCATAATGAGACCACCTTCTAATGTAACGAATGTAAACCTTAAGGCGTGTTAAGGTATAAGCAGCGCCAACCTATAGCACAAGTCAAAAGCCCATAGTCCATGGTTCTGCATACTCCAAATAAATCTGAGTCTCAAACCGCAGCTAGTTAAACATATAAAGCATTATAAGAAACAGTTCCACGAAATGTATTCATTGAGTCCTGCTGGAGCCACTGTATTAAGTTTGTGGATCCAGCGTGTTTCCAAACGTAAAAGTTGCTTACTTCTGTCTCCCCCTCTGATGTTAGCAGGAACATGGTCAATAATCTTATATTTAAGTGTAGAGAGATTGTGTTGAAAGGTTTTAAAATGTCTTGCTACTGGTTGGTCCTGATTGCCTCCATCCAGTGCTTGTCTGATGGCCATTCTATATACACACATACACACACACACACACACGTGTGTGTGTGTGTGTGTGTGTGTGTGTGTGTGTGTGTGTGTGTGTATATATATACACAGTATATATATATATATATATACATACACACGTTTGTATATATATTGCACACACATTCATTCATACAGACACACATATATACATGCAAACATACATACACAAGCACACACAGAAACACTCATACATATTCACACAAACTTCACATGCTGTATGTATACACTACATATTTTAATATACTGTACAGTACTGTACCGTCCAAAAAGGGCAAGGAGGCGGAAGCAGACTGGTGGCACTGTGTGGACGGAGGGAGATGCTATGGCTGAGCATGCGCAGCAGCTCCCCCGGGTCACTCCCTATACAGAGAGCTACATAGCTCTCTGCTGCAGCAGCTCCGCTATCGCGGTTACGTACGCGATTGCGGCTTTTACTGTCTACTGTCTCCGTCTCAAAAATTCAAATGTTGGCTCATCAGGGGGGGTTTCCAGGTACTCGCCCCCCCTGCGTGCGCCACTGTTACCTGCCAGTGTGTAGGGCCCTTTAGAATACAAAGAAGATATTTATAACATAAACATCTTATTTATTGTAATCATTTTTATAGCTAACACCAGCTTTGTGGCGCTCCATGGACCTGCAGGGAGAGGAGAGATGAGGAAGACACTGCTTTGCAGAATTGGGAGCTGGGCCACACCACGGTAGCGATGGCCATTGGTGGGTTATCCATCGATGGTACCATTGATGGATAACCTCGATGGTGTAAAACCCATCGATGGTCACCCCTGCATTACTGTATAATGAAATCAGAGCCAGGGAGCTTGGCTTTGTGGGTGCCAGGGACGGGGCTAAGCTCCGTGCCCTGACACTGAGATAGAAAAAAAAAATATTTGGTAGCAGTGAACCAACAATGGCTGGAAACCATCTGGTTTGGCCCTATCGATGGTAAAAGTATTCGACATTGGCTATAGACCATCAATGATTTTTCTTCATCGATGGTCGATGGCCGTCCCTACACCATGGGCTGTAAGCTGTACAGAAAGGGACCTAATAGAGGCATACCTCTGATTGTGTGTGTGTGTGTGTGGGGGGGGGGGGGGGGGGGAGGGGGCTTATATTCAACTTCACACACACCTCCAGGCCTGGTAACAGCAAAGGAGGTGGAGTTGGAATATTACTTTCCCAAATTTTTCACATACACAGTTCTACCACAGGTTCCACTTCTCACATTCACATTGTTTAAAGTACAATTTATCAGATTTACACTCTATCTCTGTGTGGTGCTGCTATCTATCTCTCACTTGGGCAACCCAAACAATTTCTGGAAGATTATTCTGCTTGGCTACCTCACTTCCTATCCTCTATCTTTATATGGAATTTCAATATCGCTATTGATAGTCCACAATCTCCCCATACCTGCAAACTACTCTCTCTAACCTCCTCTCTCGGCCTCTCCCAATGGACTGACTCCTCTACTCATCAGGAGGGCCACTGCCTTGATCTTGCATTCACCAGAATATGCTCAGTTTCTGAATTCCTTCTCTCAGATCACAACCTTACCACCTGCATGCTCTCCTCCATTACTTTAACTCAGTGTCACTGAAGTCTACCAAACCTCAAACACGCAGATATAGTAACACTATTCATTTTCAATAACTATTCACCTCTCTGCAACGGCTATTCTGACCAATTTCTACATTCCCTTCTCCTGAGACTGCTGTATCACACCTGAACCCGACTCTAGAAATAGCACTTGATGAAGTGGCTCCAGCTACCCATCACACTCCACGTAGACTTAGATGACAACCGTGGCACTCTAGATTCACAAGACACCAACAAAAACTCACGTAAAGTAGAACGTGAGTGGCGTAAATCTCGACTTCAAGTGACTTCCTCACATATAAGACCATTTCCTACTCTTATCGACACTGCCAAGCGTATTTCCAATCTCTCATCTATGCTCAAACCTCTAATGTCACTTCTTATACCTCCCTCACCAATCCTACCAGCCACTATCAGTACTTTTTTTACTCATGGCTTCCTATTACTCCATCCCTAAATGATCGCTGGCTGCCAATTAAATTGAGTCTAGATCCACACTATGACTGATGTCTCAAGACCATTGCAGTACTTGCGCAGTGCGGATCAGGTGCACGCGTAGTAGACCAAACATTTTCCATTTGGGAAAAAAATCCTAAATTGTGCACATAAATAAATCAAGCCCTTATACACATACATACAGTCACACACATAGTCATTCACATACATACAGTATATACACTCACGCATGTACACATACATACAATAATACACCTACGGTACACACATATACCTATAGTATATACTTGTGGCTATTAAATAACGAGACTGATGCTATATTTTATGTTTAACTATATTAAGTACATTTTAATTCCATTCCCCTTCTATGTACTCCTCTTGTGTATCCACAAACCACTGCATTCTTATTTTCCTTTGGTCCAAAACGTGCTGTAGCACATTATCTGTCATCTGTCTCAATAGCTCCATCCTGTTCTTCTTTTCCTAAGTAACTGATGCAAAACGGGTTCCCTAGAGTACAGATTTGACTTCAGGGAAGAGAAAGAAGTCACACGGTGCTAGGTCTGGCAAGTGTGGAGGGTGTACTAGCACTGCAATGTGTATCTCGGGCAAAAACTGCTTCACAGAGAGAGTTTTGTGGGCTGATGCGTTGTCCTAGAGCAGCAGTGGCCAACCCGCAGCTTTCAAGCTGCATGCGGCTCTTTCTTCATCCTCGTACGGCTGGTAAGCTTCCGCTGCACCTCCCGCTGCCCGACTGCAGTACCCGGTGCCAATCAGAACTCGTGGACTGGCAGCCAATCAGGAGTCTCTCCTCCCCTCACAAACAGCAGAGCAGCAGCGCGGCGGTGAGCAGCACTGGGGGGAGCACAGTGTTGGGACATGTGTATCTGGCACTGGAGGCACATCTGGCACTGTGGGGACATATGTATCTGGCACTGTGGGGACATGTGTATCTGGCACTGGGGGCTTATATGTACCTGTACTGTGGGGACATATGTATCTGGCACTGGGGGCATATCTGGCACTGTGGGGACATGTATATCTGGCACTGGGGGCATATGTGTACCTGGCACTGCAAGGCATATATGTATCTGGCACTGTGGGGACATATATGTATCTGGCACTGGGGGCATATATGTATCTGGCACTGGGGCATATATGTTTCTGGCACTGTGGAGACATGTGTATCTGGCACTGGAGTGGCATATCTGGCACTGTGGGGGCATATGTTTAGCTGGCACTGTGGGGCATATATGTATCTGGCACTAGGGCATATATGTATCTGGTACTGGGGGGGCATATATGTATCTGGCACTGTGGGGACATGTGTATCTGGCACTGGGGGCATATATGAATCTGGCACTGTGGGGCATATGTGTACCTGGCACTGTGGGGCATATATGTATCTGGCACTGTGGGGACATGTGTATCTGGCACTGGGAGGCATATATGTATCTGGCACTGGGGGCATATATGTATCGCACTGTGGGGACATGTGTATCTGGCACTGGGGGCATATATGTATCTGGCACCGTGGGGACATGTGTATCTGGCACTGGGGGGCATATATGTATCTGGCACTGGGGGCAAATATGTATCTGGCACTGTGGGGACATGTCTATCTGGCACTGGGGGGCATATATGTATCTGGCACTGTGGGGCATATGTGTACCTGGCACTGTGGGGCATATATGTATCGGGCACTGTGGGGACATGTGTATCTGGCACTGGGGTGTCGAAGTCAAAAATATTACATCAAAAGAACATACAAACTACACACATTATGATTCACTATACTTGCAAATACGCGCAGCGAGCACAGCAAAATATATGGTAACACACGCATTTACACGGACATGCCACAGAGATGGATTCAACACTTATTTCATGCAGTACATAATTATAATAATATCAAGCGCCAGACATCATGATGATTTAAAATTTTCTATAATGAAGTAATGTCATGTATGTGTATTATTTGAACGAAACCAGATACACCTGTCATATTTGGTATTAAAGCAAGCAGATTAATGTGTAGATTCATTTGATACTTGTTATTAAGTTGTAGGACATTGCAACAAATAGTTATGATTAAATGTATAAAAGCTAAAATCACTTTTATTAGAACAATAGATATTACAAACAGGTAGTGGACAGGAAGCTCAGGCCAGCCCCTTTGGAAGTCCCCAAGGCTGAACCTGTTCAGCACACGAATAGACTAGTGACTCATCATGAATGAGAAAGTCCCCTCCCCCAAAAACTAGATAACACATTGCTGATCTCACAGGAGTTCCAGACGATGATGGAGTGCCTGCATGATTTTACAGAGAGAGAGAGAGAGAGAGAGTGATATGGAGAGACAAATTTATATGAGAAAGATAATGGTATTGTATGCTGGCCTGTAACTGTAACTGTATGTTTTAACTGCTTACTGTGTGAGTTGTAACTATGTGTCAGGAATCTGCATTCTCCGTCGCATCTCTACTATGGAACTACAGGTTCCAGCAGTTCAGTTCTGTTCCAGTTCCAGTTTTCAGTCTACTGCAGCCTGGAGTACACAGTGCTTCAGCTAACCCACAGCTGATCTGAACACCTAATCCAGCAGGGTGTGTTCTCACAGAGATGCAACATCCAATCATCACAGACGAAGGGGTATAAACTCCAGTTCCTGGCTCAGTCTCATCGCCTTGGACAACATGTCATATTCTGTGAACAGGCGTCTCCTGTTTGCAGTCCTCTGTCTGCAGAGATACCCCTGTGTATTGGACCTGTGGAACTACAGGTCCCAGCAGTTCCAGTTCCGTTCCAGTTCCAAGTTCCAGTCTTCAATTCTTTGTTTCCAGCAATCTCCTATTTCTGGCATCTCCAAGTTGTTTCCCTGTTCCAGTGTTCCTGTGGAACTACAAGTACCAGCAACCACTCCAGCTCTCCTGCGAGTCACATTCAGTGTGCAAGTTCCTGTTTCCAATGGTTTCCTTGTTGTCATTCTTCAGTCTTCAGTTTGCTATGAACTCCAGCCACAGTTTGCCACAACAACTTGCAGTAAGAGACTTTCTTCAGGTGTTCTTCCATTACTCAGCCTGTGCACCTGATTACCAGCATCTAGCATTGTGCATTGCATTCAGCACTTAACAACTTGCTGTGTTAGAACTGTCTCCTGCTAGGGCCTTGCTTGGCTTAAAGACGTGTGCTTCTACAGAGACTGTGTGCTTTGATTGCTACATGTTATATATCGGAGTTTCGTTTGCTGCATCTGATTTCATTATTGCCTTATCATTTATATCAAGTTACAAGTTCATCTTCATTGCTCATTTGTTACCAGTGACTTTTGAATATCGGATTAAGTTATTATTCATTGTTCCTGTCATCCGTTATCCCTGTGTGATAATAAATACCAAGCGCACATGCGCGGAACTTTTCGTCAGTCTTCCTGTTTCCTCTATCACTCCTACACTGACCCACTAGTGCCCCCTCCGGGGACAGACAAAGTTACAGAATCCTGACAGTTTGTCCAAGGCCCATGGACCCGGACGGTGGTCAGAGTGTGGGGTCAGGGTCTCTCCAAAGTTTGGTGTCACAACTCAGTGATCAAGAGTCAAGTATCAATGGACCTAACCCGGTTCCAGCCGTCGGTCCAAAGATTCCACTGGTTCCAGCCAGCCCGAGTAGCTCTGTTTCCAATGATGAGCTACCTCCTTCGGTTCCAGCCGATTCCAGTAAGACTCCTCCGGTTCCAGCCGGTTCAAGCTTTTCCAGACCCAATCCGGTTCCATCTGTCAGTCCGGATCAGCCTCCTTCGGTTCCAGCCGATTCCAGTAAGCCTCCTTCGGTTCCAGCCGATTCCAGTAAGACTCCTCCGGTTCCAGCCGGTTCAAGCTCTTCCGGACCCAATCCGGTCCCATCCGTCAGTCCGGATCAGCCTCCTTCGGTTCCAGCCGATTCCAGTAAGCCTCCTTCGGTTCCAGCCGATTCCAGTAAGACTCCTCCGGTTCCAGCCGGTTCAAGCTCTTCCGGACCCAATCCGGTTCCATCCGTCAGTCCGGATCAGCCTCTTTCGGTTCCAGCCGATTCCAGTAAGTCTCCTTCGGTTCCAGCCGATTCCAGTAAGTCTCCTCCGGTTCAAGCCAGTTCAAGCTCTTTCGGACCCGATCCGGTTCCATCCGTCAGTCCGGATCAGCCTCCTTCGGTTCCAGCCGATTCCAGTAAGACTCCACCGATCCCAGCCGGTTCAAGCTCTTCCAGACCCAATCCGGTCCCATCCGTCTGTCCGGATCAGCCTCCTTCGGTTCCAGCCGATTCCAGTAAGCCTCCTTCGGTTCCAGCCGATTCCAGTAAGTCTCCACCGGTTCCAGCCGGTTCAAGCTTTTCCGGACCCAATCCGGTCCCATCCGTCTGTCCGGATCAGCCTCCTTCGGTTTCAGCCAATTCCAGTAAACCTCCTTCGGTTCCAGCCGATTCCAGTATCTTCGGATCAAATCCGGTCCTATCAGTCAGTCCGAAGACTCCTCCGGTTCCAGCCGGTTCAAGCTTTTCTGGACCCAATCCGGTCCCATCCGTCTGTACAGATCAGCCTCCTTCAGTTCAAGTCAATTTAAGTAGTCCTGGACAAATCCCGGTTCCATCCGTCTGTCCAAAGTCGCCGTCGGTTCCTACCGATTCCAGTTCCTCCGAACCCAGTGTGGTTCTCTCCAGTGTGTCAAGTAAGCAACTCCTGTCAGTTTTGGAGATGACGTCCTCTCTCCATTCTAGAGTATTTCAAGTTGATTCTACTCCTGCTTATGAATGCTTATTCTAGTCCTCTACTTTCAAGTGTCCTACAGTGTCTTCTGAGACTTCAATTGACATTCCGCCTTCCAAGTTCCAGAATGGGTGTTCGGTGCCCACCCATAAAAGGGGGGGGTACTGTCAGGAATCTGCATTCTCCATCGCATCTCTACTGTGGAACTACAGGTTCTAGCAGTTCAGTTCTGTTCCAGTTCCAGTTTTCAGTCTACTGCAGCCTGGAGTACACAGTGCTTCAGCTAACCCACAGCTGATGTGAATACCTAATCCAGCAGGGTGTATTCTCACAGAGATGCAACATCCAATCATCACAGACCAAGGGGTATAAACTCCAGTTCCTGGCTCAGTCTCATCGCCTTGGACAACACGTCACATTCTGTGAACAGGCGTCTCCTGTTTGCAGTCCTCTGTCTGCAGAGATACCCCTGTGTATTGGACCTGTGGAACTACAGGTCCCAGCAGTTCCAGTTCCGTTCCAGTTTCCAGTTCCAGGTTCCAGTCTTCAATTCTTTGTTTCCAGCAATCTCCTATTTCTGGCATCTCCAAGTTGTTTCCCTGTTCCAGTGTTCCTGTGGAACTACAAGTACCAGCAACCACTCCAGCTCTCCTGCGAGTCACAGTCAGTGTGCAAGTTCCTGTTTCCAATGGTTTCCTTGTTGTCATTCTTCAGTCTTCAGTTTGCTATGAACTCCAGTCACAGTTTGCCACAACAACTTGCAGTAAGAGACTTTCTTCAGGTGTTCTTCCATTACTCAGCCTGTGCACCTGATTACCAGCATCTAGCATTGTGCATTGCATTCAGCACTTAACAACATGCTGTGTTAGAACTGTCTCCTGCTAGGGCCTTGCTTGGCTTAAAGATGTATGCTTCTACAGAGACTGTGTGCTTTGATTGCTACATGTTATATATCGGAGTTTCGTTTGCTGCATCTGATTTCATTATTGCCTTATCATTTAAATCAAGTTACAAGTTCATCTTCATTGCTCATTTGTTACCAGTGACTTTTGAATATCGGATTAAGTTATTATTCATTGTTCCTGTCATCCGTTATCCCTGTGTGATAATAAATACCAAGCGCACATGCGCGGAACTTTTCGTCAGTCTTCCTGTTTCCTCTATCACTCCTACACTGACCCACTAGTGCCCCCTGCGGTGACAGACAAAGTTACAGAATCCTGACAGTTTGTCCAAGGCCCATGTACCCGGACGGTGGTCAGAGTGTGGGGTCAGGGTCTCTCCAAAGTTTGGTGTCACAACTCAGTGATCAAGAGTCAAGTATCAATGGATCTAACCCGGTTCCAGCCGTCGGTCCAAAGATTCCACTGGTTCCACTGGTAGCTCTGTTTCCAATGATGAGCTACCTCCTTCGGTTCCAGCCGATTCCAGTAAGACTCCTCCGGTTCCAGCCGGTTCAAGCTTTTCCGGACCCAATCCAGTTCCATCCGTCAGTCCGGATCAGCCTCCTTCGGTTCCAGCCGATTCCAGTAAGCCTCCTTCGGTTCCAGCCGATTCCAGTAAGACTCCTCCGGTTCCAGCCGGTTCAAGCTCTTCCGGACCCAATCCGGTCCCATCCGTCAGTCCGTATCAGCCTCTTTCGGTTCCATCCGATTCCAGTAAGAGTCCTCCGGTTCAAGCCGGTTCAAGCTCTTCCGGACCCGATCCGGTTCCATCCGTCAGTCCGGATCAGCCTCCTTCGGTTCCAGCCGATTCCAGTAAGACTCCACCGATCCCAGCTAGTTCAAGCTCTTCCGGACCCAATCCGGTCCCATCCGTCTGTCCGGATCAGCCTCCTTCGGTTCCAGCCGATTCCAGTAAGCCTCCTTCGGTTCCAGCCGATTCCAGTAAGTCTCCACCGGTTCCAGCCGGTTCAAGCTTTTCCGGATCCAATCCGGTCCCATCCGTCTGTCCGGATCAGCCTCCTTCGGTTTCAGCCAATTCCAGTAAACCTCCTTCGGTTCCAGCCGATTCCAGTATCTTCGGATCAAATCCGGTCCTATCAGTCAGTCCGAAGACTCCTCCGGTTCCAGCCGGTTCAAGCTTTTCTGGACCCAATCCGGTCCCATCCATCTGTACAGATCAGCCTCCTTCAGTTCAAGTCAATTTAAGTAGTCCTGGACAAATCCCGGTTCCATCCGTCTGTCCAAAGTCGCCGTCGGTTCCTACCGATTCCAGTTCCTCCGAACCCGGTGTGGTTCTCTCCAGTGTGTCAAGTAAGCAACTCCTGTCAGTTTTGGAGATGACGTCCTCTCTCCACCCTAGAGTTTTTCAAGTTGATTCTACTCCTGCTTATGAATGCTTATTCTAGTCCTCTACTTTCAAGTGTCCTACAGTGTCTTCTGAGACCTCAATTGACATTCCGCCTTCCAAGTTCCAGCGTGGGTGTTCGGTGCCCACCCATAAAAGGGGGGGGTACTGTCAGGAATCTGCATTCTCCATCGCATCTCTACTGTGGAACTACAGGTTCCAGCAGTTCAGTTCTGTTCCAGTTTTCAGTCTACTGCAGCCTGGAGTACACAGTGCTTCAGCTAACCCACAGCTGATCTGAGCAGGGTGTGTTCTCACAGAGATGCAACATCCAATCATCACAGACCAAGGGGTATAAACTCCAGTTCCTGGCTCAGTCTCATCGCCTTGGACAACACGTCACATTCTGTGAACAGGCGTCTCCTGTTTGCAGTCCTCTGTCTGCAGAGATACCCCTGTGTATTGGACCCGTGGAACTACAGGTCCCAGCAGTTCCAGTTCCGTTCCAGGTTCCAGTCTTCAATTCTTTGTTTCCAGCAATCTCCTATTTCTGGCATCTCCAAGTTGTTTCCCTGTTCCAGTGTTCCTGTGGAACTACAAGTACCAGCAACCACTCCAGCTCTCCTGCGAGTCACATTCAGTGTGCAAGTTCCTGTTTCCAATGGTTTCCTTGTTGTCATTCTTCAGTCTTCAGTTTGCTATGAACTCCAGCCACAGTTTGTCACAACAACTTGCAGTAAGAGACTTTCTTCAGGTGTTCTTCCATTACTCAGCCTGTGCACCTGATTACCAGCATCTAGCATTGTGCACAGGGCCGGTGCAAGGTTTCTCTGCACCCTAGGCAAAATTTCTGCCTACACCCCCCCCCCCCCCCCCCCCCCGGCCAGGGCCAGTGTAAGGTTTCTCGACACCCTAGGTAAAACTTCAGCCTTCTGGCCCCCATATTATTATTATTATTATTACATATTCTTTATAAGGCGTTACATGTGTTTTGCAGCGCCATACATACGACACACACCAGAACAATACAGGGTACACAGAACTTAACATTACAGTAACTAAAAATGTAAAAACTAAGAGGTAACAAATAGCACCACAATTCTCAGTACACAATATTATTTTATCTATTAGCAGTATCTTATATAGGGCAGCAAAATCCGTTGCGCTTTACAATTGGACACATCACTAATAAACCAAAACTGGGTAATAAAAGAGGGGTAGGGAAGCCCTGCTTGCAAGCTTATAATCTACAGCCCAGATACAAGGAAGCAAGGGAGCAACTGGCGCACCACTACGAGCAGGCAGCCACTGGAAGAGATGAATGATGAACTGACGACACCGACTCCACGGATCCCATCAAAGCCCCCAAACTCCGCCATTACAGTCCAGGCCCCCCAGGATATCCATGCTTGAGTCCAGATAGATAAATCAAAGTGAGGTACAAAGTCACCTGTGTTCAAGCATGGCTACTAAGTCACCTGTGCTCAAGCATGGCTATCCCCAAACCCGGACTGCATGGCGGAGTATGCAAAATATTGGCTCACATTAAAAGAGCAAGATCCACACAAAAATACATTGAAAATGCCAGACCCATAAGCTAATTGAAAAAGCCAGATCCACATAACACATTTATAAAAGCCAGATCACAAAAAATACATCAAAAGCCAGATCCACATGAAAATATATTAAAAACGACAGTCACACAAAACCACATTGAAAAAAGCTAGATCCATATAATACATCTAAAAAAAAATCTAGTTATAGAAATATAAAATGTTAAAATACACCAAAAAAGCAAGATCCACGATGCCAGATCCACACAATAGACCAAAACAACGTCAGATCCACCAAAAACACCCCCAAAAAAAATCCAGATCCACATAAAAATACACCAAAAAAATCCAGATCCACTGAAAGTACACAAACAAATAGCCATATTCACACAAAACCACACCAGAAAAGCCAGATCCACATAGAAATACATCTAAAAGAATCAGAGGCCGTGTGGTAACAGGCTGGGGGTCAGAAGCCGTAGGGCGACGGACTGCGTCCAGGGGACTGAGGTCATGGGGTGATGGACCGTGACCAGTGGACAGATGCATAGGGTGACTGGCTGCAACCAGTGGACAGATGGTGTGAGTGGGCGGCACACTGTGCGAGGTGACAGCCCGTGAGCAGTGGCGGAGGGTGTGTGGGTACAGACGGCGACCATGAGGCAGTGGTCCCAGGGCGATGGGCTGTGACCAGGGGGACAGAGGTGAGCACATGATCAAAGGTGTCAGGCTGCCACTGCGAGGCAGAAGCTGACAGGCCCTGACTGGGTAGGAAAGGGTATGGGTGATGGACTGTGATTGGCTGTGAACAGGGGACAGAGGAACCGGTGGATGTCGACTGGGAGCCAGGGACATAGAACACGAGTGGGGAGAGGAAGGGCGGGAAAAAAAATAAAACAAAAATTCCCAATTTAACCCCTCCCACAGATCAAAAACATATTCACCCCTGGGGACAGTACAGGGCGACACACACAGAGGCAGAGTGTGCACAGTGTGTTCCACAAGGAGGGAGGGGGGTAGGGGGCACAGGGCACCACACACACAGAGGTGCAAGGCGTGCAAAGTGCGTCACACATGGGGTGGGTGGGACAGGGTGTCTCACACACACAGACACACACACAGGGGGTGTACATTGCACCATACATGGGTAAGGGGGGACAGGGGGGTACAGGGTGTCACACACACACAGGGGAAGGGGGTGTACAGTGCATCATAAATGGGGGAGGGGGGCAGGGGGGTACAGGATGTCACACACACACACACACACACACACACACACACACACACACACACACGGGGGCAGGGAAAAAAGGGGGTAGGGAGCAGTGGGTGATACACACACAAAGGGAGCAGGCACAGGGTGTCAAGCACACACAGGGGCAGTGTGGTACAGGGGGCCACACCCCATGGTCAGGGGTAATAGAGGGGGCCACACACACACACAGAGGCAGGGGGTACATGGGCCACTCACGGGGGGGGGGGGGGGCACAGAGCTCTCCAGTTACTCACCACTGTCATGTCCAGTCATCCTCAGAGTGAGCTACAGGTGCAGAGGGGTCACTAAGGGTTTGCTGTTGTGGACCCAGACACAGCTCGGTGAGAAGGCTGGCAGCAGGAGGATCCGTGCTCCAGCGACTATGCAGGCCCATTGCAATGCGACCGCAGGACTGAGTAATCAGAAGACAAGCCGAGGAACTGTGCCTGGGTGGAGGAGGGAGGGTGCAGTGATCACTTGGCAGTAGGATGGCTCAGAGCTCCGGAATCGACCACCGTCACCGCTCACCGGGCGGGGGATGTTTGGCAGGGCGGGGCGGGGACTGAGGAAGCGAGGGGGGCATGAGCATGTGTGCCAGCAGCAGGTATGTGTGAGGGGGGGTGACCAAGGTGGTGGGCGGGGACTGAGGAAGCGGGCGGGGAGAAAGGACTTCACTTACAGCCTGCGGAGAGAACGGGCTAGTGCGGCACCTGGCAAGTAGAAGCAGGGGGAACCGGGAGGAGATCCGGAGGGCAGATCACATCCCCCTGTGATCATGCTCCCCCTACTCTTCTCCAGCTGGACCGCCTCCTACTTATTCTTTAGGGCCTGGGACCTATACTGTAATGAGTCAGTGTGACTCTAGTACTGCTGATGCCAGGGGCAGGCTGCGGCCCGCCCCTTTAGGTCCCCCGCCCATAGGCAGCTGCCTAAAGCTTCCTAATGGAAGCGCCGGCCCTGATTGTGCATTGCATTCAGCACTTAACAACTTGCTGTGTTAGAACTGTCTCCTGCTAGGGCCTTGCTTGGCTTAAAGACGTGTGCTTCTACAGAGACTGTGTGCTTTGATTGCTACATGTTATATATCGGAGTTTCGTTTGCTGCATCTGATTTCATTATTGCCTTATCATTTATATCAAGTTACAAGTTCATCTTCATTGCTCATTTGTTACCAGTGACTTTTGAATATCGGATTAAGTTATTATTCATTGTTCCTGTCATCCGTTATCCCTGTGTGATAATAAATACCAAGCGCACATGCGCGGAACTTTTCGTCAGTCTTCCTGTTTCCTCTATCACTCCTACACTAACCCACTAGTGCCCCCTCCGGGGACAGACAAAGTTACAGAATCCTGACACCATGTAATTATGTGAATACTGTACATTGTGATATATTGAATACATATCCTTTTTATAACAAATATATATATCAATGAGCTTTGGAACTCAGATAATATGTGGGTGTATTGTTTTCTCTTATGGGATGCAGTGTTTTGTGATATATAGCGCACATTCATGGCACATGCTAATAAGAGGTGTAGGCGTTTACAATATATATTAGAGCGGGCATTTTAAATATTTGTGAGAAAGCAATGTGGCATTCACAGATGAGGGCTCTTACGGGATATCATGGTCTTAATGATGCACTGTACATTATAAACGCGACGCTGTGGTCGATCAGCTTGTGGTGGACGCATCGTAAAGCTGAGAAAATCATATCCGTGTGTATTGTTGTGATATCAGTAAGCCAATGATATGAAATTTTAGGGACAATGCGTTTCTCATAATATTTAAAATGCTAAAATGTATTTTTATTGTTGCAAAACAAAGTTCAGATAAGTCATATTGTGTTTGATTCAGATTGGATTGTTTATCTGTTAAGTAGGTTTAAAAGTACATTTAAAGTTGCTGCATAGCCTTGATATAGTTTTTTTTTTTTTAACTCAGGCCTAAAATAACTTCTGGTGCTTGTATAATGTGTGATTTCTTTGTGACAAAGGAAGCCGCATGGTCTGTCCTCCATTTTGGACTAACCACATGGCCTGTCCACCATTTTGTGTAAACCTCATGGATGTGGAAGGGGGAGGAGCAGTGGCCATTTTAGGAAGGTCATTTTCTAAATAGCTGATTTTCAGTCTGCTCAAAACAATCAGTTTCCTTGGTCACATCAAGCACCATTTATGAGTTACCGATGCATTTATTTAACCCATGCCTTAGTCAATTGCAAATAGTTTCAGTTGGGCCTAGTGAGAGTAAATGGTGAGATAAATGCTTGGCTTGGTGTAAAAAAATTGCACACATAAAAGAAAAATACTTTTTTTTTCCTTCTTTCCCAGGATTTAGTTAACTCTCTGTTTGCTATAAGATAGGCATTGAAATGCTAATTAACTGGTTCAACCACTTTTACAGGCAGGCAAAAGCACATAGCTTTGATATGCAAATAAGAGGTAAGGTGTCTCATAGGAGACCAGTGAATGGTACATATATATAATATTATTATAATAATTATGTGTATATTTATATCAGTGTATGTTCTGCAAGATAGCTATCCAATCTGAATCATATCATTTAAATGATTGATTATTGCTAGAGTCGTAGATCTGTGTGAAATAGGATACATTTGTTGCTATATAGGTAAATCTGAAATAACAGTATTTTAAGGAAGTAAGTGTAAAGACACAAACGCAGGTCTGCATAAAAGTTTATACAGAACAAGTTGTGTCTAGTGGGCAATAGCCATGCTTATTATTGCTCACATTTATAGAGACTGTGTGGTTTGTTGAATTGCGTACGCACATTGGTACACGTGGTATGGAACGTGAGGACAGCTGACAAAAACATGCACGTGGCGCAAGGCCGCACACATGGCATAGAGGTACGCACGGTTGCGTAATTACGCAAGCTTGCGTAGGGTTGTGTGCACATAATAAAAGCACATGATATTTGTTCAATTAAGGTGGGATAGTAGACATTTAATACAATAGCACATAACTATCCGATTTCAAAAGCAGGTTACTCTAAATTTAGTTTAATAACTGTATTGCCTTTGGGTGTAAAGCTGCCAATCTGAACGAGTGGAAATTTTCTGTACAGAAAAACCAAAGTGTATTTGAGTGAGCGAATGTAGGAGTGAGTGGATTCGAACCCCAGAATGCGGGATTCCGTCGTTCGGTACACCAAGTGAGTGGAGGCTTGGTGGCGTGAGGCGGCTGACTCACGTTAATATAAAGTTTAATACGTAAGTCGAGAAGAGACTTACACAGGAGCATGGTAGGGAATTGTGAATTATGAACTGTGTGACCCATGTAGTTATTTTGATACGCTCCGGCTGAGGTTTCGCAGCTTGTGATTCGATTCCAGTGGTCGTACGGCAGATAAGTAACAAGTACCTAAACGCTGTGCGATTGGACCGCGCGTTTGTGGGTGCGATATATAGCGCAACTTGATACCCCTTTTATGAGCTTTTGCGTAAAATCGCGGTACCATTAGTGCTGTGTAGAGCATACGCAAGCGTGATTTGTGTAAAAAAAAAAAAGTGTATAGGGAGTTTTCGCTGGTCTCTCTCAGGAAAATCTCCAACGACATATTTTACTGGAAAGGGTAAGTTACTCCTAAAAACTTCCAGTAAATATAGGTCAATTAGGGGCCCTGAGTTGGGTACATCGCCTTCGCTATCGACAGTGTATGGTAGTACTGGCCAACTTGGGCGAGAGTGGGTGAAAGCGCTCAGAGAACTTTCACCGTCACCTTATATTGAGTACTGTATTTTGGTGTTTGTGGGAAAAGGCCCACAATTATGGGAGCCAGTTGCTCAACTAAGGGACGTTTAGCCAGGGTTCAGGCTGAAGAGCCGCGGCCCAAGGGGTCAGCGAGGTTTAAAGGAAAAAGTATTATGTGTGGGAAATATGGTCCACACGCTGAAGACTTTTTGACAGAATGGACATGTATGACTGACAAAGATAGGGTATCATTCCCTAGGATGGGCAGCTTTGAACCAGAGGTATTGCAGAACTTAAAGATAAGAATATGTCTGATAAAATCCCGAAAACAAAGGGTCAGACATACAAAGTGTTTAAACCTGTGGCAGCAAGAGGGATTGGTGAGTTTGATCCTAAGGTATTGCAGGTGGTATGTTTAACCAAAGTCATATAGGACAAGAATGGAAATATAAGAACTGTTTGAACTTGTAGCAACAATACACAAGTAGGAAGAAAAAAAAAAAAGAGAATGCAAGTACACCGCCTTATGTAGATGTGGAAGCAGTTACGGCCAGCATACAAACTATAGAAAATATGAAAAATGTGACTGTAACCTATATATGTACTAATGAATGTTGAAGTTTTATTTAGGAGGAGAAGGTGGCCTGATTGTTTTCAGCCATTTCTCATGCACCAAGAGGAGTATCCAACCGGTAAAAGAAGAGAAGTAGCCTGTGGGGGAAGTGTCTGAGACCAGTGGAACAGGTAAGTATCATTCATGTACATATATAGTAAAACAAAACAAAAAATAAAATAAAAAATCAAGAAAGTAACGTCAGAAATGGAGAAAAACTTGTCCGCACATTAGTATTTGCCAGTAGGAAAGCGGACAGAGACAAGGTAACCCCCGGGTATTTCTTTCAGTTACCATATAAGAAGTATTCATTCCTAGTAATGCCACTAGTAAAGATGAGCTCGGAAATGTTTGTTGGACCATGTACAGACCCTTAATACGGGATGAGTAGGATTGAATGAATACTTCGCATGACCTAGAAGCTTGTTAAACTTTTTTTTGTTTTTGTCTCTTGCAGTAATAGAAAACTCTCCATCTGGATAAGATCACTGGTAAACACTAATTCGGCAAGTGGGAGGTGTCTGTCTCTGTGCAAATGGACGGGCTCAATAAGGCATTGAGTGTCAGGGTGCAGACTTCTTTGCAAAATTGGAAAGGGGTCACAGTAGCTAATCTTAGATAGTGTGCTATTCAACATCACAAGAATAGTGCTAGGCGCAGAGAACAACAGGTGGAGAGGTTGAGGACGGTAAGTATACTGGCACATACAGGAAAGACCCATCAGTCCAAACCCCAGATCCCCAATGGTCAATAATATGTTACACTTGTAGGAAGGAAGGGCATTTTGCCAGAGATTGTAGGAGTAGTAGGACACATAGTCAATATAGATCCCCTAGACAGAAAACACAAGCCACATTATTAAACACATAGACGGGACCAAGGGACATATAGTAAGGAATCATAAGCCATATAGAAAACACAGATTCGGCTAATGGAAGAACAAAATAAATGCAACATTACCCTTTGACAAAACTTACTGGGGTTAAGATGGGGCCTCTAAACTTTTGCTTATTTTTCCTAGCAGAAATGGCCCCTGATTAACTTAATTTTGTTAGATATGTTATACATATACTGTGCTCCCGCTCAGGAAGTACAAAGTATGTTAGACACCCACGAAGACTAATGTCGCATTCTACTGTTCTAGATGCATGTCCATCACAGGTAGAGGAAATTATCTCACAGATACCGGGTTCCCTATGAATTTAGGATGGACAGGACACTGGATTGATGGCTGGGATAGTCCCAATAGCGATACGACAAACACAGATATTTTTTTTTAAGGGGAGTAGACCAAGTAGAGAATCACTTCCCCGTAGTGCCCAATCCAGTTGTCAAATTTTTATAAAATCTTCTTCACCTCTACAAACTCATCTGTCACCAACCTCTATTCTGTTTCTCTAGTGTCAGGAATCCGCATTCTCCATTGCATCACTTCCAGTGAACAGGCGTCTCCTGGCTTCAGTCCTCTGTTCTCAGAGTATTCCCTGTGAATTGGACCTGTGGAACTACAGGTCCCAGCAGTTCCAGTCTTCAGTCTCCTGCAGCTCACTGTGCTCCACCTAACCAGTTCTATCTTTTGGTAACCACTGGTTTCAGCCAGCAGCCTGGAGTACACAGTGCTTCTAGTTAAACAGCATTAACTCCCGGTGCACTACTGATCCCAGCCAGCAACCAGCAGTGCATTGCATTAACTGTCTACAGAATTATTCTCCCGGTTAATCACCAGCTCCAGTTAACTCTCAGCTGATCTGGGCACCCAATCCTGGAGGGTGTGTTCTCACAGAGATTCATCCAATCATCACAAAGCAAGGGGTATAAACTTCAGTTCCTGGCTCATTCTCATCGCCTCGGACAACGAGTCACATTTGGTGTGTCAAGTCTCCAGTGGTTCCCCGTGTTCCAGTCTCCAGTGGTTTCCCGTGTTCCAGTCTCCAGTGGTTTCCCGTGTTCCAGTCTCCAGTGGTTTCCTGTGTTCCAGTCTCCAGTGGTTCCCCGTGTTCCAGTCCCCAGTGGTTCCCCGTGTTCCAGTCTCCAGTGGTTCCCTGTGGTTCCTCTCATCATTTCATTCCATTCATCATTCTGCATTTTTCCTGCTTGTTCCAGACTCCAGCCACAACCTGCCACAGTTCATCAGCAGTAAGAGACTCTCCTCAGGTTTATTCATTGTCTAACTTGTGCACCTTGTTACCAGCATTCCATTCTGTGCATTGCATCCAGCACTTAACAAGCATGCTGAGTTAGGACTGTCTCCTGCCTGGGCCTTGCTTGGCTATAGAACTTTTATGTTACAGAGACTGTGTGCTTTTGCAAGTATTACCGGAGTTCTGTTTTCTAAACTATTTACATTCATTTATCAAGTTATTCCACGTTACCGGAGTTTTGCTTTGTTTCAATTATTATTTACAAATCCGTTTATATCCAGCTAGCAGGTTATTTCACATTTGTGTTACCAGTGACTTCATTTTGCCTAAAACCATTTGCATCCAGTTATCAAGTTATTTTCACGTTTTGTTGTCAGATACTTTATTTGCTTTAAACCTTCTGCATTCAACCATCAACTTATCACCAAGATATATTTGTGTTGCCAAAGACTTTTTATCATCACCTTGGATTCAGTTACCGTTTATCATTTCATTTCTGCTACTACCAATGCTACGTACCATCTATTATTATAGTATTATTCTGTGAGTTTTGTGTTTATTAAACATCAGTGCATATGCGCAGGACTTTATTCAGTCTCCACGTTTCATACGTTATTCCAACACTGACCCACTAGTGCCCCCTCCGGGAACAGACTAAATCAGAATCCTGATAGCCTGACAGTTTGTCCAAGGCCCATGGACCCGGACGGTGGTCAGAGTGTGGGGTCAGGGTCACTCCAGAGTTTGGTGTCACGACTCAATGGCTACGAGGCTGCACAAAAGCTAGTGATCCTGTCTCTACAGGGAATGTCTACCCGTTTGGATACCTGGCAGCAATCCCTTCCAAGTTCTGTTGTTCCTCCGGTTCCAGTTCAAGTCACTCCTGCTCCAGTTATTCCAACTTCACCTGCACAATTCGTTCCTGTAGATGGACCCTGCTCAAGTTAGCCCTATGCTACACCCTTCACAACTGATTCTCCTGAGAGGGCGACTTCCTCCTTTGCAAATTTCAGGACTCCTCTGTCTTCTACTGTAAAACCTGAACTTATAAGCACTCTTTGTTATCTATTGGAACAACTTCAAAGTCTGCTATCAAGGATCATTCCAATCATACCAGAAATCCTAGGTGGTGCTTTAAACACAGTGAAGAGTCCTGCTCAATGTATTGAGACTAGTGCGATCTCCGTGTCAAGCTTCCTTCAAACTCAAGTCTCTTCTCCTATGCAGAGAGAGGGCAGATTCCAGAGCTACCCGCGCTCCAAACTCACGGAAGCTGAACGCCAGCATCGCAAGCAGCTTCACCTCTGCTTTTACTGTGGGAGTTCTAGTCATCTTATTAAGGACTGTTCCTTCCGCAACTCAAAAGTTGGTGACCGGTCCCAACATCACAGAGTTTTCACCTGCAAACCTTCCAACGTATCCTCTACAGTTTCAAGTTCCTTTACCCCAGACAGGAGTGTCCAAAAAGTCTACGATTGGGGTCCTGTGACAAATAGACCCAATCCCAAGTTCGGAAATTAAAAGAGACTATCTATGTTACCCATAACTAAAGTAGTTTCTTTGTCTACAGCCCGAGAAGGGGCATCTGTGTCTACAGCCCGAGAAGGGGCATCTGTGTCTACAGCCCGAGAAGGGGCATCTGTGTCTACAGCCCGAGAAGGGGCATCTGTGTTTACAGCCCCAGGTGGGGCATCTGATGTTATAACCCCAGAAGGGGTATCTGATGTTCAGGTTCCAGAAGTGGCATTCAGGCATGCAACTCAAAACAGTGTGTCTGATCTGTTAACCCCAGGAGGGGTCTTTGGAGTTTCAGCCTCAAAAGAGGAATCCAGGGCCAAGATCCTAGGAGGAATTCTTAAAGCCACAGATACAGACATGAACTTTTGTTTGCCAACTTCAGAGAGTGCTACCAGCTCAGTACCTAGTGTCTATACAGAGTCAAGTGTCAATGGATATAGCCCGGTTCCAGCCGCCGGTCCAAAGTCTCCACTGGTTCCAGCCAGCCCGAGTAGCTCTGTTTCCAATGATGAGTTACCTCCTTCGGTTCCAGCCGATTCCAGCATCTTCGGATCAAATCCGGTCCTATCCGTCAGTCCGAAGACTCCTCCGGTTCCAGCCGGTTCAAGCTCTTCCGGACCCAATCCGGTCCTATCCGTCTGTCCGGATCAGCCTCCTTCGGTTCCAGCCGATTCCAGCATCTTCGGATCAAATCCGGTCCTATCCGTCAATCCGAAGACTCCGCCGGTTCCAGCTTTTCCGGACCCAATCCGGTCCCATCCGTCTGTCCGGATCAGCCTCCTTTGGTTCCAGCCGATTCCAGCATCTTCGGATCAAAGCCGGTCCTATCCGTCAGTCTGAAGACTCCTCCGGTTCCAGCCGGTTCAAGCTCTTCCGGACCCAATCCGGTCCCATCCGTCTGTCCGGATCAGCCTCCTTCGGTTCCAGCCTCTTCGGATCAATCCGGTCCTATCCGTCAGTCCGAAGACTCCTCCGGTTCTAGCCGGTTCAAGCTCTTCCGGACCCAATTCGGTCCCATCCGTCTGTCCGGATCAGCCTCCTTCGGTTTCAGCTGATTCCAGCCTCTTCGGATCAAATCAGATCCTGTCCGTCAGTCCGAAGACTCCTCCGGTTCCAGCCGGTTCAAGCTTTTCTGGACCCAATCCGGTCCCATCCGTCTGTCCAGATGAGCCTCCTTCAGTTCAGGTCAATTCAAGTAGTCCTGTACAAATCCCGGTTCCATCCATTTGTCCAAAGTTGCCATCTGTCCCTGCCGATTCCAGTTCCTCTGAACCCGGTGTGGTTCTCTCCAGTGTTTCAAGTAAGCAACTCCTGTCGCTATGTCCATAGTCTACAGTTCTTGCAGATATTGTAGTTGCCTCAACCCAGATGAAGGCTCTGAGCATCTCACCCCAAGATGAAGCTTCTAGTGTTCAGTCAACCTCAGCTGAGAATTCCCGTCAGTCAATCCAGGAGATGACGTCCTCTCTCCACCCTAGAGCATTTCAAGTTGATTCTACTCCTGCTTCTGAATGCTTATTCCAGTCCTCTACTCTCAAGTGTCCTACATTGTCGTCCGAGACTTCAACTGACATTCAGCCTTCCAAGTGTCCACTAGATACACAAGCTCCAGTCTACTTTGATGGTGACTATGCTCAGTTCCGTGCAGTGGCGAGCCAATACCTCGCTTTTACTGAGTCGGAATCTTCAGTGAGTATTACTCCAGCCAATGCAATCAGATACTTCCTCCTGTTCTTCAAAGGTAGAGCACTGGACTAGGCGAATCCTCTCATTGAATCTACAGATCTACTGAGTGATCTTCCCGCTTTCTGCGAAGCAGTAAAACAGGAGTTTGCTCCAAAGTTAATGCATTCAAAGTCATCTGGGCATTCTGGCCAATTTGTCAACAGTCTGTCTACTGCTAAATTCTCTCCAACATCTGTGCAAAATCAGGATACATTAGACCAAGTTATTAAAGATTTCCAAGCTGCAAATTCAAGACAAGGTTCTCAGACTTTAGATTTGAAAGTTGCATATACTTCCGTGTCTCCATCCTACAGCAACACTTCTGAAAGTATTGACTCCCCGTTGTCACGATCCGGGTATCTGGACGCCATTTCTTACCCATCAGATGCCTCCTAAGGCTGGCTCAGCGCTCCAGGACCGGATTCCATCTGTTATCCTGATGTGTACATTCCTGTATCCTCTCCTGTCACTCTGGGACGCTGTCACAGTAAACGCCATATTACACCTGGCATGGCGTCTCCCGCGGCCTCCGCCGCCGTCCCTGAACTTCTGCATGCAGAGTGTCTGAGTGGCGATTACGTCAGCCGCGGCCTCCGCTGTGTCCGCGTGGTTGGATGTGCATCTGTCAGCCTGGCGCCTCCTGTCTCCGGTGGCCGGCGCCGCCATTACTGTTTTCATTACCACATGGATTACAAACCAAACTTCCCTCCAAGTGTCTGCATGGGCGCAGCCATCTTGGATTCTGTCAGCTGATCATTTCCACCAATCTGTTCTCAGTGTTGATAATCTGCATAATTGCCTAGCCAATCCCTTCCTTGCTGCAGGTATAAATACACTGTGCCTGAGCAAGGAAGGCGTCAGTGCTTTGGTTGTCAAACCTAGTTCCTGTTTGTCTCTCTCCTGTGATTGTCTTCCAGGTTCCAGCTCCTGTCTCAAGACTTCCACCATAGAGACCCGCACCAGCATTCCACCTGCGGTGTAGCCTGACTCTCCAATCCATTGTGGATTCATCTGTTTCCAGTTACAACATTACCTGCTTCCAGCTCAGCTTCCAGCAGAGTACAGCTTCCCTTAAAGGGCCGGTGTCCTTTCTACACTTTACCACTCTCCACCGGTATTATTATTTCTCCGCTCTCAAGTTCTACATTTCAGTTCATATTTCATCGCTCCCAAGTTCATTTATTATTTAACTGGTTCCAGCCAGTATCCACTCCGTGCTAACAACAGTCTGGTTCCAGCCAGTATCCACAGCAGCTGTTTTATCTTCAGCAACCCAGCTTTTCCTGGAACACCAGCTGGCACAATCCTGGGTTATCTCCATTGCTACAGTCGGGCCTGGTAAGGACTTTCCATCTAGAAGATCATAAGAACTATCTCACACTACCAGTGCCCTGTGGCTCCTGCCATCCTGTAGTACCCAGGAACTGTATTTATTCTTTGCTGACTTTTACGTTTTCTTTTACTGCTGCTGTGTTGCGGAGTTGTCATAATAAACATCATTGACTTTTATCCAAGTTGTCGTGGTCACGCCTTCGGGCAGTTATTATTCATGTTACTTACATGTCCAGGGGTCTGATACAACCTCCCAGGTTCCGGTACATCTCAGCCCCTACAACTGAGGCTGCCTCCCGTCAGCTCAGGCCCTCAGTTGTGACAGTAAGCACTGACCTAATGAATCCAGCCGGAGACCAGGATCAAGCGGCCAGGCCGATGCAAGAACTGGCAGCCCGACTAGAACATCAGGAGGCTGCACAGGGCCACATCATCCGCTGTCTCCAGGATCTCTCTACTCGGCTGGATGGGATTCAGACAACTCTCCGTGGATCAGGCGCGTCTGGTGCGTCAACCACAGTGACTCCAGCTATAACCCCACCCACCTTACCCATTTCTGCTCCACGTCTTCATCTTCCAACGCCAGCAAAATTTGACGGATCTCCAAGATTCTGCAGGGGATTTCTCAACCAGTGTGAGATTCAGTTTGAGCTACAACCTGGCAATTTTCCCAGTGACCGTACAAAAATTGCCTACATTATTTCTCTTCTCAGTGGCTCAGCCCTTGATTGGGCATCACCGTTATGGGAGAGGTCCGACACCCTGCTATCTTCCTACACTGCCTTCGTGTCAACATTCAGGCGCATCTTCGACGAGCCAGGCCGGGTAACCTCAGCTTCATCCGAGATTCTCCGTTTACGCCAGGGGTCACGTACTGTAGGACTATATCTGATACAGTTCCAGATCCTGGCATCCGAACTGGCATGGAACGACGAGGCCCTGTATGCTGCATTCTGGCATGGCTTATCTGAGCGTATTAAAGATGAGTTAGCTACCAGAGACTTACCTTCTAAGTTAGATGAGCTAATCTCACTCTGCACGAAAGTTGATTTACGTTTCAGAGAGAGAGCAACTGAGCGTGGAAGATCATCTGCTCCAAAATCTTCTGCTCCTCCTCCTCGTCAACTGTCACCATCTAAAGATGAGCCCATGCAACTTGGCCGTTCCCGTTTAACTCCTGCTGAGCGCCGAAGACGTCTCTCCGAGTTTCTCTGTCTCTATTGTGCAGCTCCGTCTCACACCATTAATGCCTGTCCCAAACGTCCGGGAAACTCCAAATCCTAGCTCGCCAAGGAGAGGGCCGGCTAAGAGTAATGATCTCCTCTCCATCTCCTCAAGATTGTAATCTCCCAGTCTCGCTTCAAGTTGCTCAACGTTATCGGAACGTCATTGCCCTCCTTGATTCCGGAGCAGCTGGGAACTTTATTACCGAAGCCTATGTTAAACGGTGGTCCCTACCCACCGAGAGACTTCCTTCGTCCATTTCTTTAACTGCCGTGGATGGCAGCAAAATTTTTGATGCAGTTATTTCTTTAAGGACTCTACCAGTTCGTCTGAGAGTGGGAGTTCTTCATTCCGAACTTATTTCTTTTTTAGTGATTCCAAGAGCCACACATCCTGTGGTCCTGGGCCTTCCATGGCTCCGTCTTCACAATCCTACAATTGATTGGACGACTACGCAAATCCTGGCATGGGGTTCCTCCTGTGCTGAGACATGTTTGTTTAAAGTATTGCCTGTCTGTTCTTCCTCCCCCAGGTCGTCTGATGTTCCACCTCCTCCATATCAAGATTTCACGGATGTGTTCAGTAAAGCTTCTGCTGATATCCTTCCTCCTCATAGAGAATGGGACTGTCCGATTGATCTCGTTCCAGGGAAGGTTCCACCTCGAGGCCGAACTTATCCGTTGTCTCTGCCTGAGACGCATTCTATGGAGGAATATATTAAAGAGAACCTAGCAAAGGGGTTCATTCGACCTTCTTCTTCTCCAGTGTTAGGGTCTCCTGCCCTGTGCTGCCACGTCGTCATGGCAACCGGGAGACAAGTGCTAGTGGAGTAACATATTCAGCAGCCTAATACTCCTGTTGAAATTTTGTGGGAATATGGAGCATACCCCTCAAAATACGTTGCAACAGGTGGTCGATCAGGTGCAGGTCCTGACTCGACAATTTAATGATTTGTCCATTAAAATGCACACCTCCCAGGCTGCTGGCGGAGCTCCCGCAGCAGCAGCACCTGCAGGGGTTAAGGAGCCGAAAGTAAATCTCCCGGATCGTTTTTCTGGAGATCGCTCGCAGTTCTTTTGTTTTAAGGAGAGCTGCAAGCTATACTTCCGGCTTAGGCCTCAGTCTTCTGGGTCGGAGATTCAGCGGGTGGGCATAGTGATTTCCTTGCTACAAGGAGACCCACAGGTCTGGGCATATGGGTTGCAGCCTGACTGTCCGTCGCTTAAAAGTGTTGATGTTTTTTTTTTACGGCACTGGGCATGTTGTATGATGACCCTGACAAGACGGCCTCAGCCGAGGCTCAGATTTCGATCCTTAAGCAAGGGCGAAGGCCAGTTGAGGTTTACTGTACGGAGTTTCGGAGGTTGGCCCATGATACCCAGTGGAATGACCCAGCCCTGAGACACCAGTACCGAAGAGGTCTTTCTAACCAGATAAAGGACCAACTGGTACAATATCCCTTGCCTGATAGCTTGGATCAGCTCATGCAGTTATCCATCCGGGTGGATAGACGGCTGAGAGAGCGTAGGCTTGAAAGGGAGACTGAGATTTCCTTCCTTCCCAAGGGAACCTCAGACTCTGAGGAATTTTCTGAGGAGCCTATGCAGATTGGGGCTACCCGCCTCTCCTCGCGTGAGAAGACGCGGAGGAGACAGCAGGGGTTGTGTTTGTACTGTGGGAATAAAGGTCATGTGGTAGTATCATGCCCAGAAAAGCCGGAAAACTTCAGGGCCTGAGGGTGATGGGAAATATCCTGTCAGGCCAGAAGTCAGAATTTCCCAAGAAGACTTTTATCATTCCGGTGACCTTGAAGATCCTCGGTCAAACTGTCAAGACTGAGGCCTTTGTGGACAGTGGGGCCGACGGGGTTTTTATGGACCGCCAATTCGCCCTGAAACACTCTGTTCCCTTAGTACCCTTGGCATCGGAAATTGAGATTTGTGGGTTAAACGGGGAACCATTATCCCAAGGTAAAATTACCTCTTGCACTAGCCAGATTTCTTTGTTTATTGGAGCCACACACTCTGAAAAATTGTCCTTTTATGTGACTGTCTGTACTTTTGCCCCATTGGTGTTGGGGTTACCCTGGTTAAGGGCCCACAATCCTCAATTTGACGGGGTCTCTGGGGAGATTCTTAGTTGGGGTACTGATTGTTTCAGGAGTTGCTTGAGCCTTCCAGTCAGGCTCTCGCAGCTAAGTTTGCCAGGATTGCCAGGGTGTTATGCAGATTTTGCGGACGTGTTCTCCAAAAAAGTTGCAGAGGTACTACCTCCCCATCGCCCCTATGACTGTGCCATTGATTTGTTGCCAAATGCTAAGCTTCCCAAGAGCAGGTTGTACTCCCTGTCACGTCCTGAGACTCAGGCTATGGCAGAGTACATTCAGGAGAACTTGGCTAAGGGATTTATCAGACCTTCACAGTCTCCAGTTGGGTCGGGGTTCTTCTTCGTGGGTAAAAAGGACGGTTCGTTGCGACCCTGCATCGACTTCAGGGAATTGAACCGTATCACGATTAAAAACTCATACCCACTGCCTCTCATTTCGGTCTTGTTTGACCAGCTTCGTACTGCCACCATTTTTTCTAAGATTGACCTACGCGGTGCGTACAATCTAATCCGAATAAGAGAGGGGGATGAATGGAAGACTGCCTTTAATACCCACTCAGGGCATTATGAATATTTGGTGATGCCTTTTGGGCTCTGTAATGCCCCGGCAGTCTTCCAGGATTTCATGAATGATGTGCTCAGGGAATATTTGGATAGATTCTTAGTTGTATACTTAGATGACATCCTAATCTTCTCCCATTCCCTGGAGGAACATCGGAAGCATGTACGCTTAGTCCTCCAGAAACTCAGAGACCACCGGCTTGGGGCGAAACTGGAGAAGTGCGAATTTGAAGTTCAGCAAATCGCATTTCTAGGATATATTATCTCCCCAGAAGGTTTCCAAATGGAGGGTTCCAAGGTACAGGCAGTCCTGGATTGGGTGCAGCCCACTAGTTTGAAGGCGCTTCAGCGTTTCCTGGGCTTTGCGAATTTTTATAGACGATTTATCGCTGGATTTTCGTCTATAGTGGCGCCCTTGGTGGCACTCACTAAGAAAGGGGCGGATGTTGCTCACTGGTCTTGTGAGGCTAAAGCGGCTTTTGCCCGTCTCAAAAGGGCATTTGTTTCGGCCAAGGTGCTGCGACACCCAGATCCAGAGCGTCCTTTTGTGGTGGAGGTGGATGCCTCTGAGATGGGTATTGGGGCAGTGCTTTCTCAGATGGGAGTGTCTGATAATCGCCTTCATCCCTGTGCTTACTTTTCCCGTAAATTTTCGCCTGCCGAGATGAATTATGACGTGGGTAACCGGGAATTGTTGGCTATTAAGGATGCACTCGAGGAGTGGAGACACTGGCTTGAGGGGGCTAAGTTTGTGGTCTCAATTCTCACTGACCATAAGAATCTGGCATATTTAGAGTCAGCGAAGCGTCTCAATGCCAGGCAGGCACGATGGGCTTTGTTTTTTGCTCGCTTTAATTTTTTGATAACATATCGCCCTGGGTCAAAAAACATCAAGGCTGATGCGCTCTCGCGGAGTTTTGCTCCAATCCAGGAGACCACCGAGGAGCCGTTGCCCATTGTTTCCCCATCATGTATTAAAGTGGGCATTACCCAGGACCTCTTATCATTAGTCCTTAGAGCACAGGAGCAGGCTCCTCCAGACCTTCCGGTAGGTCTTTTGTTTGTGCCTCCTAGGTTAAGACAGCGAGTGTTCCTGGAATTCCATGCCAAGAAGTCGGCAGGTCACCCGGGTATTGCCAGAACTCGGGAGTTGCTATCTAGGGCGGTGTGGTGGCCCTCGGTGGCTAAGGATGTGGATCAGTGGGTTCGGGCATGTGACATCTGTGCCCGAAATAAGACTCCTAGAGGGGTTCCTGTTGGCCCATTACATCCACTCTCTATCCCATCTAAGCCATGGACCCACATTTCAATGGATTTTGTGGTGGACTTGCCCAAATCCTCGGGGATGACAGCCATCTGGGTTGTCGTTGACAGGTTTTCGAAGATGGCGCACTTTGTTCCACTGGTTGGGCTGCCATCAGCCAGACGCCTGTCTGAATTATTTATGCTGCATGTTGTGCGTCTCCACGGGTTGCCACTTGATGTGGTCTCTGACCGCGGATCCCAGTTTGTGGCCAAATTCTGGAGGGCATTTTGTTCCGATCTCCAGATTTCTGTCAGCTTGTCGTCAGGCTACCATCCGCAGTCTAATGGGCAGACTGAAAGGGTGAACCAGTCCTTGGAGCAGTTCCTCAGGTGTTATGTCTCCAAGTGTCAGACTGACTGGGTTGCTCATCTGTCCATGGCGGAGTTTGCCTATAACAACGCGGCTCACTCTGCTACAGGGATCTCTCCCTTCCTTTGTGTGTATGGGCATCATCCTAAGGCCAATTCTTTTGACCCCGTGGACTCCACGCCTGGTGGTTCCTCTGTGGTTTCGGTCCTTAGAGGTATTTGGCGGAAAGTGAAGAAAGCCCTTGTGTCTGTGTCATTAGTGACCAAAAGGGTTTTTGATAAGCGGAAAAGACCCTGCAGCTTCAAATTAGGAGACTTCGTCTGGTTGTCTACCAAGAATTTGAAGTTGAGACAGCCATCTCATAAGTTAGGGCCCCGGTTCATCGGCCCTTATAAGATCACCAGGGTTATCAATCCGGTGGCATTTCAGTTAGATCTGCCCCGTTCTTTGGGTATCAATAAAACATTTCATTGTTCCCTTTTAAAACGGGCGATTAGTAATCCTTCTACCAGTGGAAGACCTTCCCCTCTTCTGATACGTGGCCAGAGGGAGTTTGTTGTTGAAAGGATTCTTGACTCCAAGGTGGTTCGGGGTCGGCTGTCATTTTTGGTGCACTGGAAGGGGTATGGCCCGGAGGAGCGGTCGTGGGTGCGCAGTTGTGATCTTCATGCCCCCAGACTGATACGCTCTTTCTTCTCGCAGTTCCCCGATAAACCCGGTGGTAGGGGTTCTTTGACCCCTCGTCAGAGGGGGGGTACTGTTAGGGTCTCCTGCCCTGTGCTGCCACGTCATCATGGCAACCGGGAGACAAGTGCTAGTGGAGTAACCTGAGCGCAGCTGATACTCCGGTTCGGGTCTTTTGCTGTGCAGTGGTTATAGGCTCTGTGCACGGCAGGGGATCCGGTGCTGGTTTTTGTGCTCACAGTCTGTGAGGTCTGAGTGGGGCGTTGACAGCACCTGCTTTATAAGGCCTCTTTTCAGGGTAAGCAGATGCTGCTGAATCTTTGTTGGTTAGTCAGTTCATGAACGTTAGCCAGTACTGTGTAGCTTTGTATTTGTTTGTTGCTTACTGCAAATAGGCCTGGGAATTTGGTATTACACTCTGCCAATCCAGACCTAGCAGTAAGACTGGAGTCAGTCGTTTAGCTTGCTGGGGTTCTGTTACTACTCTGTGAACTTAGCAAGTTTGCGGCTGTATTCTAAGACTTGCCTGTCTAATCCTGTCTCACTGTGCTAGGTGTCAGGGGTCAGTTTAGTGGCAGTAAGCTAAAACCTGTGCACTGCAAGTGAGAATTAGGATTGTGGAGATTCTCCTTGTGTCTATCATTCCATCTCTGACCAAGGAGTTTACTGCCACACCCGTTGGTAACCCTTTAGGGTTTTGCTGTTGCCCTTAGCAACAGCATTTCGGGTACTCTACGTATTAAAACACAACATCTTGCTTTTTCCATCTTAGCAGTTCTAATACAAGGGAGATACCCAGTTCCTTAGCCTCTGGGCTTCTCTGTTCACTTTGTGTGTATTTTGTTACCCTATCACCTTCTGTGTACGTTATGTCATATCCCCCAGTTTGTCTGTGAGTCCATCTGTTTTGCATAACAGTTCAAACACCAGTACATTCCTGCAGACACTGGAGTGCATAACAGTTCTGACACCAGTACTTTCCTGCTGGCACTGGTGTGTATAACATCCAGCCGGCGCAGGCTTCTTTTTTGTAAAAAAGAAAGATGGTGGTCTGCGGCCGTGCATCGACTACAGAGGTTTGAACGACATTACCATCAAGAACCGTTATCCTTTACCCCTGATTACTGAGCTCTTTGACAGAGTTAGCGGAGCTACCATCTTTACAAAGCTGGACTTGCGAGGTGCATACAATCTCATCCGGATCCGTGAGGGTGACGAGTGGATGACCGCCTTTAACACCCGTGACGGACATTATGAGTACCTCGTCATGCCCTTCGGATTGAGCAATGCTCCAGCTGTCTTCCAGCATTTTGTCAATGAGATCTTCAGAGACATTCTATACCGTCATGTCGTGGTCTATCTAGACGATATCCTCATTTTTGCCAACGATTTAGAGGAACATCGTTTTTGGGTTAAAGAGGTTCTGTCCCGTCTCCGTGTCAATCATCTCTATTGCAAATTAGAAAAATGCGTCTTTGAAGTCAAGTCCATTCCGTTTCTAGGGTACATTGTGTCCGGTTCCGGACTAGAGATGGATCCTGAGAAACTACAAGCAATCCAAAATTGGCCGGTACCCTTAACCCTCAAAGGGGTCCAGAGGTTCTTAGGGTTCGCCAACTATTACCGAAAGTTTATACGAGACTTTTCCACCATTGTGGCGCCTATTACTGCTTTCACTAAGAAGGGTGCGAACCCGTCCAAGTGGTCTGAAGAAGCCATGCAAGCATTTCATCTTTTAAAACAAAGGTTCATCTCTGCGCCTGTTCTGAAACAGCCTGACATCGACTCTCCTTTCATCTTAGAGGTGGATGCCTCCTCCGTTGGAGTAGGAGCGGTGTTATCTCAGAGGGCTAAAGATGGGCATTTACACCCTTGCAGTTTCTTTTCCCGGAAGTTCTCCCCAGCTGAGCGCAACTATGCCATTGGCGACCAGGAGTTGCTAGCCATCAAGCTCGCTCTAGAAGAGTGGAGGTATCTGTTGGAGGGAGCTTCTCATTCAATCACCATACTTACAGACCACAAGAACCTTTTATACCTGAAGGGCGCACAATGTCTCAACCCTCGTCAGGCCAGATGGGCACTTTTCTTTTCCAGGTTCGACTTTAAACTCCAGTTCTGTCCGGGCTCTCAGAATCGCAAGGCCGATGCCCTTTCCCGCGCATGGGAGCAAGAAAATGAGTCAGAGTCTTCAGACAAGCATCCTATTATAAATCCGTTGGCATTCTCCACGGTGGGGATGGACTCTACGCCCCCATCAGGGAAAAGTTTGGTGAAGCCGATGCTAAGGAAGAAGCTCATGCATTGGGCCCATGCTTCCCGTTTTGCCGGACATACAGGTATCCAAAAAACCCTGGAGTTTATCTCTAGGTCCTATTGGTGGCCAACTCTGAAAAAGGACGTCTTGGAGTTTATTGCATCTTGCCCAAAGTGTGCCCAACATAAAGTATCCCGCCAGTCGCCTGCGGGGCAACTGGTTCCACTATCCGTTCCCCGTCGACCATGGACCCACTTGTCGATGGATTTCATTACAGACTTACCCATGTGCAACAAGTTCAATACCATCTGGGTGGTAGTTGACCGGTTCACCAAGATGGCACACTTCATTCCTCTCACCGGTCTTCCGTCAGCTTCCAAGTTGGCTCAAGTATTCATACAAGAGATCTTCCGACTCCACGGTCTTCCTGAAGAAATTATCTCAGATCGAGGAGTTCAATTCACAGCCAAATTCTGGCGAAGTTTATGTCAAGTCCTCCAAGTCAAGCTAAAGTTTTCCACGGCTTACCATCCTCAGACCAATGGTCAAACCGAGAGGGTGAATCAGGACTTGGAGGCCTTCCTCCGCATCTATGTGTCCTCCTCTCAAGATGACTGGGTTCAATTACTTCCCTGGGCCGAGTTCTGTCATAACAACCAGTATCATTCTTCATCTGCTTCAACACCATTCTTCACTAACTTTGGATTCCACCCTAAAGTCCCTGAGTTCCAACCGCTTCCAGCAACTTCTGTCCCCGCAGTGGATATCACCTTGCATCAGTTTGCCAATATCTGGAAGAGCGTACGATCAGCTCTGCTCAAGGCATCGTTCAGGTACAAGAAGTTTGCGGATAAGAAGCGTCGAGCAGTTCCTGCTCTCAAGGTGGGTGATCGGGTATGGTTATCCACGAAGAATTTGAGGTTAAGAGTTCCCAGTATGAAGTTTGCACCTCGCTATATCGGTCCTTTCAAGATTGAACACGTCATCAATCCTGTTGCTTACAGACTCCAGTTGCCTCCCTTCTTAAAAATACCCAGGACATTCCATGTTTCCCTGTTGAAACCGCTGATCTTGAATCGGTTTCATTCCTCACTTCCTCCAACTCCGAAAGTCCAAACTCAACGAGGCGTTGAGTATGAAGTGGCCAAGATCCTGGACTCACGTCACCGTTACGGTCAACTACAATATCTTATTGACTGGAAAGGTTATGGTCCTGAGGAACGTTCATGGACCAATGCTTCTGATGTCCATGCTCCTGCCTTGGTCCGGAGATTCCATTCCAAGTTTCCTCAAAAGCCAAAGAAGTGTCCTGGGGCCACTCCTAAAGGGGGGGGTGCTGTCACGATCCGGGTATCTGGACGCCATTTCTTACCCATCAGATGCCTCCTAAGGCTGGCTCAGCGCTCCAGGACCGGATTCCATCTGTTATCCTGATGTGTACATACCTGTATCCTCTCCTGTCACTCTGGGACGCTGTCACAGTAAACGCCATATTACACCTGGCATGGCGTCTCCCGCGGCCTCCGCCGCCGTCCCTGAACTTCTGCATGCAGAGTGTCTGAGTGGCGATTACGTCAGCCGCGGCCTCCGCTGTGTCCGCGTGGTTGGATGTGCATCTGTCAGCCTGGCGCCTCCTGTCTCCGGTGGCCGGCGCCGCCATTACTGTTTTCATTACCACATGGATTACAAACCAAACTTCCCTCCAAGTGTCTGCATGGGCGCAGCCATCTTGGATTCTGTCAGCTGATCATTTCCTCCAATCTGTTCTCAGTGTTGATAATCTGCATAATTGCCTAGCCAATCCCTTCCTTGCTGCAGGTATAAATACACTGTGCCTGAGCAAGGAAGGCGTCAGTGCTTTGGTTGTCAAACCTAGTTCCTGTTTGTCTCTCTCCTGTGATTGTCTTCCAGGTTCCAGCTCCTGTCTCAAGACTTCCACCATAGAGACCCGCACCAGCATTCCACCTGCGGTGTAGCCTGACTCTCCAATCCATTGTGGATTCATCTGTTTCCAGTTACAACATTACCTGCTTCCAGCTCAGCTTCCAGCAGAGTACAGCTTCCCTTAAAGGGCCGGTGTCCTTTCTACACTTTACCACTCTCCACCGGTATTATTATTTCTCCGCTCTCAAGTTCTACATTTCAGTTCATATTTCATCGCTCCCAAGTTCATTTATTATTTAACTGGTTCCAGCCAGTATCCACTCCGTGCTAACAACAGTCTGGTTCCAGCCAGTATCCACAGCAGCTGTTTTATCTTCAGCAACCCAGCTTTTCCTGGAACACCAGCTGGCACAATCCTGGGTTATCTCCATTGCTACAGTCGGGCCTGGTAAGGACTTTCCATCTAGAAGATCATAAGAACTATCTCACACTACCAGTGCCCTGTGGCTCCTGCCATCCTGTAGTACCCAGGAACTGTATTTATTCTTTGCTGACTTTTACGTTTTCTTTTACTGCTGCTGTGTTGCGGAGTTGTCATAATAAACATCATTGACTTTTATCCAAGTTGTCGTGGTCACGCCTTCGGGCAGTTATTATTCATGTTACTTACATGTCCAGGGGTCTGATACAACCTCCCAGGTTCCGGTACATCTCAGCCCCTACAACTGAGGCTGCCTCCCGTCAGCTCAGGCCCTCAGTTGTGACACCCGTATTCAACATCTGCTCAGTCTTCTGATCAGTCTTCCAGTTCTCAATTTTTCGACTCAACTCTTTCCAAACACGATCAGGTTCTGTTGAATCAATGTATCAGAGATTTCAAGAATTACAGGATTGGAGAGCTCCAAAACCAGTTCAAAGTCTACCATCTGTTGACGTAAGTGTTGGCTATGCTGCCGTTAACCCTAGTCCTGGTGTCTCATATAGCTTCAAATTCACTGGTCCACAGGTTGTCTCAGATACTGTTGTTCCTAAACAAAAGGCTCCCATGACCACACTAGACCTGGACTCTGACTCTGAAAGTGAGTTTGTTGATGAAGACTCAAGTTACATTATGGGAGGTTCTATCCTTCCTAGCTATGCCTTTTCCCAGGAAGTAAATTCTGTCTCAAATGACCATGAATGGTCTACTTGTTCTGACGAGAAAAATCTGTCTTCTGAAGATGAAAGTTGGGAAGACTTTTGAGGACCTCTGATTTTGTGTATTCCTAAGTTCTTTTTCAAGGATCCTCCAAGTTCCAGCGTGGGTGTTCGGTGCCCACCCATAAAAGGGGGGGGGGTACTGTCAGGAATCCGCATTCTCCATTGCATCACTTCCAGTGAACAGGCGTCTCCTGGCTTCAGTCCTCTGTTTTCAGAGTATTCCCTGTGAATTGGACCTGTGGAACTATAGGTCCCAGCAGTTCCAGTCTTCAGTCTCCTGCAGCTCACTGTGCTCCACCTAACCAGTTCTATCTTTTGGTAACCACTGGTTTCAGCCAGCAGCCTGGAGTACACAGTGCTTCTAGTTAAACAGCATTAACTCCCGGTGCACTACTGATCCCAGCCAGCAACCAGCAGTGCATTGCATTAACTGTCTACAGAATTATTCTCCCGGTTAATCACCAGCTCCAGTTAACTCTCAGCTGATCTGGGCACCCAATCCCGGAGGGTGTGTTCTCACAGAGATTCATCCAATCATCACAGAGCAAGGGGTATAAACTCCAGTTCCTGGCTCATTCTCATTGCCTCGGACAACGAGTCACATTTGGTGTGTCAAGTCTCCAGTGGTTCCCCGTGTTCCAGTCTCCAGTGGTTCCCCGTGTTCCAGTCTCCAGTGGTTCCCAGTGTTCCAGTCTCCAGTGGTTCCCCGTGTTCCAGTCCCCAGTGGTTCCCCGTGTTCCAGTCTCCAGTGGTTCCCCGTGGTTCCTCTCATCATTTCATTCCATTCATCATTCTGCATTTCTCCTGCTTGTTCCAGACTCCAGTCACAGCCTGCCACAGTTCATCAGCAGTAAGAGACTCTCCTCAGGTGTTATTCATTGTCTAACTTGTGCACCTTGTTACCAGCATTCAATTCTGTGCATTGCATCCAGCACTTAACAAGCATGCTGAGTTAGGACTGTCTCCTGCCTGGGCCTTGCTTGGCTATAGAACTTTTTAGGAGTTTTGCTTTGTTTCAATTATTATTTACAAATCCGTTTACATCCAGCTACCAGGTTATTTCACATTTGTGTTACCAGTGACTTCATTTTGTCTAAAACCATTTGCATCCAGTTATCAAGTTATTTTCACGTTTTGTTGTCAGAGACTTTATTTGCTTTATACCTTCTGCATTCAGCCTATCACCAAGATATATTTGTGTTGCCAAAGATTTTTTATCACTACCTTGGATTCAGTTACCGTTTATCATTTCATTTCTGCTACTACCAATGCTACGTACCATCTATTATTATATTATTATTCTGTGACTTTTTTGTATTTATTAAACATCAGCGAATATGCGCAGGACTTTATTCAGTCTCCACGTTTCATACGTCATTCCAACACTGACCCACTAGTGCCCCCTCCGGGAAAAGACTAAATCAGAATCCTGACAGCCTGACATACAGTTTCCTCTTCATCTTTTGCGTTCACACAGGGTGGTACAATACATGGACCCAATTACAGTTCAAACTCCACATGCCTAGGTCCTTCAGAGTCCTGCCCAAACCCAGTATATCCCAACAGGATAACACCAGTATTACTGCAGTGTGCCTTGTCATGCACAAAGGGTGGAGAATGGGAATACTGGTGAAGGGAAATTTTGTATAGACACTGATATGCCTGTTGGTGAATGGCAAACCTGACATTTTATTTTTCATTTTCTTCTTCTTTCTCTCCTCTAAAGATTTCTTTTTTTTTTTTTTTTGAGTTATGCTCATGGTACTCTACATTGCAAACACACGATAGTAAATTAAAATGAAAAATTTGTGTTCCCTACAGGAAAAGGCAGTCTGGAGGACAAAGGGTTATGGCCAGGAGTCCTCAGGACTGTGGACATGTGGACACGGTAAGCCAGTAGCCCCCAGAGCATACCTTCCAAGTCTAGCTGAGGTGGCACACGGTCTGACTCATCTAGGCAAAGAGGGTATGTGCAGGCTGATGAGAGCCTACTGGTGTGCGCCAGGATTCTATTCTCATGCAGGTAAGGGAGCAATGACCTGTCTTGCTTGCTTGAGGAAGAATATTGGTAAAGCAATACCAAAAAAGCCATCCCATATCCCTCCTGCAGACGGATCTTTTCAGGAAATACAAATCGACTTCGTACAGTTAACACCCTTTAGGAATTATTGTTATGTATTGGTGTGCACTGATGTTTTCTCAAACTGGGTAGAGGCATTTCCTGCCCCCACGGATGCTGCTGTGTTTACCGCAAAGAAAAATTGCGCAGAAATTTGTGTGTAGATAATGGTACCCCTAGAAGTAGGAGCAAAGCTTGAAATTGTACCATTGTGATCATAGATACTGCCACTAGTATTATGTAGCATCGGAACCACTCCCAGATCTTCACTTAATGGATCACCCTCTTTGAAATTGGTTTTTGTTTTGGTATTTGTGTCTTTTTTTGTTGTTTTTGGAAGACAACCTCATGTCATGATTGATCCGCACAATGATCAGAAATACACCAATGAGGTGACAGTACAGTACCTTATTGAGATGAGCCAGCATTTGAGAACTTGACAAAAGAACTTGAAACTGTTGATTGCTGGTATGCCAAATACTAACTGTCTTGATTGTGAACCAAGAGACTGTGTGATTGTTCTTACGCTCAGGTTGCCTAATAGACAGGTGGGAAGGACCATACCAAGTTTTGTTGACAGCACTATCCCAGTGAAAGTAGCCGAGAGAGAGACTTGGGTCCACGATTCCCATTGCAGGAAAGTTGGTAGTACGGAAGGAACTCGTAAATGGAGTGAGATCGCAAAAGTATCACCAGAGACTCTGTTCCGTGTAGACTGAGAGGCGGCACTGTTGAACACTACCTGAGTGTACTAAAGGATTGCAGAAAGACCAATCATTGTAATTGATTTGTTATGAACAAGAGTTGTTTTGTTCTATTTCTCTTTTCTCTTTCCCGCTGACAAACATTTTCTTCAGGATATTCTATTTTTGCGAGGTTTTTTTAATGAGGAGTCGAGTGTGGGACTGGAACTGGTTCTGGAGGAAGGAGTTATTTCCTTATAGGATCCCAGGATTAGCCGATCAGTTTGTTAAAATCAGAGAAAAATCAAAGGTCTAGTAGTTATGGAGTTCGGAGGTAATCAGAAACAATCAGACAATGGCTATTCACACATTGCAGATAAAGAGCTCATTAATATATGTGGAAGAAAGGTTTATGAGTGGCTCTCCCCGAACTCCGAAGGTTTATGTTATTTAGGAAGGACACTACTTATAACCCTTGTTCAATTATTAAACCGACCTAGCATACGTTCCAGAAATGGAAACAATGTTCAGAAAAAGATAGGAATATGTAGATCATGAAAATTTTATATGTCACTGTCACGATTTGTTTGTGTTTTCTTCATCTACCCAGCAGAACCTCAATCGAATCCAAACATCAGTGTACAAAGACGTAGGTACATGTATGTGTGAAATGTTCATTGCAAATCAGACATTATAGGCCAAAGCACTGTCCCAGCATACTCTATAGGTTGAATGTTGTCGCACACCCAACCAGTGGTCCCGTGACCGCCAAGTGCATATAGAGGATGTCTTGTCCTCCTCCATGTCTTCCCCAAATATAGTCAAGTGTCTGATTTGCGAAATGCATACATACTTGTGTCTAGGTCACCGATTATTGTATGAAATATTTTTTTTCTTACGTTAATAATTGATGGCAGTTATTGTTTACTGCCAAAGGGTGGACTGTCGAAGTCAAAAATAATACATAAAAATAACATACAAACAACACACATAATGAGTCGCTATACTTGCAAATACGCGCAGCGAGCACAGCAAAATATATGGTAACACACGCCAGACATCATGATTTAAAATGATTCACTATACTTGCAAATACGCGCAGCGAGCACAGCAAAATATATGGTAACACACGCATTTACACGGACATGCCACAGAGATGGATTCAACACTTATTTCATGCAGTACATAATTATAATAATATCAAGCGCCAGACATCATGATGATTTAAAATTTTCTATAATGAAGTAATGTCATGTATGTGTATTATTTGAACAAAACCAGATACACCTGTCATATTTGGTATTAAAGCAAGCAGATTAATGTGTATATTCATTTGATACTTGTTATTAAGTTGTAGGACATTGCAACAAATAGTTATGATTAAATGTATAAAAGCTAAAATCACTTTTATTAGAACAATAGATATTACAAACAGGTAGTGGACAGGAAGCTCAGGCCAGCCCCTTTGGACATCCCCAAGGCTGAACCTGTTCAGCACACGAATAGACTAGTGACTCATCATGAATGAGAAAGTCCCCTCCCCCAAAAACTAGATAACACATTGCTGATCTCACAGGAGTCATTTGCTGATCTGTTCCAGATGATGATGGAGTGCCTGCATGATTTTACAGAGAGAGAGAGAGTGATATGGAGAGACAAATTTATATGAGAAAGATAATGGTATTGTATGCTGGCCTGTAACTGTATGTTTTAACTGCTTACTGTGTGAGTTGTAACCATGTAATTATGTGTATACTGTACATTGTGATATATTGAATACATATCCTTTTAATAACAAATATATACATCAATGAGCTTTGGATCTCAGATAATGTGTGGGTGTATTGTTTTCTCTTATGGGATGCAGTGTTTTGCGATATATAGCGCACATTCATGGCACATGGTAATAAGAGGTGTAGGCGTTTACAATATATATTAGAGCGAGCATTTTAAATATTTGTGAGAAAGCAATTTGGCATTCACAGGGGGCATATATGTATCTGGCACTGTGGGGACATGTGTATCTGGCACTGGGGGCATATATGTATCTGGCACTGTGGGGCATATATGTATCTGGCACTGTAGGGACATATGTGTATCTGGCACTGGGGCATATATGTATTTGGCACTGTGGGGACATGTGTATCTGGCACTGGGGGCATATATGTATCTGGTACTGTGGGGACATATGTGTATCTGGCACTGTGGGGGGCATATATGCATCTGGCACTGTGGAGGCACCCATTTTTGGGCATTTTTATATGTATGTGGCACCGTACAGGGGCATTATTTGTATGTGGCACTGTACAACATGACTAAAAACAGGGTTATGACACAAGTTCATACTCCTACAAATGTCATACCAAAAAGGTGTGTGCATAAAAATGGGGTGTGGCTTTGTGACAACTATGCTACGCCCCCATTTTTGTGCGCACGTCTTCGGCGCACGCATGATAGTGGCTCTTACCCTTGACTACAGATATTTTCTGGCAGTTTGCCTCTGACTGGCTGACCACCCCTGTCCTAGAGGACTCTGGCCTCTTTTTTTTCTGATTTTCTAGAACATTTTTGTAGTAATATTAAATCACTATTGTGCCTTCTGGTACCCAGTCTACCGGGGTGGTAAGACTTGATGTTCAGGGGAGACTAGCCCCCGCATGTCAGAGATTCTGATCGTAATTTTAGCACATTTACGATCAGCTCTGAATTAGGCCCTTTGTTCCAAAATGTCTGCACAAATTCACTTTTGATTTTCTATCTGCTCAGCAGTGAGAAGCCTTGGAACAATCTTAGCATAAACTTTTGACATGTTAAGATCTTTATGCAAAACTTGCCTAACATTTTCTTTGTCAGTGCCTGCCATTTTTGTTATCAGTCATATGTTGAGTCGGTGGCCATTTTGAATAATTTTCTAAATTTTTTCCCCACATTTTTACATTTGTTTTTGGTGTGCAAGGCCTTCTGGGATGATCATCATCCTCAAAATCCTCACGATTGTCACTAAATATTTTATGCCACTCAAACATACATGCACATGACATACAATCTGCTCCGTAAGCCTCGGTTAGCATACAGAAAGATTCAATGGGTATTTTGTCCAATTTAACATTGTGCCCTGTCTTCCACGTACTAGCCTGTACACACATGGAGCATCCCATCTTGAAACTGTGGAGTCCCCTCTTATACCCAGTCCTGGCCAAGTTTGGACATGCTTGGGAGGCCAGAAGAAATCGCTTCTAAGTTCCAGGAAACCAGAAGTTGGGTACCTTCATCTGGAGAAGTGATGACACTTGTATTACCATTTCGCCTGATAATCAGACGAGTAGGGAAGCCCCAGCGATACTGGATATTTGCCTTCCAGAGAGCTCTCATGATCGGAGTGAAAGACCTCCTAAGTGCTAACGTACCAGTAGATAAGTCCCCAAAGACTTCGAGGTCTCCTAGTATTGAGTTGGTATTGTCAATGGATCTAGTGGCTTGGATCACCCATTCCTTGACGTGATAGTAATGGAACTGCATGAGAGTGTCCCTTGGTGCGTCTCTTGGGGCAGATCTTGCCTTAGACAGTCGTGGACACGATCCAGCAGAAAGTATGTAATATGGACAGTAGGCAGCAATTTCGTGTAGAGATCAGTGACATATTCTGTTAAGTTGTAATTCGATACAGACCCTGGAATGCCTCTGATCTTTATTATTGTTATTCCGACGTGATCTATCTTCCAAACCCCCGACCTTACTGCGAAGTGTCGCAACCTCCACCTGAAGGTCTTCATGATGGGAGATAAGTTCGTTGTGGGATTTGACCACTTCTTCTAGTTTGTTTTCTAAGTGGTCTGTACGCTGGCCTATAGCGTCTACAGATTGTTGGCAGCATTGCAATGCCAGTTTAAATTCCTGCGAGATGTCCGACTTAAAGGAGGCTAGGAGCTGTTTCATAGAGCCAATCGCTAGCGGCCCATCATCCCCCATCTCAGATACCACCACCGGAGTCGATGCAGTGGCATCAAGCGGGTTATGAATTGTAGGAAGTGGCTTATGTACTTTATCAGTAGAGAGTTTGCCCTTGATACCTTGTGACGAAGGTGACTGTTTGAAAAAGCTCACCGGGGGGATCCCGTTTGAATCTTTCTGACGTTTAGGCGGCATTATGGCTTTGAGGAAAGGAAATATCCAAATATGTTGATCACGACAGATTAGAACAGGGCGGTATGTTGCAGGTACAATTCCGTTTTGGAATGTCACATTAGGTATTCATTTATACTGTATGCAGAGTAGTGGTGCTGCGAGTATATCAATTTACCACCGGGACATCTTATCTGAAATCCTCAGATGGTTCTGAAAAAACTGTATCTTCACAGTACCAGCAGCATTGTATAAACAGAGTACACTGTGCAGTGCAAAGCATGTAATTGCGCCCATTGACCACAAGATGGGGATATACTTGGTATGGAGACAGCAGTGTTCCCACAGCTTATGATGAATGGGAGTGATTTCTGTAAAATGTATTGGGCACTCACCCTCTACTGGAAGCTGGCCTCTGTGAATTATAGGGTCTTGTGCTGCGTGGTAGGGGCTCCAGACATGGTCCAGCCAGTGTCCAAGCACTCCTAAAGCAGTCAGTCACACAGCTGTAGTCAGACCCAGCACAGGCAAAGGGACTCAAGGTGGCCCCCGCTGCTCCCGTGTGCTGGTCCCACCACTGATTGTCCTCCAGACCCGGGATCCCGCGCAAGGGTATCCGGGGAGGCATGCAGGTGGAGAGGAGATGTAGGGTGAGTTCCGTGATCGCGCACTTCCTCAGCGCGATCCGCCCACGTTTCAGAGCTCAGATCACGGGTGCAGGGGAGACCTGAGGCCCTGGCTTCCGTACACTCTTAGGCCGCAACCTGCAGAGACAGACAGAGCTGTCCCCTGGCTCTGCGGCACTCAACGCTCGGCTCGGGGGGACCCCAGGGAGGCAGAGGAGTGTACCTGGTGTGTCCACAGTGGGTCTGAGCAATGATATGGGGGCAATTATTAGCCTTAAGGCAGGAGCTCTGCAGATATACGTCTATACTCCACTGCAGCTAGGCCACGCCCCCCAGAGTCCCCTCTTTTAAAAGAGTGAATAGGACCGCTATTGTTCAATATTTTCATTAACGACCTAACAGAAGGTCTAGAGAGCATGGTGTAAATTTTTGCAGATGATACCAAATTGTGTAAGGCTATAAATACAGAGGAGGATACCGAGTCTCTTCAGAACGACTTAGTTAAATTAGAAGCATGGGCAGCCAAATGGAGAATGCGCTTCAATACAGACAAGTGTAAGGTAATGCACTGTGGTAACAAGAACATAAATTACACCTACCTACTAAATGGGGTAAAATTAGGGGATTCTGTACTGGAAAAGGACTTAGGTGTCCTCATAGATAGCAAGCTAAGCAGTAGTACCCAAAGTAGGACTGCAGCAAAGAAGGCTAATAAGATATTAGCATGCATAAAACGGGGTATTGATGCTAGGGACGAGAGTATTATACTCCCGTTATATAAATCACTAGTGAGGCCACACCTTGAATACTGTGTACAATTCTGGGCACCGTACTACAAAAAGGATATCCTGGAGCTTGAAAAGGTACAGAGGAGGGCGACCAAACTAATTAAGGGCATGGAGACGATGGAATACAAGGAAAGGCTTGAAAGACTAGGCATGTTTACATTAGAAAAGCGGAGACTAAGAGGGGATATGATCAACATCTACAAATATATAAGGGGACAATACACAGAGCTTGCGCGGGACCTGTTTTTGGTTAGATCAACACAGAGGACTCGTGGACACTCGCTCAGGTTAGAGGAGAGGAGATTCCGCACAATACGGCGTAAAGGCTTTTTCACGGTAAGGACAATACATGTTTGGAATTCCCTGCCCGAGGGAGTTGTAATGGCGGAATCTGTCAACACCTTTAAGAATGGGTTAGATAAATTCCTAATGGATAAGGATATCCAGGGGTATGGTGCATAGTCATGCATTATAGTTACTATAAATAGGGATAAAATGTAAACGGCTGACAGCAGCATCAGTCAGAAATTTTAGTCAAATCATCATGCATAGGAGACCACAAATAGGTTGAACTCGATGGACAATTGTCTTTTTTCAACCTCAGATACTATGTTACTATATCTACACTAAAAAGGTCTACGGTCATGTAAATGATCGACACAAAAAAAGGTAGACACAATTTATTTTATTTTTTTTGGGGGGGGGGTGTTTTGTCACTTTTCTGCTACAAACAAGTCCCATTAGTGTACTACGTCCCCTCGCATGGCTCACTTCGCTCGCCATGCTTTGGGCAAGGTGCCTTACTCTGCTACTGCTGCACTCTGCACAGGTTACTATTCTCAATCATAGTCCACGTGTACGGTAAAGTATGAAAAAGTTTTAAAAAATGGGTAATAAAACCCACTTGTGTCGACCATTGACATGTCGATCTTTTGACTCTGTTAACCTTTTGACCCTATCAACTTTTTGATCCTGTTGACCCAACGCATGTCTACCATTAGTGGCCGACCTATTGACTGTAAACCTTTTTAGTGTAGCTCTATGGACCGGATACCCTTTCAAACAATGTGCCCCCTTAACCACTTAGCTGGCATGGTTGCATCAGATGCGACCACACCAGCAAGTGCCTTATCTGATCTGGTTGCACAGGATGCAAAGTCAGATACACCGCGTGTGCAGCTGCAGGGAAGAGAACCTTCCAGCTGCTGCCGCTCACAGAGGTACCAAAACGCCCCTCTGCCTCCCTGCACCCTCCTCCAGTGTTTGCCGTGCTGCCGATCACTGTTGATCGATCAGCATGGCAAGACCCCTGACCCGGCGGGTGAAACAGCAGCCGCTGGGGAAGTGTAAATTAACCCCCCAGCCCTCTCCCCTGTGTGCACCTGTTGGCTAAGCGTCTGTTAAAATGAAAGTTGCGATGGTCGCAATGTTTCCGATGTTCTGATGGTGGCCTACTGCAGCATATCACCCGTCACTTTAGTGGGGGCAATATGCAAATATTTGTTCCAGCGCTGGGGTCCCATTTTCTCACTTGTGGCGGTCAAAAGCACCGGGTTTAAGTATTGTGCGTGACAAGAAAAATGTGTGAAAAACTGGACTTTTCTCACATTTCAGCTTGCCACCTCAGGATGCTGGAAGTGGTAAGGTGGACACTAGAAAAAACAAGAACCACAAAATATTTCTCATACGTCCTAGAGGATGCTGGGGACCATGGGGGTATAGACGGATCCGCAGGAGCTCGGGCACACTATAAAGACTTAAACTGGGTGTGAACTGGCTCCTCCCTCTATGCCCCTCCTCCAGACCTCAGTTAGACTTTGTGCCCAGGAGTGAATGGACACACACTAGGGGAGCTCTCCTGAGTTTCTCTGAAAAGACTTTGTTAGGTTTTTTATTTTCAGGGAGACCTGCTGGCTACAGGCTCCCTGCATCGTGGGACTGAGGGGAGAGAAGTCAGACCTACTTCTGTGAGTTTCAAGGCTCTGCTTCTCGGCTACTGGACACCATTAGCTCCAGAGGGTTCGATCATTTGGTGCGCCTAGCTGCTTGTTCCCGGAGCCACGCCGTCAATCCCCTCACAGAAGCCAGAAGAAAGAAGCCGGGTGAGTATGTGAAGAACAGAAGATTTCAGTGACGGCAGAAGACTTCAGTAACGGAGGTAACAGATCGTGCTACACTCCATGCTCCCACACACCAACGCACTCTCAGGGTGCAGGGCGCTGGGGGGGAGCGCCCTGGGCAGCAGGTTACTGGGTTTTCCTTAGGGACTGACATAAAAGTGGATCGGTGCCTGGACACTGTAGATCCTAACCCCGTCAGCATATAGCACATTCCCCCCCCCCCCCCCCTCCTGCAGCCAGCTTCCCCAGCTTATTACTGTGGCCATTTTATCTTAAAACTGGTGCTGCCGGGGGTCCGGGTCCCGGTCCCCCGGCAGCTCATCGTGGCGCATTGCGCGCCGTTTCCTTCCCGCCGCCGGCTCTCCCGGGTGCAGGGCGCTGGGGAGGGGAGCGCCCTGGGCAACTTATTTTACAGTAAAACGTCCAGCGGGGCCGAGGCGCTGTGCCCCGGACCCCGCCAGCATGTTCCCGCGCGCTACGCGACAATTTCCTCCGACGCCGGCTCCAGGGGTGCAGGGCGCCGAGACGGAGGGGAGTGCCCTGGGCTGCAGACTAGTCCCCGGCGCCGTGCACGATACCGCTGGGCATAAAGGCAGTCGTGCGCCGCACCGGTGCTCCCACACACCAACGGTTTACTTGGGTGCAGGGTGCAAGGGGGCGCCCTGAGCGTGAATGTTTAAGGAGATATATATATATATATGTATAATTATAGTGAATGTACACTATATAAGGACCCAGTATATGATGGTTTCACTTATGGGGTGAAAAAACGCTGGGAGGAGGTGGAGCTTAGTCCTCGGAACGAGTCAGCGCCATTTTCCTCACATTCCCCCCAGAACTTGCTGTATAGTAAGATGGAGGGGGGGGGGGCACAGTGGTTATACTGCTATATGGTTGTCACATAGCATGATGTTGGATATGGGTTGCATAATCCTGGTTGTACGACATACATTCACTGTCCCTGTTAGTCTTCCCACTATTGGTTAGTCGATATATGTCGACGGTGTGGGGGTTTAGCTACGAGCGGTTGTGAAAAAATCTGGTGGCTGCGCCGGCACACGGTGGTGCTTGATTCGGTGAATTAAGTGTTACCGAGTTGGTTTTTTGTGTGCTTAAAACAGTGAACACCGGAGGGAAGTCACAATGTTTTGTGATGCCCTGTCGGCATCAACGGTATTTCCTGGGTGAAAGAATTAGCAGGCTGTTATTGCCTTGTACATATATATATATATATATATATATATATTCAGGTGTTTGGGGGGGGGGGGAGTCTTATCAAAATTGTATTTGTATGATTCCCTCAGACCTCTCGGGGTTCCCAGTTATTATTATTATTATTAATTTTTGCCCGCTTACAATCCCTTGCTGTCGACATTTACTAAGTTTCTGTCGACCATAACGTTACAGGTAATTCCACATCGGGTACATGTCAGTACATGGTCATACACATTCCCAACACATTACTGTCTCTAGGGACCTGGCTGGTCAGGACAATCCACTTGCATATAGGTTACGTCTATATATTTATATAGGTAGATATGGCTATATATGCATGTTTTGGATATATGTGTTATATCGTGTGTCGCAGAATGTTTATCAATGAATGCTGAAATAATGGTATTCTTATCCTGTCCTGACCGCTCTGTTGATTAAGCTCTAGATTGGCCGTGACGAGTTGGTTTCGATCCTCTCGAGGAGTCCGAATATTATTCTCTTCACAACGCGGAGAGAAAATTATGACAGTCAACTCCTGGTCGACGCAGGGCCCGGTCGCAAAAGATCATACACAGGCAGCTAAGTGAAATTTTCTTTCTATTGTTTGTCCTTATTTGCACTGTATACTTTTGAGAAAGTGTGGTATTTGGGTAGGCATCCGACAGTATTACCCTACCCAGAGTGGGTAATCCTTGCCTAAGTTTGTTCTCAATTATAACATTACAGCAGGCTGCCACGTGACAGCAGAAGGTGTGACTGGTAAATTGCGGAGGATGTACCAGGGAAAGCTGGAGGGAGGTGTACAGCTGTGGGTGTGGCCTCTGTTCGGTAATTCTCGGCGGATTCCTCTGGTAAGCCTAATTTCGTGAATTAGCCTACTTCACGACGGTTGGTGATGCATTCTTTTATGCGGTGCAGTCATTGGTAACCGGTTCGATACCATTCTTGTTTTTCCTTTTCTGTGCAGACAGTGAAAGGCGAAAGGGTAAGTGTTCTGCAGCCTTGTTAGGTTCGCAGAAGTGGAGGTTGTTTTCCTTTTTTTCCTACTAATTCAACCACTGGTCGCTGAGTCGATCTGGCGGGTTCCCACTCCGGTGACCACTTGTCTGATGAGTTTCAGTTGGTCCAGAATTAGACTAGGACCTGTGAGTTAGCCATAGAATATAAAGGAGGACATTCTGGGTTCCAGTTGTTTTTCCTTACTGTTTTTCTAATAGTTTTGCCGCTCCCCTCTGGGAGGGGAGGTAATATGCGACGCCATGCAGTGGTGCGTCAGGTTCAGGACAGTCTCTGGCTGTCCCTGTATTAAGGTGAAAATCATTGGGTCTCTCTGACTGTTTTGGACACAGGGATTGGCTGTTGTTCCCAATGACGCAGATGTTGAAATTGGGGTTCAGAGTAGGTGCTGACCGGTTTTGGTTCAGTGTTTTTTCCTGTGGAAAGAGGTCTGAGGTTCCAGAGTCGGATCGGTTTTGGGGTGACACCTCATCAATTTCTTCCGTCATAAAGCAGATAGCTGCGGCCTAAGAGTTTTTTTCCGGTGAGCAGATCTATTACCAGATGGGTTTTTAGGGGACCAGTTGGGAACGTGGTCTGGAGTTTACCTGTGAATGCTCAGGAATATAATCCTAACCGCCAGGACATCGCTCCTGTGGTGTCTGGCCGGTTCTCTTCTTCTAAAGGAATGAAGGTTCGGGATCCAGCTTTAGACCCTGGTAGCCGTGCATGCAGCTCCCCGATGCTGGGGAGCAGTCCTTTGCAAGGGACGAATTTCCAGAGCCTATAGTCAAGTTAAAAAGCTGGTCTGCTGTAAGCTTTCTGGAATTGAGAGCTATTTTTCGCCGAACGTTTTCTTCGAGGGCTGCCCGTGTTAGTTCTGCCGGACGACTTGTCAGCAGCGGCGTAGGTAGGCCGCTAGGGCGGAACATGGGGCAAGCGGTATTGGCAGAAGTTGCACAGTTTGCGGTTGAAGGGGAGGTCTGGAAAACGCTATATTAGCAGCCTTCGTTCTGGAGGTAATGACAGGGAAATAGAGTTCCTCTGCCGACGTGATATCCAGCCGGTGAAGATTCGGTCATCATCGAGAAGCATTCCCAGACGTGTCGAGTCTTTGAGGAGTATTGCAATTGGATATGTTGGCGATTCGCTTCAACGAGAGGCCTCAAGGAGATTTTTCCAGGTCAAGGGACGCTCAAGATATAGTAGTGGACATCCTCATAACACCATGGGTGTCTTTAGTCGGTCTATGTGGTTTCTCCGCTTTCACTTTTCTCGTGGTGGTGTGCGGAAGATGTTGGAAGGTTCCGGTGATCCTCTTGAATCCGGTCTAGAAATGAGGGTTGGCTATCCAGTTTCATGATTTACTCATAGAAGTTTACGGCCCTCTTCCTCTACGTGAGGTAATGTTACAACAAGATCAGGGAGTGTAGCATGACTTACCGCGGCTGTGTCTGACGGCGAGGCGGTTGAATGCCAGGTCCTAAGCCGAACGAGTATTCATGGTGTAGTCGTTTCCTCAATTCTTCAGGCTACGAAAGAACTAACGACAAAGGGTTACCAACGTAGTTGGAGTACCTAGATGTCTCGGTGTCTTCCACAAAGACTTTTGTGGAAGTTTTTCAGCTTTGTCTGGCTTATCCATACTTTACAAGCCGGTGTGGAGGCAAGCATAATAACTTTCTTCACAAAATTTCTCTTTCGGAAGGTGGTCATGCTATTGACTTTAACATCCGCAAGGCGGTGTCGAAAGTGGTGTTTTTTGTCTCACAAAAGCCTGGTTTGATTTTTCAGGTGGATAGTGAGGAATTGGGAACTAGGTTGGTAGTTCTACCTAGAGTGGTTTCTGGATTTGACAGAAATCCATCTTTTTTGTTGCTGGTAATTTTTAGGCATTAGCCGTTTCAAATTTCCTTGATCTAGCTGGGGATTTGAGTATGTGGGTCGCCAATTGGGCTCAGTGTGGAGTAACAGGAGCTCTGTTCTATGGCATGTTTCCCAGCGTGGTTTTGAAGACTGTGTTATGCAGTCTGTTACAGGCTGAATCTGTGATGCGGTTTGGCGTGTTTATTATACGGCTGGATTGCCGTCACCGAAGTAGGTGGAGTTCTTTCCTTCTGGGAAGGTGGGCTTACTCTCGGGCGGATGCCCGGGGAGTCTCGGCAGGTCAATTTTGCAGAGAGGATTCTTGGTCGGGTTCAAACGCTTTTGCTTTGCTCTACAAGTTTGATTTCCTGATTGTTGGGGACCGTTTTGTTGGCTCATGCGGTGCTGCAGAGTCGTCCGCACTCTCCCGCCCGGTTTGGAGCTTTGGTATAATCCCCATGGTCCTTTTGGAGTCCCCAGCATCCTCTAGGACGTATGAGAAAATAGGATTTTGGTACTTACCGGTAAATCCTTTTCTCTTAGTCCGTAGAGGATGCTGGGCGCCCGTCCCAGTGCGTACTGTGTCTGCAGTTATTGATTTGGATTACACCCTGGTGATGTGTTTTTCTCTGTCAGGCGTTTGATACCGTTGTTCATGCCATGGCATGCGGGGTGTTATTGTTGCTTATGTGGACACACGGTTGGTGTTACGTTTTTTCTCAGCATGTGGCTGTGTTTTTGTGCATACCATTGGCTGGTATTCTACTGAATGCCAAGTTCTACGGTGTGTTTGAGGTGTGAGCTGGTTATAACAATACATTCTTTCCTCGAAATGTCCATCTCTCCTGGGCACAGTTTTCTGGCTGGGGTCTGGAGGAGGGGCATGGAGGGAGGAGCCAGTTCACACCCAGTTTAAGTCTTTATAGTGTGCCCAAGCTTCTGCGGATCTGTCTATACCCCCATGGTCCTTTTGGAGTCCTCAGCATCCTCTACGGACTAAGATAAAAGGATTTACCGGTAAGTACCAAAATCCTATTTTCTTTGTGGTGTTTGTAAGATGGATAAAAATCAAGTTTTCTTTAGGTTACCTTTCTTGACATTTCAATTTAATAAAAAAAAAAAATGTTTTGGCCATTTGGGTTACATGTTTCTTTTGACGAGAATGGGTAAAAAGACTAATGGTATTTTCTGATAATACAAAGTCTTCTGAAAAAAAAAAGTTATAAGTTGTGAGGTTACTGCATAAAAAAATATCAGTGATATTGGTGTTGGATGACAACCGCAAACGTGAATAATACCCCTTTTTCACCTCTAAAGCACGGGTCGCAGCCGGGAGCCTGACATGTGTGCTACCCGGCTGCGGCCCGTGCTCAGCCCCCTTTCCCATTGCGCTCACCAACCCGGCATATTGCCGGGTTGGTGACGCTGCTAGTGACGCGGCAGGGGCGGCGCTGGGAGATCACATGATCTTCCAGCGCCGCCCTTCCATAGACTGAATGGGTTTACACTGCACAGCTTACAGGGTTGAACTCATGTTCAACCCGGTAAGCTACCCGGGTAGGATTCCCGGATCACTTCATCCGAGTTGACCACGGGTAAATACGCATTTACCCGTGTTTTTTGAGCTAGTGGAAAAGGGTTATCAATGACTTCAGCACAAGGGTGAGAAAACCCTCACCATGGAAGGGGTTAATGGATATATTAGCCCCGTGCTGACCAGCATGGAACAGGATATGGGACCTTGGGGGTCATTCCAATTTGATTGCTCGCTAGCAGTTTTTAGCAGCCGTGCAAACGCTTTGCCGCTGCCCACTGGGGAGTGTATTTTTGCTTTGCAGAAGTGCGAACGCTTGTGCAGCAGAGCGCCTGCAAAATCTTCTTGTGCAAAACAAGACCAGCCCTGTAGTTACCCTTCGTATGCGTTGATTCTAACGACGGAGGGATGGCTTTTGACGTCATACACCCGCCCAGCGTTCGCCTAGCCATGCCTGCATTTTTCCAGACACGCCTGTGTTGTTCTAAGCACTTCCTGAAAACAGTCAGTTGCCACCCAGAAACGCCCACTTCATGTCAATCTTCCTGCGTTCGGCCGTGCGACTGGAATCTTCGTTAGACTCTGTGCAAACCCACAATGCTCATTGTATGCATACGCATGCGCAGAAATGCAGCTTTTTAGCCTGATCGCTGCGCTGCGAACAATGTCAGCTAGCGATCAACTCGGAATGACCCCCCTTATTCAGCTTCAGTTGCAGTTTTGCTAATTAAAAAAAGAAGCAAAACTGCAACTTGCAGCACTCGCATGCTGGCGGCAGCCCAGCACAGGGCATGGATGTGAACGGCTGCCCCGCCTTTGGTTTGCATATTATAAATGCAAATGCAACGCAGGCATCGGGAAATACAGGTAGCCCCCTGCATACTCAGCCAGGCTGTGTATGCAGGTGCACCGTTGCCATCTTTCCCGTCGCATCGGCCGCATCAATCAGGCAGAGGCATTCGCTTTACTGTGATGTGATTGCATCTTCCGGATTGCGCACACACAGAAAGGACCCTGCATGTGCGCACTGGTCCAGTAATCTGCAAAATGTGATCGCATAGCAGTAGTGATCGAAGCTGAAGAAGTCCCCTGGAATTGTTTTCACCATTATACAGTAGCTCTTATGATGGTCATTCTGTCCATTTTTTAAAAATGTTGTAATAAATTAATTTAGTAGCAATGCTGGTCTTCTGGAAATAAGAGGACCTGACAATAAGGCATTCTTATTGAGACAGTACCGATATTGTGGCAAAAAAATACAATGATTTAAAAACTGATCAGCATGACTCCCTTATAAATGGATAGAAATAAAAGGAATAAATAAAACTCCGTAATTTGGGTTACAGTGACTAACATTCTGCTCACAACTTCACAGCTGCACAGAATCTCACCTACTAGTGTTATCTATAAAAGCAGTGACAGCGTGATTTTGTAATTACAGAAATAATTTATAATTGACAAAAGTGAGAGCAACTTAAACATCTCTTAATTAACACCTGGGGCATATGTAATAGGGTCCGTGTTTGCCTGAGTTATAAGGGATGCTGTCCGATCTCGGACGTTTTTTTAAAGCGGCAATCATTTACAAGGCATGCTTTTGCCTTGTAAATGATTGCCCCTTTAAAAAAACTTCTGAAATTGGCCAGCATCCCGCACCTCCGTCAAACATGGACCCTATTACATATGCTTCCTGATTCAAAGGTGGAATCAAGTTTTACTTATGTGCATGTGTCCCGATGGTCACCAACAGTGACAGCGGTATATGCAAACCGATGGTTTACGATTCCTGAGTTGTTGGATGCAGTACCTCCTAAGCCACAACCTGATTCGCAACGACGGAGGTGTGTTGCCTCCATTTTGTGGGATTGCAGAGGCCAGTGTCTGCATCTTCCAACGCAGATTTACTGCCCTCTGCAGTGGGTTACCCAGATGGCTGAGGTTAACGCAGAAAGATCCAATGTGAGCAGTGGATCACACAAGCATGCAGAAGGCGTCTATTAACACAAAATGCCACCTGCAGAATTAGCATATTTTTGTACACAGCAGCTGTGTCCAAAGTCGCAGCAGCTGTGCTTACTAGATCCATCTCTGTATCAGGCCCACAGATTGGAAATGCATAGAGATCCATGCAGTTCCCATATACATTCCCGACTTGTGCCAGGAGGGATGGGTCGAGTCGGTGGGTGTGCTGTGGGCATTCTGGTGTTAGGAATTATCTCAGATGATGCAGTTCTGCTGATACAAGCAGCCAAATACTGGGGGTCATTCCGAGTTGTTCGTTCGCAAGCTGCTTTTAGCAGCTTTGCACACGCTAAGCCGCCGCCTACTGGGAGTGAATCTTAGCTTCTTAAAATTGCGAACGAAAGATTTGCAATGTTGCGATAAGACATCTCTGTGCAGTTTCTGAGTAACTAGAAACTTACTCTGCATCTTCGATCAGTTCAGTGCTTGTCGTTCCTGGTTTGACGTCACAAACACACCCAGCGTTCACCCAGACACTCCTCCGTTTCTCCAGCCACTCCCGCGTTTTTCCCAGAAACGGTAGCGTTTTTTCACACACACCCATAAAACGGCCAGTTTCCGCCCAGAAACACCCACTTCCTGTCAATCACAGTACGATCACCAGAACGAAGAAAAAACCGTGAGTAAAATTCCTAACTGCATAGCAAATTTACTTGGCGCAGTCGCAGTGCGAACATTGCGCATGCGCACTAAGCGGAAAATCGCTGCAATGCAAATAAATTTACCGAGCGAACAACTCGGAATGACCCCCACTGTCCGACATTCTGAAGAACCATAGAGTTGGAGCAGCCGATGTTCACACATCTTTTTGCGCACCACGACAGAATAGAGCTACAGCTGGTGGGCAATAGACAACCCTCAGCTGCAGCATTAGCATAACTGGTGATTTGTGTTGCAGCTGCTACTGCTTAATGTCCGCCTCTGAATCACCGCCATATTTACTATGGCGGCTTTTCCAATCTGACTATTGTAGGCAGATTTGCAGAACTGTATAACAAAATGTGTCCTAGACCCAATGGTGCAAGTATAAAAAAATTCTTAGTGGTACTGTGTGTGCGTGCCAAAAATTAGGTGTGGCCACATGCCACATGGGGAATAGGGCCATGATACACATATGGGGGGGGGGGGGGGGGCAGGTATACATAGGTATACATATGACCCCAATAGCGCAATGCCAGATACACATACAGTGCATCTGGAAAGTATTCACAGCACTTCACTTTTACCACATAATGTTATGTTACAGCTTTATTCCATAATGACAACGTGAAAAAAGTTTTTTTTGAGATTTTTGCAAATTTATTAAAAATGAAAAACTAAGAAATCACATGTATATAAGTATTCACAGCCTTTGCTCAATACTTTGTTGATGCACCTTTGGCAGCAATTACAGCCTGAAGTATTTTTGAATATGATGCCACAAGCTTGGCACACCTATCTTTGGGCAGTTTCGCCCATTCCTCTTTGCAGCACCTCTCAAGCTCCATCAGGTTGGATGGGAAGCATCTGTGCACAGCCATTTTCAGATCTCTCCAGAGATGTTCAATCGGATTCAAGTCTGGGCTCTGGCTGGGCCACTCAAGGACATTCGCAGAGTTGTCCTGAAGCCACTCCTTTGGTATCTTAGCTGTGTGCATAGGGTCGTTGTCCTGCTGAAAGATGAACCGTCGCCCCAGTCTCCGGTCAAAAGTGCTCTGGACCAGGTTTTCATCCAGGATGTCTCTGTACATTGCTGCATTCATCTTTCCCTCTATCCCAGGCATGTCCAAACTGCGGCCCTCCAGCTGTTGAGAAACTACACATCCCAGCATGCCCTGACACAGCTTTAGCATTCTCTGACAGCAAAACTGTGCCAGGGCATGCTGGGATATGTAGTTTCACAACAGCTGGAGGGCCACAGTTTGGACATGCCTGCTCTATCCTGACTAGTCTCCCAGTTCCTGCTGCTGAAAAACATCCTCACAGCATAATGCTGCCACCACCATGCTTCACTGTAGGGATGGTATTGGCCTGGTGATGAGCAGTGCCTGGTTTCTTCCAAACATGACCTGGCATTCATGCCAAAGAGTTCAATCTTTGTCTCATCAGACCAGAGAATTTAGTTTCTCATGGTCTGAGAGTCCTTCAGGTGCATTTTGGCAAACTCCAGGTGGGCTGCCATGTGCTTTTTACTAAGGAGTGGCTTCCGTCTGGCCACTCTACCATACAGGCCTGATTGGTGGATTGCTGCAAAGATGGTTGTCCTTATGGAAGGTTCTCCTCTCTCCACAGAGGAATGCTGTAGCTCTGACAGAGTGACCATCAGGTTCTTGGTCTCCTCCCTGACTAGGACCCTTCTCCCCCGATCGCTCAGTTTAGACGGCCGGCCAGCTCTAGGAAGAGTCCTGGTGGTTCACAACTTCTTCCATTTACGGATGATGGAGGCCACTGTGCTCATTGGAGTCTTGAAAGCAGCAGATATTTTTCTGTACCCTTCCTCAGATTTGTGCCTCGAGACAATCCTGTCTCTAAGGTCCACAGACAATTCCTTTGACTTCATGCTTGGTTTATGCTCAGACATGCACTGTCAAGTGTGGGACCTTATATAGACAGGTGTGTGCCTTTCCAAATCATGTCCAATCAACTGAATTTATCATAAGTGGACTCCAGTTAAGCTGTAGGAACATCTCAGGGATGATCAGTGGAAACATGATGCACCTGAGCTCAATTTTGAGCTAAGGCTGTAAATACTTATGTACATGTGATTTCTTTGTTTTTTTATTTTTCATAAATTTGCAAAAATCTCAAAACACTTTTTCCACGTTGTCATTATGGGGTATTGTGTGTAGAATTTTGAGGGGAAAAATAAATTATTCCATTTTGGAATAAGGCTGTAACATAACAAAAGGTGGAAAAAGTGAAGCACTGCGAATACTTTCCCAATGCACTGTATGCCCCCAAAAGTGCCAGATACACATATGCCCCCAATAGTGGAGTGCCAGATACACACATACCTCCAGTAGTGCAGTGCCAGATATACATATGCCCCCACAGTGCCAGATATGTTCACACTGTGTCTGTTACAAATATGCACCCCAGTGCCAGGTACACATATGCCCCCAGTGCCACATATGCCCTCCAGTGCCAAGTACACATGTGCCCCCAGTGCCACGTATCCCCCCCAGTGCCATGTACACATGTACCCCCAGTGCCATATAAACTCCCTCGCTCACCGTAGCATGCGTCTCTCCTGTATCTCCGGAGGAGGCGATGTGTCTCTGAAATGAGGCGCCGGTTCATGAGCCAATCAGAGCTCGTGGACTGGCAGCCAATCAGGAGCCGCAGCTGCCGGTCTGCGAGCTCTGATTGCCTCACGAACCGGTGCCTCATTTTAGAGACACGCCACAGCCAGAGACACAGGAGAGGCGCGCGCTGCATAGCGGCTGCAAGCATGGAGGTCGAGCCGACTGGCAATTTCTTACCGGTACGCGGTACCGCCACATTTGCAGAACTGCCTATACCTGTACCAGGGTAATATATGTGCCGTATTCTAGCATATGCATTTTACTTATGTAACATAGCATATTTCAGCTTTCATGTGTGTCAGTGCTCTGCAAGATCCAAGTTAGCTCGACTTGTGTTTACAACTAGAATAAACAGTCTATGCTACTCAACACCATACTGAATGGAGAAAATGTATTTCAGTATAAAAAAAAATAAGATTTTACTCACCGGTAAATCTATTTCTCGTAGTCCGTAGTGGATGCTGGGTAATCCGTAAGGACCATGGGGAATAGACTGGCTCCGCAGGAGACTGGGCACTCTAAAGAAAAGATTAGGTACTACATCTGGTGTGCACTGGCTCCTCCCTCTATGCCCCTCCTCCAGACCTCAGTTAGGGAAACTGTGCCCGGAAGAGCTGACATTACTAGGAAAGGATTTGGAATCCAGGGTAAGACTCATACCAGCCACACCAATCACACCGTACAACTTGTGATAATTATACCCAGTTAACAGTATGAACAACAACTGAGCCTCATTAAACTGATGGCTCAGAACAAAAAACCCTATAGTTAAGCAATAACTATATACAAGTATTGCAGAATTCCGCACTTGGGACGGGCTCCCAGCATCCACTACGGACTACGAGAAATAGATTTACCGGTGAGTAAAATCTTATTTTCTCTGACGTCCTAGTGGATGCTGGGTACTCCGTAAGGACCATAGGGATTATACCAAAGCTCCCAAACGGGCGGGAGAGTGCGGATGACTCTGCAGCACCGAATGAGCAAACTCAAGGTCCTCCTCAGCCAGGGTATCAAACTTGTAGAATTTTGCAAACGTGTTTGATCCCGACCAGGTAGCAGCTCGGCAAAGTTGTAAAGCCGAGACCCCTCGGGCAGCCGCCCAAGAAGAGCCTACCTTCCTCGTGGAATGGGCTTTGACTGATTTAGGATGCGGCAGTCCAGCCGCAGAATGTGCAAGTTGAATCGTGCAACAGATCCAGCGAGCAATAGTCTGCTTTGAAGCAGAAGCACCCAGCTTGTTGGGTGCATGCAGGATAAACAGCGAGTCAGTTTTTCTGACTCTAGCCATCCTGGAAACATAGATTTTCAGGGCCCGGACTACATCCAGCAACTTGGAAGCCTCCAAGTCCCGAGTAGCCGCAGGCACCACAATAGGTTGGTTCAAATGGAACGCTGATACCACCTTAGGGAGAAATTGGGGACGAGTCCTCAATTCTGCCCTGTCCATATGGAAGATCAGATAGGGGCTTTTGCATGACAAAGCCGCCAACTCTGACATACGCCTAGCCGAAGCCAAGGCCAAAAGCATGACCACTTTCCACGTGAGATATTTCAACTCCACGGTCTGAAGTGGCTCAAACCAATGTGATTTTAGGAAATCCAACACAACGTTGAGATCCCAAGGTGCCACTGGGGGCACAAAAGGGGGCTGAATATGCAGCACTCCCTTAACAAACGTCTGAACTTCAGGCAGTGAAGCCAGTTCTTTTTGAAAGAAAATAGACAGGGCCGAAATCTGGACTTTAATGGATCCCAATTTTAGGCCCATAGTCACTCCTGACTGTAGGAAGTGCAGAAATCGACCCAGCTGAAATTCTTCCGTTGGGGCTTCATAGCCTCACACCAAGCCACATATTTTCGCCATATGCGGTGATGTTTCGCTGTCACATCCTTCCTAGCTTTTATCAGCGTAGGAATGACTTCAACCAGAATGCCCTTTTCCATCAGGATCCGGCGTTCAACCGCCATGCCGTCAAACGCAGCTGCGGTAAGTCTTGGAACAGACAGGACCCCTGCTGTAGCAGGTCCTGTCTGAGAGGCAGAGGCCAAGGGTCCTCTGAGATCATTTCTTGTAGTTCCGGGTACCAAGTTCTTCTTGGCCAATCCGGAACGATGAGTATAGTTCTTACTCCTCTCTTTCTTATTATCCTCAGTACCTTTGGTATGAGAGGAAGAGGAGGGAACACATAAACCGACTGGTACACCCACGGTGTCACTAGAGCGTCCACAGCTATCGCCTGAGGGTCCCTTGACCTGGCGCAATATCTTTTTAGCTTTTTGTTGAGGCGGGACGCCATCATGTCCACCTGTGGCCTTTCCCAACGATTTACAATCAGCTGGAAGACTTCTGGATGAAGTCCCCACTCTCCCGGGTGGAGGTCGTGCCTGCTGAGGAAGTCTGCTTCCCAGTTGTCCACTCCCGGAATGAACACTGCTGACAGTGCTATCACGTGATTTTCCGCCCATCGGAGAATCCTTGTGGCTTCTGCCATCGCCATCCTGCTTCTTGTGCCGCCCTGTCGGTTTACATGGGCGACCGCCGTGATGTTGTCTGACTGAATCAGCACCGGTTGGTTTTGAAGCAGGGGTTCTGCCTGACTTAGGGCATTGTAAATGGCCCTTAGTTCCAGAATGTTTATGTGTAGGGAAGCTTCCTGACTCGACCATTGTCCTTGGAAGTTTCTTCCCTGCGTGACTGCCCCCCAACCTCGGAGGCTTGCATCCGTGGTCACCAGGACCCAGTCCTGTATGCCGAATCTGCGGCCCTCGAGTAGATGAGCACTCTGCAGCCACCACAGCAGAGACACCCTGGCCCTCGGGGACAGGGTGATCAACCGATGCATCTGAAGATGCGATCCGGACCACTTGTCTAACAGATCCCACTGAAAGATCCTTGCATGGAACCTGCCGAATGGAATTGCCTCGTAAGAAGCTACCATCTTTCCCAGGACTCGCGTGCAGTGATGCACCGACACCTGTTTTGGTTTTAGGAGGTCTCTGACCAGAGATGACAACTCCTTGGCCTTCTCCTCCGGGAGAAACACCTTCTTCTGTTCTGTGTCCAGAATCATACCCAGGAACAGCAGACGCGTCTTTGGAACCAGCTGCGACTTCGGGATATTCAGAATCCAGCCGTGCTGTTGTAGTACTTCCTGAGATAGTGCTACTTTGACCAACAACTGCTCCCTGGACCTCGCCTTTATAAGGAGATCGTCCAAGTACGAGATAATTATAACTCCCTTCTTTCGAAGGAGTATCATCATTTCGGCCATTACCTTGGTAAATACCCTCGGTGCCGTGGACAGACCAAACGGCAACGTCTGGAATTGGTAATGGCAGTCCTGTACCACAAATCTGAGGTACACCTGGTGAGGTGGGTAAATGGGGACATGTAGGTAAGCATCCTTGATGTCCAGTGATACCATGTAATCCCCCTCTTCCAGGCTTGCAATAACCGCCCTGAGCGATTCCATTTTGAACTTGAACTTCCTTATATAAGTGTTCAAGGATTTCAGATTTAGAATGGGTCTCACCGAACCGTCTGGTTTCGGTACCACAAACATTGTGGAATAGTAACCCCGTCCCTGTTGAAGGAGGGGAACTTTGATTATCACCTGCTGGAGGTACAGCTTGTGAATTGCCGCCAGTACTACCTCCCTTTCCTTGGGAGTGGCTGGCAAGGCTGATTTGAGGTAACGGCGAGGGGGAGTCGCCTCGAACTCCAGCTTGTATCCCTGAGATACCACTTGTAGGACCCAAAGATCCACCTGTGAGCGAACCCACTGGTCGCTGAAGTACCGGAGATGCGCCCCCACCGCACCTGGCTCCACCTGTGGAGCCCCAGCGTCATGCGGTGGATTTTGTGGAAGCAGGGGAGGATTTTTGTTCCTGGGAACTGGCTGTCTGATGCAGCTTCTTTCCTCTTCCCCTGCCTCTGGGCAGAAAGGATGCGCCTCTGACACGCTTGCCCTTCTGAGGCCGAAAGGACTGTACTTGGTAATACGGTGCTTTCTTAGGCTGTGAGGGAACGTGAGGTAAAAAAGTCGACTTCCCAGCTGTCGCTGTGGATACAAGGTCCGAGAGACCGTCCCCAAACAATTCCTCACCCTTATAAGGCAAAACCTCCATGTGCCTTTTAGAATCGGCATCACCTGTCCACTGCCGAGTCCATAATACTCTCCTGGCAGAAATGGACATCGCATTAATTCTGGATGCCAGCCGGCAAATGTCCCTCTGTGCATCCCTCATATATAAGACTACGTCCTTTATATGCTCTATAGTTAGCAAAATAGTGTCCCTGTCGAGGGCATCAATGTTGTCTGACAGGGTATCAGACCATGCTGCTGCAGCACTACATATCCATGCCGAAGCAATTGCAGGTCTTAGTATAGTACCTGAGTGTGTATACACAGACTTCAGGATAGCCTCCTGCTTCCTATCTGCAGGCTCCTTTAAGGCGGCCGTATCCTGAGACGGCAGTGCCACCCTTTTAGATAAGCGTGTGAGCGCCTTGTCCCCCCTAGGGGACGTTTCCCATCGTAACCTATCCGTTGGCGGGAAAGGGTACGCCATCAGTAACCTCTTAGAAATTACTAGTTTCTTATCAGGGGAACACCATGCTTCCTTACACAATTCATTTAACTCATCAGATGGGGGAAAAGTCACAGGCTGCTTTTTCTCCCCAAACATAATACCCTTTTTTGTGGTAACCGGGTTTATGTCAGAAATGTGTAAAACATCTTTCATAGCCGTAATCATACATCGGATGGCCCTTGCGGACTGTACATTTGTCTCATCTTCGTCGACACTGGAGTCAGACTGCGTGTCGACATCTGTGTCTGCCATCTGAGCTAGCGGGCGTTTTTGAGCCCCTGATGGCCTCTGAGACGCCTGGGCAGGCGCGGGCTGAGATGCCGACTGTCCCATGGCTGTCACGTCGTCAAACCTTTTATGTAAGGAGTTGACACTGTCGGTTAAAACCTTCCACATATCCATCCACTCCGGTGTCGGCCCCGCAGGGGGTGACATCACACTTATCGGCTCCTGCTCCGCCTCCACGTAGGCCTCCTCATCAAACATGTCGACACAGCCGTACCGACACACCGCACACACACGGGGAATGCTCTGACTGAGGACAGGACCCCACAAAGTCCTTTGGGGAGACAGAGAGAGAGAGTATGCCAGCACACACCACAGCGCTATATAAACAGGGATTTACACTAACAAAAGTGATTTTTCCCTATAGCTGCTTAATATACTCAGTTTGCGCCTAAATTTAGTGCCCCCCCTCTCTTTTTTACCCTTTGAGCCTGGAAACTGCAGGGGAGAGCCTGGGGAGCTGTCTCCCAGCGAAGCTGTGAAGAGAAAATGGCGCCGGTGTGCTGAGGGAGATAGCCCCGCCCCCTTCTCGGCGGACTTCTCCCGCTTTTTTATATACTTTTATGGCGGGGGATTATGCACATATACAGTTTATTAGACTGTATTATGTGCTTTTTGCCGTGTAAGGTACTCTAATTGCTGCCCAGGGCGCCCCCCCCAGCGCCCTGCACCCATCAGTGACCGGAGTGTGTGGTGTGCATAGGGAGCAATGGCGCACAGCTGCAGTGCTGTGCGCTACCTTAATGAAGACCGAAGTCTTCAGCCGCCGATTTCCTCCGGTTTCTTCCGTCTTCTGGCTCTGCAAGGAGGACGGCGGCGCGGCTCCGGGAACGGACGATCGAGGTCGGGCCCTGTGTTCGATCCCTCTGGAGCTAATGGTGTCCAGTAGCCTAGAAGCACAAGCTAGCTGCAAGCAGGTAGGTTTGCTTCTCTCCCCTAAGTCCCACGTAGCAGTGAGTCTGTTGCCAGCAGATCTCACTGAAAATAAAAAACCTAACAAATACTTTTCTTTCTAGGAAGCTCAGGAGAGCCCCTAGTGTGCAACCAGCTCTGGCCGGGCACAGATTCTTTTTTTCAAAAATTTTTTATTGACAGATGGTTACAGAATATGGTAACAAGTAACAGGTCACAAATGTATTCAGTACAAAACAAAATATCTTGACAGTACATATAAAATATGGTGCTCTGCCATATTTTAACATCCTTAGATACGAAGTTAGAGCAATCAATTATGTAAAGCTGAGCGTGATATTACAAAGTCATATCAAATTCTATGGAAATTGTGTGAAGATATGTGTACAAATGAAGATCAGAGTTAGAAAGGAGCAGTAGAGTTAAGCGTCTCAAGTAGGTACCATCTGGTGTCTTGAAAACATTGTCGTAAAGCGGCCCTTACCAGTGGAGATAGGGTTATAACATACGGTAACCAAGTTTGGAAATATTTTTCTGTTAGTTTGTCTTTCTGTAATGAGGTGTTGGTCCAATCCAAGTGGAAGAGATGGGAGATTCTGGGATGCAGCAATGTGATGGGGATTGGGTCTGTGGTGATCCATTGAGAGAGTATTGTTAGCTTTGTTGCAGCGGCCAATTTAATTAATAGGGTGCGATTACCTTTGGTTAGCGTGTTGTGTGAAGAAGGTGGGTGTATGCCCCAGAACGCCCAGGTTTTATTTATGGTAAATTGTATTTTTAGCTCTGCGGATATATATGATTGGAGTGCCTGCCATAGGGCCTGTACTTTGGGGCATGACCAGAGACAATGGACTATGTCCGCCTCTAAGGTGGTGCATTTGTAGCAGCGTGACGAAGGGGCAGCTCCTATAAGAAACCTTAATCTGGGGGTGACGTATGCTCTGTGTAATATTTTTTGGTGCATCTCTGTGTATGTGACTGAGCCCAGTGTCTTATCCAGGTAACTGTTGGCGTCTAACATAGTTCTTAGTGTTAGGTCCGGGAAGTCCCTCGTCCATTTCAGTAAACCCACTGTGCCAGAGTCTATATTTAGTAATGGTCGAGAGTGTGTGTGTATGAATGCTATTGAGAAATGATCTTTTGGATTAAGTCGAGCCGATCTATCTAGGGTGTTGGAGACATCTTGGGAGGATAGACTGGATAATACTTTTCTTGCAAAGCTGCTTGCTTGAAGGAAGGGGAATAGTGGTATGGATAAATTTGGGAAACGTTCTATGATCTGTGAGTGTGTAAGTAGTATTAGATTTTGGAGGTCTAAGAAGTGATGTACATATTTCAGTCCCCCTTCGTGCCAATTACGGAATATCGGAGAGGTGTCATGTGGCTTAAAGTTAGGGTTGCCCCAGAGGGGTGTGAAGAGTGACATCTGGTTTGAGAGTTTTAATTGGGAGCGGATCTTTTGCCATGCAGCACAAGTCGCAGAGATGAGCGCATTGTCTTTTATATGGGTAGGCATATCGTTCGTAGGGGTGTGTAGTAGGGACGTCAGATTCCAGGTGGGACTGAAGGATTGTTCTAATTGTGCATTGGTGTATTTGTTTTGTCCACTAATCCAGTCTAGGGCAATCCTGTAATTTGCTGCTAATGCGTATGCTCGAAGACATGGTAGATTTAAACCCCCGAGTGATCTTGGTTGTCGCAATTTGAATAGAGAAAAGCGTGGGCGTTTACCCGCCCAGATAAATTTAGTCAGCGCTTTATCTAGTTGTGTGAATGTGCCTTTATTTGGGATCATTGGAAGCATTTGTAACACGTATAAGAGGCGTGGGAAGCTGATCATCTTATACAAGTGACCTCTGCCGGTGTATGTCAGCGGAAGGTGAGCCCATCTGGTGAAGTCTGCGTAAGTTCTGGCGAGGAGTGGGAGAACGTTAAGAGAGTATAATTTGGAAGGGTGATCTGGGATTATGATGCCCAGATATGTGAGACGGTTGTTCTTTGCCCATTGAAATGGAAAGGTGTCACCCCACCCTAATTTAGCTGCAGGAAAGAAGGCTAGTGCTTCGGTCTTTGAGTAATTAATTTTAAATCCTGATACTATTTCAAAGGAATTAAGTATATTAAGCAAATGTGGTATGGCCTCGTGAGGATTGCTAATATAGAGTAATATGTCATCTGCAAATGCTGAAAATTTAAGTTCCTGATTGGCTAGTTTAATACCTCTCCATTTTTTTTCCTTTAAGAAGTGTCTGAGGAGGGGGTCCATTGCTAGGTTAAATAAGAGAGGGGATAAAGGACAGCCTTGTCTGGTCCCGCGTTGTAATGTAAAACGTTTGGAGTTATGGGCGTTGACTGTTAAGAATGCTTGGGGACTTTGGTATAGTGTTTGGAAAACATGTGTAAAGGCTGGGTTAAAGTTCTGGTGTTTAAGCATCCTATTGATATGTGCCCAAGATACCCTGTCGAAGGCCTTGTCTGCGTCACAGCTTAGAATTATATTCCTCGTCTCCCGTGATTCGTGGGATTTAATCATGGCCGCTAATAAAGATCGAACATTGATCACAGAGTGCTTGTTACGTAAAAAGCCTGTCTGTGCAGGGTGTAGAAGTGTGGGCAGTATTAATTGGAGGCGGGAGGCAAGGATTTTTGTGAAAATTTTGAAGTCTTGGTTCAGTAGTGAAATGGGTCTGTAGGATGAGACCAGAGTATGATCTTTGTTTGGTTTGGGTAAAACAATGATTCTGGCTGTATTGAAGTCCAGCGGAGCTGGGCCTCCAGTCAGAATTGAGTTATAGAGGGCCTTTAAGTGTTTTTTGATGTGCGGAAGTAGTGTTTTATAGTAGGCTGCTGACAGACCGTCTGGTCCTGGAGATTTCCCATTGGGGAGGGATTTTATGGTTTGTTCTAGTTCTTCTTCTGTGATGGGGGCGGTGAGATTTATATTATCAGTATCGCTAAGAGTAGGCAGGTCAGCTTGCAGTAAGAAGTTCTCTCCCATCTCAGGTTGGTCGGGGGGTGCTGTGTAAAGATTCTCAAAGAATTTCAGGAAAGTGTTACTAATTGTTTCTTGTGTCAGTGAAGGTTTGGTGTTACTGTCTCGAATCGAGGTGATATGTTTGGGAGTGTCTCGGGTTCTTACCATGTTAGCCAATAATTTTCCTGGCCTATTGCTCCAGCGAAAATATTTGTTAGTTTGAAAAGAAAGGAATAGCTTGGCCTGCTCTGTGCATAAAGTGTCGTGAACTAACTTAGCGTCCTTGTATTGTAGTCTATTGTTTTCAGTGGGGTCGGTCAGCAGCTTTGAATATGTGGTGGTCACCTGTTGGGATGCTGTGGACATCCTTTCCTTAAGGTGTTTTTTCTTTGTGGCTACATAAGATATTATTTGACCTCTGAGAACAGGCTTGGAGGCCTGCCAAAAAAGGTTCATATCGTTTGTGTGCGTTACATTGTCTTGTGCATAGTTTAAAAAGGACTGAGATAGATAAAGCTTAAAGTCTTCTGAGGTGGCTAGGTATTCTGGGAAGCGCCAATTATAAGAGATTTTGTGTGGTGTGGCCAATGTGATTGTTAGTGAGATAGGAGCGTGATCAGATAGTAGGATATTGGCTATGGTGGAATCTTCTACTCTGTGAATTAGAGAGGCCGACACCAGCCAATAGTCCAATCTAGAGAATGTTTTGTGTGGGTGGGAGAAGAAGGAGTATTCCCTGTCATCTGGGTGTTTGAATCTCCAGGGGTCGAGAAGTTGTAAGGAGTCTAGCATCAAAGAGAGTGTGGGTGGTATTGACCTATTGGAACTTGGTTGTTTAGGAGTTCCTGGTATGTCTAACTGAGGGTCTAGGATTACATTGAGATCACCTCCCAGGATCAATGAGCCCTCAATCCAGCCCTGTAGGTTAACAAATATGCTTGAAAAGAAAGGTGCGTTTGGTCCCGTGGGGGCATAGATGCATGCTAAGGTGAATCTTTCCCCTTCGATGTCCATCTTCAATAGCAAGAACCGCCCTTCTGGGTCTATCCACTCTTCCCTTATTTTATAGTGTAATGATTTACGAAAAAGTATTAAGACCCCTCGTGTCTTTGTGCTATATGAGGCGCTTCTAAAATCCCCCACCCAAGCATCTCTCAATGTATTTGGATCTGAAATACGCCAGTGTGTTTCCTGTAGGAACACCACATCTGGGTGAAATTTTTTAAGGTGGTTTAGAATTTTCTTTCTCTTAATCGGTGTGTTCAAGCCCTCCACATTCCATGAGACTAGTCTGAGCGATGACTTTGTGTCATCTATGGATGTTTCAGCTGGTCGTGGGTCTATCCGGGCACAGATTCTAACTGAGGTCTGGAGGAGGGGCATAGAGGGAGGAGCCAGTGCACACCATATGTAGTACCTAATCTTTTCTTTAGAGTGCCCAGTCTCCTGCGGAGCCCGTCTATTCCCCATGGTCCTTACGAAGTGCCCAGCATCCACTAGGACGTCAGAGAAATGTGGATTCTGGCTTTCCAGAGAGTGCTTAAACTAGCCCAGCAATTTACAGCATACAGAATTAATTGGGTTCATATCTACCCTATAGTGGGCCTGATTCTGATTTGCACAAATCTGTCGTGTTCTGAGCTGGACACAGCCTGCACGGATCTGTCTTTCTGTGAAACAGCGTTTTGGGGTTGGAAGAGTTTGGTGTATGTAAGCTACCCTGTGTCACAATCCTGACTGTAGGTTTCATATTTGGTGACTTACCCCTGCCATCTGTCCCGGATCCTGTGTCTTTTACTCACTGAGTTAAACAGCTTGTCAGCACTATGAGTTTTCCTGAGTTCTCTGCCTGAAAGGTAATAGTTAATTAGCTCCACCTGTGGTGATCTCCTGTGTGAGGCTGAATTCAGTAATATGAAGTTCAGGCTTCAGTGTTCTCTCGGCCTGCTAGGCCTCATTCTACATCACAGCCTAGTCTGGAGTAGTCACATGACAGTGACTGTTCACCTGATCCAGAGTTGTCCAATCCTCTGCCAGCCTGAGACTCTCTGCATCACCTAATCCTGCTCACCAATCACCAAGGACCAGGAAGTATAAGTCAGGAGGCTGAGTTGGAAACTGGGCTAGTTCCTTGTGTCACACTCACAGCTATGTGTGAGTCTTCAAGCTGAGCTCCCTTAAGGTAACCTTTATACTCTAGTTCCTGTGAAAACTCTGTTCCTTGTTACCCTGTTTGGTTACTTTTGTGTTGCCACTGATGATCACTATTTTCACGAGTCTCAAAGTAAAGGCACAGCTGCAGTGGTTCATCTTAAAGGCACAGTATTATATTCCATAGTCTAAACTGAAAACCACAGCTGCCGTGGTTCATCTTTACTGCTGTTGTAGTTGTGATCTCCAGAGCTCCCGTATCCCTGCAGCATCTCCGTGCCTCAGCACCTCCGTGCCTCAGTATCTCCGTGCCTCAGTATCTCCGTGCCTCAGTATCTCCGTGCCTCAGCACCTCCGTGCCTCCCAGCACCTCCGTGCCCCCAGCATCTCCGTGTCTCAGCACCTCGTGCCTCAACGCCTCCGTGCTTCCAGCACCTCGTGCCTCAGCGCCCCCGTGCCTCAGCACCTCGTACCTCCAGCGTCTCCGTGCTTCAGCATCTCCGTGCTTCCGGCACCCCAGTGTCTCTACGCACCCCAGTGTCTCTACGCACCCCAGTGTCTCTACGCACCCCAGTGTCTCTACGCACCCCAGTGTCTCTACGCACCCCAGTGCACTTTAGCGCAGTTGTACCTGGTATTCTTCACTGATTCATCAGCGCCTTTCCAGTTCTGTCTTTCAGGAGACCTTCAGCGTTCACACGTGCCCCCTGTCTGCCGACCTAATCCTGCATGGGGAGAACCTAGATTCGGCCATCTCTGCTGCGGTTCCTCTTCCCAGTCACCGGAAGAAGCCCCGAGTCCACAACACTCCCAAACCAGGTCAGTGGTAGTATTCATATAATTCTCCAGTCGCCCGCACAGACTTCACTAACACCGGGTTCACAAAACCTCAGTCATGACAGTAGGAACTAGCCACATGGACCCGGCCGAAAGTGTTTGTCTGACGCAGGACCTCCTAAGCAATATTGCAGGACGCTTGGAGGGTTTGGAGTCGACTCAGCATCAATTAGCACAGTGTCTGCAGCGGAATTCTTTCACCAGAGATTCTCTGACCTTCTGCACTAAGACTCCTGACCAACTGCAGATTTTCTTCCAGATGTTATTACAGTTACAAGAACTTTTGTCTAGTATTCTTTCTGTGATGCCTGATCTCTTCAGGAATACTACCAACGTTGTTGATCCTGTTTTGTCCCATCCAGTTAATAGAGTCTCTTCCTCTGTGCAAGGAAAAGTTGTTCATCAGCGCTATCCACGGCCCAAACTCTCTGAAGCTGAACGTCAGCGGCGTAGGGAGCTACACCTCTGTCTTTACTGTGGAAATTCCAGTCACTTTGTTAAAGACTGCATTCTTCGTAAGCCAGGGAATGGTGACAAATCTCAGTATCACAGTGCTCATGTCTACAAGTCATCCACAGTAGCCGATCCTGCTACTGCTGATGGGGGTATCAAGATGGCTACTCTGAAAGAGACTCAAATTTATGACTGGGGTCCGGTGATTAAAAGACCTTATCCCAAGTTGGGTGTCCAGAGAAGAATATTCAAGCCATTTAGAGTCACAGAGGAGTCCGTGTCTTCAGCCCAAGGAGGGGCGTCCGTGTCTTCAGCCCAAGGAGGGGCGTCCGTGTCTTCAGCCCCAAGGAGGGGCGTCCGTGTCTTCAGCCCCAAGGAGGGGCGTCCGTGTCTTCAGCCCCAAGGAGGGGCGTCCGTGTCTTCAGCCCCAAGGAGGGGCGTCCGTGTCTTTAGCCCCAAGGAGGGGCGTCCGTGTCTTTAGCCCCAAGGAGGGGCGTCCGTGTCTTTAGCCCCAAGGAGGGGCGTCCGTGTCTTTAGCCCCAGAGAGGGGTTCAGAGGGTCCAGCCCCAGAGAGTCTACAGAGTGCTGCCCAGCCAGAGAGTCTACAGAGTGCTGCCCAGCCAGAGAGTCTACAGAGTGCTGCCCAGCCAGAGAGTCTACAGAGTGCTGCCCAGCCAGAGAGTCTACAGAGTGCTGCCCAGCCAGAGAGTCTACAGAGTGCTGCCCAGCCAGAGAGTCTACAGAGTGCTGCCCAGCCAGAGAGTCTACAGAGTGCTGCCCAGCCAGAGAGTCTACAGAGTGCTGCCCAGCCCCGTGAAGAGGGGGCTCTTGCTTCAGCCCAGCCCCGTGAAGAGGGGGCTCTTGCTTCAGCCCAGCCCCGTGAAGAGGGGGCTCTTGCTTCAGCCCAGCCCCGTGAAGAGGGGGCTCTTGCTTCAGCCCAGCCCCGTGAAGAGGGGGCTCTTGCTTCAGCCCAGCCCCGTGAAGAGGGGGCTCTTGCCTCAGCCCAGCCCCGTGATGAGGGGGCTCTTGCCTCAGCCCAGCCCCGTGATGAGGGGGCTCTTGCCTCAGCCCAGCCCCGTGATGAGGGGGCTCCTGCCGGTCCAGCTATATTCCAGGCTCCACCTGGTCAGTCCGTCCCGGTTCTATCCGGTCCAGCGATACTCCAGGCCCAGCCTGGTCAGTCCGTCCCGGTTCCAGCCGGTCCAGCGATACTCCAGGCTCCGCCTGGTCAGTCCGTCCCGGTTCCAGCCGGTCCAGCGATACTCCAGGCTCTGCCTGGTCAGTCCGTCCCGGTTCCAGCCGGTCCAGCGATGCTCCAGGCCCAGCCTGGTCAGTCCGTCCCGGTTCCAGCCGGTCCAGCAATGCTCCAGGCCCAGCCTGGTCAACCCGTCCCAGTTCCAGCCGGTCCAGCAATGCTCCAGGACCAGCCTGGTCAGTCTCCTTTGGCCCCAGCCAATTCAAGTATCCTCGGATCCAATCCAGTCCTACTCGTCCTGCCAAAGATTTCTCCAGTTTCAGTCTGTTCAAACTCATCTGGACACAAACCGATTCCAAGCATTGGTCCGAGTAAAGAACTTTTGTCTGTTGGTCCCAGTAAAGGACTTCCACCATCTAGTTCTAAAATTAGACTTCAGTCTGTCTCTGATTCTGTTTCCTTGTCTTCCAGCACTGAGTCCACAGCTTCTGCGGGGAATTCTAATACCTCTTCTCCTCGATGTCGGGATAATTCTGCTGTAGCATCTAAAGTCAAGAAAAATACCAAGGCTATTGACCTAATGTCTGAATGGGTACCTCAGTCTAATGTTGTTTCAGTGGCATCTGTTTCCTTGAGTCCAATTTCATCCTCCACTCAGTCTTCAGAACATTCAGCCAATGCTCTGTTTTCTGACCCATCGCTTTCTGAGCAAGATAATGCCTTGATGAACCAATACATTAGGAATTTCAGGAATGCCAAGAATTGGAAAACAGTACAAAGACAACAGCCTGTTGATTTAAGTGTTGGTTATGTTTCCATTGATTCCACTCCAAGTTCCTTGTGTTGTTCTGAACTTGTTAATGCAGCTTACAAAACGGATGTAGTTACTCCCAAAGAAGATTGGTATCTTCCAATAGACTTGGACTCAGACTCTGAATTTGATCTAGTTCATGATGCTACTTCTTTCAGGGGAGGTCCCATGTTTTCTAAGGAAGTTTTTTCTTTACAGGAGATTCCACTCTCCCTGGTCAAAACCAAATGTTCCCGTAAGAAGAAGAGGCATCAACGAAGGTCCTAAATTCTTCCGTATGAATTTCTCAAGTTCCTCTAAGATTCAAGATGGGTGTCCGGAGTCCACCCTTGAAGAGGGGGATACTGTCACAATCCTGACTGTAGGTTTCATATTTGGTGACTTACCCCTGCCATCTGTCCCGGATCCTGTGTCTTTTACTCACTGAGTTAAACAGCTTGTCAGCACTATGAGTTTTCCTGAGTTCTCTGCCTGAAAGGTAATAGTTAATTAGCTCCACCTGTGGTGATCTCCTGTGTGAGGCTGAATTCAGTAATATGAAGTTCAGGCTTCAGTGTTCTCTCGGCCTGCTAGGCCTCATTCTACATCACAGCCTAGTCTGGAGTAGTCACATGACAGTGACTGTTCACCTGATCCAGAGTTGTCCAATCCTCTGCCAGCCTGAGACTCTCTGCATCACCTAATCCTGCTCACCAATCACCAAGGACCAGGAAGTATAAGTCAGGAGGCTGAGTTGGAAACTGGGCTAGTTCCTTGTGTCACACTCACAGCTATGTGTGAGTCTTCAAGCTGAGCTCCCTTAAGGTAACCTTTATACTCTAGTTCCTGTGAAAACTCTGTTCCTTGTTACCCTGTTTGGTTACTTTTGTGTTGCCACTGATGATCACTATTTTCACGAGTCTCAAAGTAAAGGCACAGCTGCAGTGGTTCATCTTAAAGGCACAGTATTATATTCCATAGTCTAAACTGAAAACCACAGCTGCCGTGGTTCATCTTTACTGCTGTTGTAGTTGTGATCTCCAGAGCTCCCGTATCCCTGCAGCACCTCCGTGCCTCCCAGCACCTCCGTGCCTCAGCACCTCGTGCCCCCAGCATCTCCGTGCTTCCAGCATCTCCGTGTCTCAGCACCTCGTGCCTCCAGTACCTCCGTGCCTCAACGCCCCCGTGCTTCCAGCACCTCGTGCCTCAGCGCCACCGTGCCTCAGCACCTCGTACCTCCAGCGTCTCCGTGCTTCAGCATCTCCGTGCTTCCGGCACCCCAGTGCCTCCAAGCACCCCAGTGTCTCTATGCACCCCAGTGTCTCTACGCACCTCAGTGTCTCCAAGCATCCAGTGCACTTTAGCGCAGTTGTACCTGGTATTCTTCACTGATTCATCAGCGCCTTTCCAGTTCTGTCTTTCAGGAGACCTTCAGCGTTCACACGTGCCCCCTGTCTGCCGACCTAATCCTGCATGGGGAGAACCTAGATTCGGCCTGCTCTGCTGCGGTTAATCTTCCCAGTCACCGGAAGAAGCCCAGAGTCCACAACACTCCCAAACCAGGTCAGTGGTAGTATTCATATAATTCTCCAGTCGCCCGCACAGACTTCACTAACACCGGGTTCACAAAACCTCAGTCATGACACCCTGTATGTAGCTACCCTGTCTTGTGGGAGTTTCATGGTAGAGTCGTGGGGGTGTATGTAAAATTCTATGTGATTATTATACCCCTTTCGCACATACATGGAAATCCCAGGTTTATGCACGTGAATGTACATCAACCTGGGATTTCTGGATATGTGAATACAAATGTCCCCTGACCTTGCTCCGAAACAGGGTCACAGAGCTGAGACCTGGGAATTTGCTGGCTTGCTACACCTGCCAAATTTTGGGGTCAGATGTCTAAAAGCTGTATTAGTGGTGTGTGCAGGGAAAGGAAGCTTAGTCTGGCAGATCTTTTGCACATAACATGAGGCTGGTGCAAATGCCGATATTGTATGGTGTCAAATTAATGGGCGACGATGAATGGATATTTGCATTAGCACGAGATAGTATGCGGTTGCCAGCAAATACCTTATGCCTGCAACTACAGCCATATTGTGTGCAACTCAACATCAGCCCCAGTATGTGCAATTAAAAGCAGTGGCAGAGAGGGCTTAATTTAGAAGTTTAAAATGTCCAAGGGGCAGTGCAAAATGATCATTGGTAGTGCTGTCTCAGTTTGTACAGAGGCACCTACATGTCTGTCACAGCAAGATCCCAGCACTTAAAGCGCAGCAGACGTGTACTCTGGCTGCAATACAAAAACAAGATTTGTACAGAGGGAGCCGCGCTCATCTCAGGTGGCTTCATCGCAGCCATGCACTTCCGGCGTGACTAGGCTCACGCCGGGAGTGCACAGAGACGCTCCCATTCAGAGCATCTCCGTCCGGCCGTGCAACAGAGACGCTCTCCCAGTCTAGTGAATGGGGCACATCTACGTCACGGGCACGCGCGCCCGGCTGGAAACGCTCTTGGCGTTAGGCCCCAGGCACAGACGGAGCCACGACTAGCGCGGCTCCATCTGTAAGTGTGCAGAAACATTGCGTCCAAGTGTCTGGTGCTGATGGATGGAGTGACAATCATCGCAACACCCAGGCCCAAATGTATTAAGCCTTAAAATAAGATTTTACTCACCGGTAAATCTATTTCTCGTAGTCCGTAGTGGATGCTGGGACTCCGTAAGGACCATGGGGAATAGCGGCTCCGCAGGAGACTGGGCACAACTAAAGAAAGCTTTAGGACTACCTGGTGTGCACTGGCTCCTCCCACTATGACCCTCCTCCAGACCTCAGTTAGGATACTGTGCCCGGAAGAGCTGACACAATAAGGAAGGATTTTGAATCCCGGGTAAGACTCACACCAGCCACACCAATCACACCGTATAACTCGTGATACTATACCCATTTAACAGTATGAATATAACTGAGCCTCTCAACAGATGGCTCAACAATAACCCTTTAGTTAAACAATAACTATATACAAGTATTGCAGACAATCCGCACTTGGGATGGGCGCCCAGCATCCACTACGGACTACGAGAAATAGATTTACCGGTGAGTAAAATCTTATTTTCTCTGACGTCCTAAGTGGATGCTGGGACTCCGTAAGGACCATGGGGATTATACCAAAGCTCCCAAACGGGCGGGAGAGTGCGGATGACTCTGCAGCACCGAATGGGCAAACTCTAGGTCCTCCTCAGCCAGGGTGTCAAACTTGTAGAATTTAGCAAATGTGTTTGACCCCGACCAAGTAGCTGCTCGGCAAAGTTGTAGAGCCGAGACCCCTCGGGCAGCCGCCCAAGAAGAGCCCACCTTCCTCGTGGAATGGGCTTTCACTTATTTAGGATGCGACAGTCCAGCCGCAGAATGTGCAAGCTGAATCGTACTACAGATCCAGCGAGCAATAGTCTGCTTTGAAGCAGGAGCACCCAGCTTGTTGGGTGCATACAGGATAAACAACGAGTCAGTTTTCCTGACACTAGCTGTCCTGGAAACATAAATTCTCAGGGCCCTGACTACGTCCAACAACTTGGAAGCCTCCAAGTCTTTAGTAGCCGCAGGCATCACGATAGGTTGGTTCAAATGAAAAGCTGATACCACCTTAGGGAGAAACTGGGGACGAGTCCTCAATTCTGCCCTATCCATATGGAAAATCAGATAAGGGCTTTTACATGACAAAGCCGCCAATTCTGACACACGCCTGGCCGAAGCCAAGGCCTACAGCATGACCACTTCCCACGTGAGATATTTTAATTCCACGGTTTTAAGTGGCTCAAACCAATGTGACTTTAAGAAATCCAACACCACGTTGAGATCCCAAGGTGCCACTGGAGGCACAAAAGGGGGGCTGAATATGCAGCACTCCCTTAACAAAAGTCTGAACTTCAGGTAGTGAAGCCAGTTCTCTCTGGAAGAAAATCGATAGAGCCAAAATCTGGACCTTAATGGAACCCAATTTTAGGCCCATAGTCACCCCTGACTGTAGGAAGTGCAGAAAACGGCCCAGCTGAAATTCCTCCGTTGGGGCCTTTCTGGCCTCACACCACGCAACATATTTTCGCCAAATGCGGTGATAATGGTTTGCGGTCACTTCTTTCCTAGCTTTAATCAGCGTAGGAATGACTTCCTCCGGAATGCCCTTTTCCTTCAGGATCCGATGTCCAACCGCCATGCCGTCAACGCAGCCGCGGTAAGTCTTGGAACAGACAGGCCCCTGCTGCAGCAGGTCCTGTCTGAGCGGCAGAGGCCATGGGTCCTCTGAGATCATTTCTTGAAGTTCCGGGTACCAAGCTCTTCTTGGCCAATCCGGAACAATGAGTATAGTTCTTACTCCTCTTTTTCTTATTATCCTCAGTACCTTGGGTATGAGAGGAAGAGGAGGGAACACATAAACCGACTGGTACATCCACGGTGTCACCAGAGCGTCCACAGCTATCACCTGAGGGTCCCTTGACCTGGCGCAATATCTTTTTAGCTTTTTGTTGAGGCGGGACGCCATCATGTCCACCTGTGGCCTTTCCCAATGGTGTACAATCATTTGGAAGACTTCTGGATGAAATCCCCACTCTCCCGGGTGGAAGTCGTGCCAGCTGAGAGTCTGCTTCCCAGTTGTCCACTCCGGAAAAGAACACTGCTGACAGTGCTAACACATGATTTTCCGCCCATCGGAAAATCCTTGTGGCTTCTGCCATCGCCATCCTGCTTCTTGTGCCGCCCTGTTGGTATACATGGGCGACCGCCGTGATGTTGTCTGACTGGATCAGCACCGGCTGGTGTTGAAGCAGGGGTCTAGCCTGACTTAGGGCATTGTAAATGGCCCTTAGTTCCAGAATATTTATGTGTAGGGAAGTCTCCTGACTCGACCATAGTCCTTGGAAGTTTCTTCCCTGTGTGACTGCCCCCCAGCCTCGAAGGCTGGCATCCGTGGTCCCTAGGACTCAGTCCTGTATGCCGAATCTGCGGCCCTCTAGAAGATGAGCACTCTGCAGCCACCACAACAGCGACACCCTGGCCCTTGGAAACAGGGTTATCAGCCGATGCATCTGAAGATGCGACCCGGACCACTTGTCTAACAGATCCCACTGGAAGATCCTTGCATGGAACCTGCCGAATGGAATTTCTTCGTAAGAAGCTACCATCTGTCCCAGGACTCGCGTGCACTGATGCACCGACACCTGTATTTGTTTTAGGAGGTCTCTGACTAGAGATGACAACTCCTTGGCCTTCTCCTCCGGGAGAAACACTTTTTTCTGTTCTGTGTCCAGAACCATACCCAGGAACAGTAGACGCGTCGTAGGAACCAGCTGCGACTTTGGAATATTCAGAATCCAGCCGTGCTGTTGTAGCACTTCCCGAGATAGTGCTACTCCGACCAACAACTGCTCCCTGGACCTCGCCTTTATAAGGAGATCGTCCAAGTAGGGATAATTATAACTCCTTTTTTTTTGAAGGAGTATCATCATTTCGGCCATTACCTTGGTAAATACCCTCTGTGCCGGGGACAGACCAACGGCAACGTCTGGAATTGGTAATGACAGTCCTGTACCACAATTTTGAGGTACTCCTGGTGAGGAGGGTAAATGGGGACATGCAGGTAAGCATCCCTGATGTCCAGTGATACCATGTAATCCCCTTCGTCCAGGCTTGCAATAACCGCCCTGAGCGATTCCATTTTGAACTTGAACCTTCGTATATAAGTGTTCAAGGATTTCAATTTTAGAATGGGTCTCACCGAACCGTCTGGTTTCGGTACCACAAACATTGTGGAATAGTAACCCCAGCCTTGTTGAAGGAGGGGTACCTTGATTATCACCTGCTGGAAGTACAGCTTGTGAATTGCTGCCAGTACTACCTCCCCTTTCTCCGAGGGCAGCAGGCAAGGCTGATTTGAGGTAACGGCGAGGGGGAGTCGCCTCGAACTCCAGCTTGTATCCCTGTGATACTACTTGCAGAACCCAGGGATCCACCTGTGAGCGAGCCCCGAGACGCGCCCCCACCGCACCTGGCTCCACCTGTGGAGCCCCAGCGTCATGCGGTGGACTCAGAGGAAGCAGGGGAAGATTTTTGATCCTGGGAACTGGCTGTCTGGTGCAGCTTTTTCCCTCTTCCCTTGTCTCTGTGCAGAAAGGAAGCGCCTTTGACCCGCCTGCTTGTCTGAATCCGAAAGGATTGTACCTGATAATACGGTGCTTTCTTAGGCTGTGAGGAAACCTGAGGTAAAATGTTTTCTTCTCAGCTGTCGCTGTGGATACGAGGTCCCAGAGACCATCCCAAACAATTCCTCACCCTTATAAGGCAGATGTGCCTTTTAAAGTCAGCATCACCTGTCCACTGCCGGGTCCCTAATACCCTCCTGGCAGAATGGACATTGCATTAATTCTGGATGCCAGCCGGCAAATATCCCTCTGTGCATCCCTCATATATAAGACTAAGTCTTTAATATGCTCTATTGTTAGCAAAATAGTATCCCTGTCCTGACAGGGTAACAGACCACGCTGCAGCAGCACTATCCATGCTGAGGCAATTGCAGGTCTCAGTATAGTACCGAGTGTGTATATACAGACTTCAGGATAGCCTCCTGCTTTTTATCAGCAGGCTCCTTCAAAGTGGCCGTATCCTAAGACGGCAGTGCCACCTTTTTTGACAAACGTGTGAGCGCCTTATCCACCCTAGGGGATATCTCCCAACGTGACCTATCCTCTGGCGGGAAAGGGTACGCCATCAGTAACTTTTTAGAAATTACCAGTTTCTTATCGGGGGAACCCACGCTTCTTCACACACTTCATTCACTCATCTGATGGGGGAACAAAACACTGGCTGCTTTTTCTCCCCAAACATAAAACCCCTTTTTTTGTGGTACTCGGGTTAATGTCAGAAATGTGTAACACATTTTTCAGTGCCGAGATCATGCAACGGATGTTTCTAGTGGATTGTGTATATGTCTCAACCTCGTCGACACTGGAGTCAGACTCCGTGTCGACATCTGTGTCTGCCATCTGAGGTAGCGGGCGGTTTTTTTGAGCCCCTGATGGCCTTTGAGACGCCTGGGCAGGCGCGGGCTGAGAAGCCGGCTGTCCCACAGCTGTTACATCATCCAGCCTTTTATATAAGGAGTTGACACTGTCGGTTAATACCTTCCACCTATCCATCCACTCTGGTGTCGGCCCCACAGGGGGCGACATCACATTTATCGGCATCTGCTCCGCCTTCCACGTAACCTTCCTCATCAAACATGTCGACACAGCCGTACCGACACACCGCACACACACAGGGAATGCTCTGACTGAGGACAGGACCCCACAAAGTCCTTTGGGGAGACAGAGAGAGAGTATGCCAGCACATACCAAAGCGCTATATAATACAGGGATTCACACTACCCACAGTGATTTTTCCCTTATAGCTGCTATAATACACAATTTTGCGCCTAAATTTAGTGCCCCTCCTCTCTTTTTAACCCTTTGAGCCTGAAAACTACAGGGGAGAGCCTGGAGAGCTGTCTTCCAGCTGCACTGTGAAGAGAAAATGGCGCCAGTGTGCTGAGGGAGATAGCCCCGCCCCTTTTTCGGCGGACTTTCTCCCGCTTTTTTATGGATCCTGGCAGGGGTATTTTTCACATATATAGCCTCTAGGACTATATATTGTGATTATTTTGCCAGCCAAGGTGTTAATATTGCTGCTCAGGGCGCCCCCCCCCCAGCGCCCTGCACCCATCAGTGACCGGAGTGTGAGGTGTGCATGAGGAGCAATGGCGCACAGCTGCAGTGCTGTGCGCTACCTTGTTGAAGACCGAAGTCTTCTGCCACCGATTTTCAGGACCATCTTCATGCTTCTGGCTCTGTAAGGGGGACGGCGGCGCGGCTCCGGGACCGGACGATCGAGGTCGGGTCCTGTGTTCGATCCCTCTGGAGCTAATGGTGTCCAGTAGCCTAAGAAGCCCAAACTAGCTGCAAGCAGGTAGGTTCGCTTCTTCTCCCCTTAGTCCCTCGTAGCAGTGAGTCTGTTGCCAGCAGATCTCACTGAAAATAAAAAACCTAAAATATACTTTCTTTTCTAGGAGCTCAGGAGAGCCCCTAGTGTGCATCCAGCTCAGCCAGGCACAAGATTCTAACTGAGGTCTGGAGGAGGGTCATAGTTGGAGGAGCCAGTGCACACCAGGTAGTCCTAAAGCTTTCTTTAGTTGTGCCCAGTCTCCTGCGGAGCCGCTATTCCCCATGGTCCTTACGGAGTCCCAGCATCCACTTAGGACGTCAGAGAAAATAAGATTTTAAACCTACCGGTAAATCTTTTTCTCGTAGTCCGTAGAGGATGCTGGGGACTTCGTAAGGACCATGGGGATAGACGGGTTCCACAAGAGACATGGGCACTTTAAGAAAGACTTTAGGTATGGGTGTGCACTGGCTCCTCCCTCTATGCCCCTCCTCCAGACCTCGGTTAGAGAAACTGTGCCCAGAGGAGACGGACAGTACGAGGAAAGGATTTTTGTTAATCCAAGGGCAAGATTCATACCAGCCACACCAATCACACCGTATAACTTGTGTATATAATAACCAGTTAACAGTATGAAAACAACCTAGCATCAGTCCAAAACCGATGAAAACTATAACATAACCCTTATGTAAGCAAAACTGTATACAAGTCTTGCAGAAGTAGTCCGCACTTGGGACGGGCGCCCAGCATCCTCTACGGACTACGAGAAAAAGATTTACCGGTAGGTTTAAAATCTTATTTTCTCTTACGTCCTAGAGGATGCTGGGGACTCCGTAAGGACCATGGGGATTATACCAAAGCTCCCAAACGGGCGTGAGAGTGCGGATGACTCTGCAGCACCGATTGAACAAACAGGAGGTCCTCCTCAGCCAGGGTATCAAACTTATAGAACTTTGCAAAGGTGTTTGAACCCGACCAAGTAGCAACTCGGCATAGTTGTAGTGCCGATACCCCTTGGGCAGCCGCCCAAGACGAGCCCACCTTCCTAGTGGAATGGGCCTTGACCGATTTTGGTAATGGCAATCCAGCCATAGAATGCGCCTGCTGAATCGTGTTACAGATCCAGCGAGCAATAGTCTACTTTGAAGCAGGGGCGCCAACCTTGTTGACTGCATATAGGACAAACAGTGCTTCTGTTTTTCTGACTCTAGCCGTTCTGGCCACGTAAATTTTCAAAGCCCTGACTACATCAAGGGACTCGGAATCCTCCAAGTCTCGCGTAGCCACAGACACCACAATAGGTTGGTTCATATGAAAAGATGACACCACCTTAGGCAAGAACTGAGGACGGGTCCGCAATTCCGCCCTATCCATATGGAAAACCAGATAGGGGCTTTTATGAGACAAAGCCGCCAATTCCGACACTCGCCTAGCCGAAGCCAAGGCTAATAACATGACCACCTTCCAAGTGAGATATTTTAACTCCACCGTTTGAAGTGGTTCAAACCAGTGCGATCTAAGGAAACTCAACACCACGTTAAGGTCCCAAGGCGCCACCGGAGGTATAAAAGGAGGCTGAATATGCAGCACTCCCTTCACAAAAGTCTGTACTTCTGGGAGAGAAGACAATTCTTTTTGAAAGAAAATGGATAAGGTCGAAATCTGAACCTTAATGGAGCCTAATTTTTAGGCCCAAATTCACTCCAGTCTGTAGGAAGTGAAGGAAACTGCCCAGATGTAATTCTTCCGTAGGAGCATTCCTGGCCTCACACCAAGAAATATTTTCGCAATATCCGGTGATAATGTTTCGCTGTCACGTCTTTCCTAGCCTTTATCAGAGTAGGAATGACCTCGTCCGGAATGCCCTTTTCCGCTAGGATCCGGCGTTCAACCGCCATGCCGTCAAACGCAGCCGCGGTAAGTCTTGAAACAGACAGGGCCCCTGTTGCAACAGGTCCTGTCATAGAGGAAGAGGCCACGGATCTCCCGTGAGCATGTCCAGCAGATCCGGATACCAGGTCCTTCGTGGCCAATCTGGAACAATGAGAATTGTTCGCACTCCTCTTTCTTATTATTCTCAACACCTTGGGTATGAGAGGAAGAGGAGGAAACACATAGACCGACTGGAACATCCACGGTGTCACTAGGGCGTCTACTGCTACCGCCTGAGGGTCTTTTGATCTGGCGCAATACCTCTGTAGCTTTTTGTCGAGGCGGGACGCCATCATGTCTATCTGGGGCAGTCCCCACTGACTTGCAATCTGTGCGAAGACTTCCTGATGAAGTCCCCACTCTCCTGGATGCAGGTCGTGTCTGCTGAGGAAGTCTGCTTCCCAGTTGTCCACTCCCGGAATGAACACTGCTGACAGTGCGCTTACATGATTTTCCACCCAGCGAAGAATCCTGGTGGCTTCCGCCATTGCCACTCTGCTCCTTGTGCCGCCTTGGCGGTTTACATGAGCCACTTCGGAGATGTTGTCTGACTGGATCAGAACTGGTTGGTCGCGAAGTAAGTTCTCCGCTTGACGTAGGGCGTTGTATATGGCCCTCAGTTCCAGGATGTTGATGTGAAGACAAGTCTCTTGACTTGTCTAAAGTCCTTGGAAGTTTCTTCCCTGTGTGACTGCTCCCCACCCTCTGAGGCTCGCATCCGTGGTCACCAGGATCCAGTCCTGAATGCCGAACCTGCGGCCTTCTAAAAGGTGAGCACTCTGCAGCCACCACAGGAGAGATACCCTGACTCTGGGGGACAGGGTGATCAGCTGATGAATTTGTAGATGTGACCCGGACCACTTGTCCAATAGGTCCCATTGGAAAGTCCTTGCATGGAACCTGCCGAAGGGAATGGCTTCGTATGTTGCCACCATCTTTCCCAGGACTTGAGTGCAATGATGTGTCAAAGTCGAAAAATATCGTAATCCACAATGCCTTATACTAACCCCAATGCACATGCCCGCTGCACGTGCACCCAGTCTGCGGTGCGTGTGCATATCCGCAAATTGCGTAAGATCGCTCCGGCGATCACGCGCGTGTTATGCTCATTTACGGTAGAGTTTGTGAGCGTGTAGCGGGCGACTCGATCGTAACATATTTAACCTATATAGTGTGTTTTATAGTGATTATTTCCCCTTAACAACGACAGTAAAAATGTTTAGTTTAAATGGTTTGTGGACATGGGGATTCCTCTTTGCATGATATGAAGGGTCAGACAAAGGTTGAATGGTGGTGTCTAGTGTCTAACTAAAGAGTATTTTATTAGAAACATTCCGGTGTTGGTTAGGAAGAGATCGGTCGCTCCAGCGTATAGTTATATGTAAAAGTAGTTTATGGACTTTAAATGTATTTGCTGTTATATTACACATGAGGTGGGAGTCCTGAGGATGCCTCCCACCTGAGCAGTTGGAGAGAGACACATCCCCCCCGTACGAACCCACCTATGACCTTTTGTTATAATGCAGAGACAAATTCCTGTGTCCAATGAACAATGAGATTGTAGGGCCCTTTGTAGTGTACAGTATGCTGTGTATATAAAGACCCCCCATAGCCAGACCAGCTCTCACTTCTCTCCACAAGGTTTTCCCCGTGATGACTGAGAGCTGGTTTCCAGATAGCGCATGCGATTCATTCCCACGTGTGTAAGTTTTCTCTGTGGCCATTTCATTACTGTGTGTATGCAATTCGTTCTCATCTCGTTATCCTTTAAGTGTTTGCCATTTTATTCTCTTTGTGTTTATTATATGTATCTGTGTTACGATCGTTCGCTATTGTGTATATTTCTATTTAGTTATTCCGTTTAGTTATTAATGTTAGGTTTGTAGTGTATAAGCTGTAATCTGTATTCTTTTCCCTTTTACTTACTAAAAATCATCTGCTAAGGTGTTGGAACCTTAACAAGTGTTTGTGTGATTCACCGTATAAGTGCTAAGGGTTTCAGAGCATCTCAATTGCTCAAACAGCTTGCATACTCACAAAGGTTCAGTGTTACACCATTATAGTACCACGGTATTAAGGTTTACAGTGTAAGCATATTCTGTGTTTAAAGTTTATAAAGGTTACTGTCTGTGTGTACGCTCGCTGTGTGTATTCCGTACACCCAGCGCAGCGTGTGTACGTAACTTACGTACCACGTGTAAGGTCTTTGTACGCAAATAGCGTACGAAGTGCGTAGCACGTGGTTTAGCGGCCATTACGGCTACACGGTATTAGTAAATAGCTTATGTTAAAAGGTAAATAATTAGCTTTATCAATTGGGGGCAAGTCCGGTCCACCTCATATCCGCAGTCAGGCGAAAACGCGCAGACTTTATCGATCAGCACAGGGTGGAAAGGTGGTGTCTTGTAGTGCTGATCAGATGAGCGTCTGCGTCTGATTCTCTTGGGTTGTAGGGATGCTGGTGGAATCCGAGGAAGGTAAGAACGTTACGCTATTGTCTTTTTAAATCTGGTTTTAATTTCTATTTGGTGCCAACTGCACACGCAACACATATAACACACGCACACACCTGTACTCTGCATATCTGACCATATTGTTGCAGAACGGGGTTCGGGTGAGTCATGTTGTGTTTGATTCAGATTGGATTATCATCTGTTTAAGTAGGTTTGAAAGTATTTTAATCGCTCTGCATAGCTTGATAGTTTTATTTTTAACCCAGGCCTAAAATAACTTCAGGGGCTTGCATGATGATTTTCTTTGTGACAAAAGAAGCAGCATGGTCTGTCCTCCATTTTGTGTAACCCTCATGGATGTGGAAGGGGGAGGAGAAGCGGCCATTTTGGGAAGGTCAAAATTTTTGTTTTTTTCTGAATGGCTGATTTTCAGTTGACTCAGGAATAATCAGCCGTCCTTCGTCAAAAAGAAATCACCATTTATGAGTTTCCAATGCATTTATTTAATCAATCCATATCATAATCAATTATAAATAGTTTAGATGTGGTTTAATGTAAGTTAATAGTAAAATGAATATTTGATTTAAGAACGATACACAGATAAAACAAAGTTTTGGGTTTTTTTTTTTTGGTTTCTTTTACCTCCAAGCTTCTAGGATTCTCTGCTTGTTGTAGGATAGCCATTGAAATGCAAATTAACCTGTGTAATTGTTTTTTTTTTTTCCCCAGCAGTGAAGAGACTCACCCTCACACACAGTCAAGGGCACATTCATATGCAAATTAGAGAAGTGAATGGGTCTCATAGATGTAATAGTGATTAGTACATAGATGTAATACTATATATGTGTGCTTACATCAATGTATGATATTAGATTAATTTAGAATTGTATTGTATCTGTGTATTTTCTAGTGATGAGCGGATTCGGTTTTACTCGGTTCTCAAAACCGAATCTTATTGGCTATCCAAAACACGTGACATCAGTGAGCCAATAAGATTCGGTTTTGAGAACCGAGTAAAACCGAATCCGCTCATCACTAGTATTTTCACCTATCTACCTTCCTGTTTGCCATTTGCATTGATAACGTACTGAGAAAATTTGCTGCTATTTTAGTTAAAAGTAAAACAGTAATATTTAAAGGAGAAATTATAAGAGGCACGCACACAGCATAGCAGATACTGTGTGGTGCTCGGTAAGCGATTACAGTTGAACATCGTTTACATTTATAGAAGCGTGTTATTTGCGTTACTGTGAGCGTATCTGGCCTTTTGCATACGTGTCTCGGGCAACGTGCGAGATTACGTACGCAAAAGCCTACACACTGTTATGATTCCTGTACTCCAGACCGGAGGAGATCTTATGGCAGGGATCTGAGTACAGGAAAATAAGCTGGTTGTGGGAGCTGGATAGCCTAGTAACCCCTGGCGCCCTAACTCCGTTGTCTCGCCCGTGTTATCAGAAATCCCCTGCGAGACTATGGTTGCTTGAGCCCATGGCAGCCGCGTTCGAAGGGCGGATTATGTCTGCCCAACCCCGATGCCCCCGCAGGTCTTAATGGGAGACAAGGGGAAGTCCGAGACAGGGTGATAACAAGGGGCCCTCTGACTAAGCAACCAGGCCAGGGGTTACAAGCTAACTAACTAAATCAAAAGGTATGTGCGGACTAGCCGCCAGGAAAAAGGACAACCAAGGATCCACTGATCCGACACTCCTATCCGGCACCGCCGGACACCAGAGTGGATCTGTGGAAGCGGAATCCTCCGCAAAGCTCCAGAACACAATTAAACAAAATAATAAACAGAAGCGGACAAGCCGCAACACACGGCTGCGCCGCGACTCACGAACACCACCAGATGTTAAAGGTGCTCGGTCAGACTCCAGGAACAGATGGTAACTTCCGAGTACAGGATCTCTGAGGACAGGAACAACCGAAAAGACCGGGACTGGGAACTCTCTGCAGCAGACACAGGCAAACAGGAAGCTATCACCGGCGTCTGTAAGAAGTCCTGAGGGTGCCTTTATTCAGGCACCCTCCAATCAGGATCCAGACAGGACAATCAAATAGAAATGCCGTGCAGCTTGCATGCTGCACGGCCAGCACATAATCAGGGTAATGAGAATAGACCCAGCAACGGGGAACGCGGCTGAACGTGGCGTCCCCGTTGCTAAGGTCAGAGCGGCTCCGTGCGCCCGGCGTCTTAGCGTTGCCAGGGAGCCGGCGGCTGAATGCGCACGGCGTCCCTGGTTGCTAGGCGCCGGGCCGCACGGCCGAGCGGACCCCGGCGCCTAACAGTACCCCCCCCTTGAGGAGGGGTCAAGGAACCCCTAAAGCCAGGTTTCCGAGGAAATTCACGAAAAAATGCCCTTTTGAGCTTTGGGGCATGAAGGTCTTCATCCAGGACCCACGACCTTTCCTCTGGCCCATAACCTCTCCAATGCACCAAAAAATAAAGCCGACCCCGGGACAACTTGGAATCGAGAACCTTCTCAACCAAGAACTCTTGCTGACCCTGTACATTAACTGGTGATCTCCCCTGAGATTTTTTACGAGGAAATCTGCTGGACGAAACATATGGTTTAAGCAATGAGCAATGGAAGGTATTTCCGATCCGTAAAGTTTTTGGTAAACGTAACCGGAAAGCAACTGGATTGACTTTTTTGATAATGAGAAATGGTCCAATATATCTAGGACCCAATCTGGCTGAGGTTTGTCGAAGTTTGATGTTGCGAGTCGACAACCACACCCTGTCTCCTACTTTAAAAGTGCACGGCCGCCGGAGCCTGTCAGAAATTTTTTTTCCCCGGAAAGCTGCTTTTCTGAGAGCCAGGTGCACTTTTTTCCAAATAAGTTTAAGATGAGAGGTCAGGGCCAGAGAGGGGACAGAGGAATGTTGAAAAAATGAATTAGCTCTGGGGTGGAAACCAAAAACTGCAAAAAATGGAGACACATTGGTGGAGGAATGACAGGCATTATTATAAGCAAACTCCGCCAATGGAAGAAACTCAGACCAGTCATTTTGGAGTTTGGCCGAGTACAAACGCAAATATTGTTTTAGAGATTGGTTAACTCGCTCAGTCTGTCCATTGGATTGTGGATGATAGCCGGAGGTTAATGATAATTTCATCTTTAATGAAGCACAAAAAGACTTCCAAAATTGCGCAATGAATTGTGGACCCCTGTCAGAAACAATATCAGTGGGTAACCCATGGAGTCTGAAAACATGACGGAGGAACAAGACTGCCAATCCCTGGGCAGATGGCAATCGGGGAAGAGCAATAAAATGGGCCATCTTGCTAAAACGGTCCACTACCACCCATATGACTCGGCATCCGGCTGACAGAGGGAGATCCACCACAAAATCCATGGAGATATGCGACCATGGCCTAAGAGGAACTTTCAAGGGCATAAGTTGACCAATAGGCAAAGAACGGGGAACTTTATGCTGTGCACAGACCTGACACGAAAAAACAAACTCTTTAATGTCTTTGGAAAGACCAGGCCACCATACTGAGCGGGATACTAATTCCAAAGTCTTAGCGATTCCCGGATGCCCTGCAACTTTGCTATCATGAAATTCCGCCAAAACAGTTGCTCTCAAAAACTCAGGAACAAAAAGACGACTAGCAGGAGTATTTCCCGGAGCTTGATGTTGAAGCAGCTTTAATTGGGAAAATACATCCTGTGTGAGACCTGCCTGAATGACTGAAGGCGGAAGTATGGGAGTAACAGGACTGTTGTCTTGAACCGGAAGGAAACTGCGTGACAGGGCATCTGCCTTGGTATTCTTGGAACCTGGTCTGAAGGTGATAATGAATTTGAAACGAGTAAAAAATAAAGCCCAACGAGCCTGTCGGGCATTCAGTCGTTTAGCCGATTCAATGTATTGAAGATTTTTGTGATCAGTCAAAACTGAAATGGTGTGGGTAGCTCCTTCAAGCCAATGTCTCCACTCCTCGAAAGCCCATTTAATAGCCAGCAATTCCCGGTTACCAACATCGTAGTTGGATTCTGCAGATGAGAATTTCCTGGACATAAAGGCACAAGGATGTAACTCAAGGGAATCTGGATCCTTCTGAGAAAGGATAGCCCCTACTCCAACCTCCGAGGCATCCACCTCAATAATGAAAGGTAATTCTGGGTTGGGATGTCTAAGGACAGGGGCTGAGACAAAGGCTTGTTTTAAGGCCTGAAAAGATAACTCCGCTTCACATGACCAATTGGTAGGATCTGCTCCCTTCTTAGTAAGTGCCACAATGGGAGCAACTAGGTCAGAGAAAGAGTGAATAAATCTTCTATAGTAGTTTGCAAACCCTAAAAAGCGCTGAATTGCTTTTAAATTGGTGGGTTGCGCCCAACTAAGGATGGCTTGGAGCTTTTTTGGTTCCATTCGGAATCCCCGAGGGGAAATAATGTACCCTAAAAAGGATACTTCCGTGACATGAAATTCACACTTCTCCAGCTTGGCATATAAGTGATTTTCACGTAATCTCTTTAGCACCTGACGCACCTGGGTAACATGTTGTTCCACGGAGTCAGAATATATCAAAATATCGTCTAAATAGACCACGACGAATCTTCCCAGAAACTCACGGAGCACATCATTAATGAGATCCTGGAAAACTGCCGGAGCGTTAGATAGGCCGAATGGCATGACCAGATACTCATAGTGGCCCTACTGAGTACTAAATGCCGTTTTCCACTCATCCCCTGACCTGATTCTGATGAGGTTATATGCTCCTCTAAGATCAATCTTAGAAAAAATAACAGCCGAACGTAGCTGATCAAAGAGGACAGAGATCAGCGGCAGAGGGTAAGTATTCTTTACTGAGATTTTATTCAAAGCTCTAAAGTCAATGCAGGGTCTGAGTGAACCATCCTTCTTCTCTACGAAGAAGAAACCTGCACTTAAAGGGGATTTAGATGGCCTGATAAACCCTTTCCCAAGGCTTTCTTTCACATACTCATTCATGGCCACAGTTTCAGGACCAGACAATGCATATAACCTTCCTTTAGGCAACGTGGCACCAGGAATTAACTCAATGGCACAATCATAAGGCCTATGGGGAGGCAAAATATCCGCATTGCCCTTGGAAAACACATCAACAAAATCCTGGTATTCCCCAGGAATATGTGCGGAACTGGCGGCAGCTACTCGGATAGGAAGCGTAATACATTCTTTATCACAGATGGTACCCCATTGTAGGATCTCCCCAGACTGCCAATCAATGACGGGATTATGAAAGGCCAGCCAAGGATGACCCAGAACCACAGGAACTGCTGGACAATGGGTAAGGAAAAACTCAATTTTTTCAGAATGCAGAGCTCCCACCGAGAGCAAAACAGGAGGTGTACATAGAGAAATAACCCCATTGGATAAAGGACTCCCATCTAAACCATGCATGGTGATACACCTACCTAAGGTTAGCTGAGGAATACCTAAGGCCTTGGCCCATGTTAAATCCATAAAGTTTCCTGCAGCTCCACTGTCCACAAAAGCAGAGACCGAGGAACAGAGGCTGCCATAGGAAACTTTAGCAGGAACCAACAGTGAATTATTTGAGGAGATGAGCTGCAGACCAAAGTGAACCCCCTCACAATTCACTTGGTCAGGAAGTTTCCCAACTTGTTTGGACAACTACGGGCAAAATGTCCCTTACCTCCGCAGTATAAACACAGACCATAATTTTGCCTCCTGGTTCTTTCTTCCGGAGACAATTTGGAGAGACCAATCTGCATAGGCTCCTCTATGTCTACAGGAATGGAAGGAACCCAGGGAGAGGACCCGACAGATGCCCCTTTTTCAGCCCTCCGCTCTCTGAGCCGACGATCTATTTTAATAGATAGCTCCATGAGGTTATCGAGGGTCTCAGGAGCGGGATACTGGAGGAGACTGTCTTTTATAGATTCCGATAAGCCGAGGCGAAACTGACTGCGCAGGGCTGGGTCATTCCAGCCACAGTCGTTCGACCAACGGCGAAACTCCGTACAATAATTCTCTGCGGGATTCCTACCCTGTCTAAGAGCACGCAACTGACTTTCTGCGGACGCCTCTCTATCAGGGTCGTCATACAATAGCCCTAAAGATTTTAAAAAGGCGTCTACAGACGATAAGGCCGGATCGTCTGTCTTTAAACCAAAAGCCCAGGTCTGAGGATCCCCCTGAAGTAGAGAAATAATAATCCCAACCCGCTGAGCCTCTGTACCTGAGGTAACTGGTCTTAAACGAAAATACAGTTTGCAAGATTCTTTAAAATTAAAAAACTGTTTTCTATCCCCAGAAAAACGGTCAGGCAGATGCATTTTTGGTTCAGGGATGACCCTCGGGGAAGTCCGTAACAGATCTTCCTGTGACCTCACCCGGAGGGACAGATCCTGAACCATCTGAGTAAGTTCCTGAATCTGACTAACAAGAAGCTGGCCAGGGTTTGGCCCAACACCGGTGGGATTCATAAGGCCGACAAAAATCTCCCAACTAAAAAGTGAAAAAATTTACTGTAAGTTAAATCTTTTCTTTTGTAGGCCGGTGATAATGTTATGATTCCTGTACTCCAGACCGGAGGAGATCTTATGGCAGGGATCTGAGTACAGGAAAATAAGCTGGTTGTGGGAGCTGGATAGCCTAGTAACCCCTGGCGCCCTAACTCCGTTGTCTCGCCCGTGTTATCAGAAATCCCCTGCGAGACTATGGTTGCTTGAGCCCATGGCAGCCGCGTTCGAAGGGCGGATTATGTCTGCCCAACCCCGATGCCCCCGCAGGTCTTAATGGGAGACAAGGGGAAGTCCGAGACAGGGTGATAACAAGGGGCCCTCTGACTAAGCAACCAGGCCAGGGGTTACAAGCTAACTAACTAAATCAAAAGGTATGTGCGGACTAGCCGCCAGGAAAAAGGACAACCAAGGATCCACTGATCCGACACTCCTATCCGGCACCGCCGGACACCAGAGTGGATCTGTGGAAGCGGAATCCTCCGCAAAGCTCCAGAACACAATTAAACAAAATAATAAACAGAAGCGGACAAGCCGCAACACACGGCTGCGCCGCGACTCATGAACACCACCAGATGTTAAAGGTGCTCGGTCAGACTCCAGGAACAGATGGTAACTTCCGAGTACAGGATCTCTGAGGACAGGAACAACCGAAAAGACCGGGACTGGGAACTCTCTGCAGCAGACACAGGCAAACAGGAAGCTATCACCGGCGTCTGTAAGAAGTCCTGAGGGTGCCTTTATTCAGGCACCCTCCAATCAGGATCCAGACAGGACAATCAAATAGAAATGCCGTGCAGCTTGCATGCTGCACGGCCAGCACATAATCAGGGTAATGAGAATAGACCCAGCAACGGGGAACGCGGCTGAACGTGGTGTCCCCGTTGCTAAGGTCAGAGCGGCTCCGTGCGCCCGGCGTCTTAGCGTTGCCAGGGAGCCGGCGGCTGAACGCGCACGGCGTCCCTGGTTGCTAGGCGCCGGGCCGCACGGCCGAGCGGACCCCGGCGCCTAACACACACGTGGCGTATATTACGCAACGCAGTGTGCAGATGCGCCCACTAAACACAAATCACACGATAGCATTGTTTTAGTAGGCGATACGGAAGCCACGAAGATAATAGCACACATTTGTTCAGTTTCCAAAATTTAGTTTAAATACCTTACTTTACTGTAATACCTCTGGGGAGAGCTATCAGATTACGGGAAATGATTATTTTTTTCTGATCAGAAAATTATAGAATGATAGTGTGGGCAAAAAGAAAAAAGGTATGAGTGTATTGAACTCCTCTTGATGGTCTTGGTGAAGTCTTGGTGAAGTCTTGGTGAAACTTGGTCAATCTTGGTGAAGCACGGTCTAGGTGAAGACGTGCGACGAAGTGTGGTATTACGCTCCGGCTGTTTTGGAGCACAGTAAGGAGACTCCAATGATCTTACCATTTATAGATAACAAGTATCTATAAATGGTACGATTGGACCGCACGGTTGTATGTGTGACCAATAACGCAACATGATATGAGGTCGTATATTTAAATTGCCCTCATACGTGTTGTAGGGAGCACATGCAAGCGTGATTTGTGTAAGAGATAAAGGTAGGGAATTTTCGCTGGTAGGGCCTGCAACAATTACGTGGGTCTGCTAAAAGGGGCGGATCCGTTGTACTCTGAGCAGAAGAAGCTGGTGGAAGAGCTTGGAAAACTCCCACCGTAGACTACTGTGTTTGGTGCATTTTAGGAAGTTTTTCTGTGTTAAAGAGGTCCGCAATGGAAGCCAAGTGCACAACACAGGGACGTTTAGCAGTCAGAGTTCAGGCTGCAGAGATTTTTAGACCCCGAGGGTCTGCTCGGTTAGTAATGTGGGGGAAGTATGGTCCCCACACTGAGACCTTTTGTGATGAATGGACACGAATGACTGTGGGGGATAAAGCACCCTTTCCTGGGATAGGTAGTTTTGACTCAGAGGTATTGCATAATTTAAGGAGAAGGATCTGTCTCATAAAATCTGGGAAGCAACGGATTAGACATTATGATTGTTTACAGACATGGCAACAGGAAGGTGAGATACAAAGGGAATAAGCTTACACAGCTGGTTCTCACCTTAGCAGGAAACATATGGCAACTGGAGAACAAATGGCTGCAGAGAATGACATACGGGGATATGATGATAATTGTGCACTTAGTAACTGTATTAACGATAAGAGTAAATGTAATAAATGTAAGAATGATAGAAGGAAAACTGATAAATATACAAATTCTAACCCGTGCAAGTTGCACTCCATGTTAAACTTCCCTCAGGATTACAAGCAAGAAAGTGAGCCCAGCAGGAAGTCGGCACCTCTTCAGGCAGCCATCATACGAGACACCCAGGTGGGCACGGCCCAATCGGTAAAGGCAGTAGTCAAGCCCCCTAACGGAGGGTCAGGTGAGGTCGTGTCCACAGGTAAGTATGGTATTGTATATCATGCACAGACAATTGCACCTCACATTGTAGAGTCAACACAAGATGTTGTAATTGAACTAAATCCTGTCAGGGTGATCACAGTCACCAATGGGAGGACTGACGCTCAGGGAATCACTCCCGTCAGAGACATTGCTATGCATTGTCCCTGGTCTCGGATGGAATTGAGAACAATTATGTCTGAATTTCCTGATCCCAGGAGAGATCTAGCCGCATGTCAGAGGTTTATTAAAGAACTGGGTAACTCCTCAGAACCCACAAAGATTGGCGAACAGTGCTACGAGTATGTTTACCTTCCAACATTGATCCTGCAAAATTCATCACTGATTGTAGATTAGACGCAGACGTACCCCTCACTGAGGAATACATCCAGGAGAATGTACGACAAATCAATCTGCAATTAGGAGTATATTTCCCAACTATTGTCGAGTGGAACAAAATTTTCTCCATTAGACAAAAAGAAGGTGAAATGGCAGCGGAATATTTCCATCGAGCACTGCAGGAAATATCTAGATACACTGGGATCACGGACATTGAGGATAATGTACATCATAGGGAGGTAGCTGTGTCCGTATTAATGGACGGCTTAAAAGACACACTAAGAATCAGGGTACAAACCTCTCTACCTCACTGGAGAGGTATCTTGGTGGCTGCATTAAGAGAGTCCGCTATCGAGCATGACCGTAATATCCAAAGAACCAGGGAAGCACAGGAAGAGCGGTTGATGGTGATGAGCATCCAAGCACTAGAGGAGGCATCAAATCGACCAAAACCCCAGGCCACTGGCACATGGAGGAAGCCAAGGGTTTGTTATCTTTGTAAAAGAGAAGGGCATTATGCCAGCAACTGTAACAGCCCACATAAAGTCAGACCCCCTAGACAAGAACACGAGCAAAGTTATGACACACGAAATTGTAATCAGGGATCATATATGAAGAATTTTGGGCCGCACCTGTAATGTGCAGTCAGTAAAGTTGATCATCAGCCCTGATGGTAAGCCTGAGGTTACAGTTAATGAAATTGGGAGGTCATTTCCTTGTAATACACAGGGACGGCCAGGTAAACTTTGTAATTTATCTTTAAATGTTTTCTTCTCATCTGTAACTTTCACCAACAGAACTCAAACGTCACATGGCTACTTGGTCTTTTCAGAGGTCTACCTAACCCCAGTATGTCTTACCAGCATCGTTGTGTTTGGCCAGACACAAAGGGTGGAGAGGGGAAATACCGGTGGGGGGGAGACTATGCAGAGATAAGGGTGGATATGTTGATGCGACAGCCTGTTGATGAATCTGACAATGTTTTTTTCTTTTCAAATTGTTCTCTCTCTTTTTGTTCTTTCATGTTTTACGGATGGTATGTCACACAAAAGTTAGACAAATGGTAATGCAAGATTTATGCTCCTTACAGAAAGATCACTGATTGGGAAAGAATATTGTATCACCGGAGTGTTCGTTTTGGGAAAACTGAGAGACAGCACCTTTGAGATGACATCTGAGCAAGAAGAACAACAAGACTAGAGGACAAATCATCGTAACAAGTTTTTTTTCCCCCTTCAATTATTTTCTGTCCCCCCATTACAACTTTCTCTTTCTCCTCCTGTAAGATGGACTCGCCCCAAGAGACTGCAGTCCGTGTTTTCCTGTTGACCAGAGCAGTCTGTTTCGTTGAGAGTACCAGAGAGGCCAAAGAGGGATCTGGAATTGGATCTGATGATCAGGATGGAGGCGTAGAGTTCCAAGAACAACACAATCACAGAGAAAAGGCGAGTATCAGAAAACGATCTGGCAGCCATGTTATTAATAGACATTGTGAAGGATTGTTAGCTGAAGAGAATTGTATCTGTAGGAATTGTGACAACATAGTTGAGGACGGTTGCATCAAGCAATGTCAGTCCCGTTTTAATATCAATATGGACCAGCATCCATTGAGTGACTACCACTCATTGGTGGGTAAAGTGTTAAACCAGACAGACTGTTGGGTGTGCTCACAAGTACCTCAAGGTCATAGAAAGTCAGGACTAGTGCCATATTCTTTAACGGTAGATGAGGTACTTGAGTTAAAGGGTGGGAGACCGGTGGACAAGAGATTTAATATTTCTAGTCCTCCTAGTTTAAAGCTCCACCAATACCATGTAGATAGGTCCCTAATGTGTTTTCACATTTCCAATCCCCGAAAGCCGGGAAATTGGGAAGTGTCATGGAACAACCAAACCATGACATTCTCACACAGAGCCGATAGAATGCCCCTAGACTCAGAACTTATACGCCAAATAGCCGACAGTGGAAAATATTTCCGGTATAGGTACACTCTAGGAAGTAGGACCATGCGAGTTGGAGAAGTATCACCAGGATACTGTGCACATATCATACAGACTGATACGTGTACTAGTCAAATGAGAGAGTTAGGGATAGGACTTTTTACATGGAAGGTTTGTAAATGGTTATGTCATATTCTGTCCAATATGTTCTCCCCGATGACGCATATTTCATATGTGGGAGAAAGGCGTATAGGTTCCTTGCCCCAAACTCAGAGGGATTGTGTTACGTTGGAAAAGTGTTGCCTGAAGTGAATTTATTACCCAACGATTGAGACAATGTTGTGATAAGATATGATTCCAAGGACTGTTTCTTTCACCTGTTTCTCCTTTGATTTTCTCCGAGGTACCAAGAGATCCACCTGGAAGAAGAATTTGATGACCGTTTATACAAAACCAATGATGAACTGTGTCACAAACACCTGATGAGCTTTTTAGAGACTGTAATTCTTTTTATGGACACTTGAAGAAGCTTTTTGTTTGCCAATAAACCTCAAAGCTACAGTAAAGATACGACGATCCCGACAAGACATCAGACAAGACATCAACAAGACCCCAATCGGCGACTGTATACTAAGCCTCACATAATCATATGACTGCATTTATAACGCTTGTTTCTTATCTTCATCTCTACAACCTCCAGGTAGTATCCCACATAGTCGACAGGTGATTTTCACATATTAGCATCCACATACTCTCCCCCTCCATGTATCATCAACTAATGTGCACCCCATTTGTTGTAACCAAAAGCCGGAAAGAGCTCGGTAGAGTTTGACAGCCCATCCACAGACCCTTAATACGGGATAAGAAGGATTCAAATGTATACTTCGCAATACCTCGAAGCTTGATTTAGAACACGTACGGCACGATGATACATGACCCCTCAGACACGGACTTCATACACACACATGCTTTTACTATCTCACTAGGTCATATCTTTCCCACCTCCTCCTCTCCTCCCTCTACCCAATCATAAAAAAGTATTACATGATGACATATATTTTTCTGTTTGAATTGTTTAGAAAGTGGCAGTTATTGGTGACTGCCAAAGGGTGGACTGTCAAAGTCGAAAAATATCGTAATCCACAATGCCTTATACTAACCCCAATGCACATGCCCGCTGCACGTGCACCCAGTCTGCGGTGCGTGTGCATATCCGCAAATTGCGTAAGATCGCTCCGGCGATCACGCGCGTGTTATGCTCATTTACGGTAGAGTTTGTGAGCGTGTAGCGGGCGACTCGATCGTAACATATTTAACCTATATAGTGTGTTTTATAGTGATTATTTCCCCTTAATAACGACAGTAAAAATGTTTAGTTTAAATGGTTTGTGGACATGGGGATTCCTCTTTGCATGATATGAAGGGTCAGACAGGTTGAATGGTGGTGTCTAGTGTCTAACTAAAGAGTATTTTATTAGAAACATTCCGGTGTTGGTTAGGAAGAGATCGGTCGCTCCAGCGTATAGTTATATGTAAAAGTAGTTTATGGACTTTAAATGTATTTGCTGTTATATTACACATGAGGTGGGAGTCCTGAGGATGCCTCCCACCTGAGCAGTTGGAGAGAGACACATCCCCCCCGTACGAACCCACCTATGACCTTTTGTTATAATGCAGAGACAAATTCCTGTGTCCAATGAACAATGAGATTGTAGGGCCCTTTGTAGTTGTTATGCACACCAGTGCCTGCAGGAAAGTATTGGTGTCAGGACTGTTATGCACTCCAGTGCCTGCAGGAATGTACTGGTGTTTGAACTATTATGCAAAACAAATGGACTCACAGACAGACTAGGGAATATGACATAACGTACACAGAAGGTGGTAGGGTAACAAAATACACACAAAGTGAACAGAGAAGCCCAGAGGCTAAGGAACTGGGTATCTCCCTTGTATTAGAACTGCTCAGATGGTAAAAGCAAGATGTTGTGTTTTAATACGTAGAGAACCAGAAATGCTGTTGCTAAGGGCAACAGCAAAACCCTAAAGGGTTACCAACGGGTGTGGCAGTAAACTCCTTGGTCAGAGATGGAATGATAGACACAAGGAGAGTCTCCACAATCCTAATTCTCACTTGCAGTGCACAGGTTCAGCTTACTGCCACTAAACTGACCCCTGACACCTAGCACAGTGAGACAGGATTAGACAGGCAAGTCTTAGAATACAGCCGCAAACTTGCTAAGTTCACAGAGTAGTAACAGAACCCCAGCAAGCTAAACGACTGACTCCAGTCTTACTGCTAGGTCTGGATTGGCAGAGTGTAATACCAAATCCCCAGGCCTATTTGCAGTAAGCAACAAACAAATACAAAGCTACACAGTACTGGCTAACTTTCAGAAACTGACTAACCAACAAAGATTCAGCAGCATCTGCTTACCCTGAAAAGAGGCCTTATAAAGCAGGTGCTGTCCACGCCCCACTCAGACCTCACAGACTGTGAGCACAAAAACCAGCACCGGATCCCCTGCCATGCACAGAGCCTATAACCACTGCACAGCAAAAGACCCGAACCGGAGTATCAGCTGCGCTCAGGTTACTCCGCTAGCACTTGTCTCCCGGTTGCCATGACGACGTGGCAGCACAGGGCAGGAGACCCTAACAGTACCCCCCCTCTGACGAGGGGTCAAAGAACCCCTACCACCGGGTTTATCGGGGAACTGCGTGAAGAAAGAGCGTATCAGTCTGGGGGCATGAAGATCACAACTGCGCACCCACGACCGCTCCTCCGGGCCATACCCCTTCCAGTGCACCAAAAATGACAGCCGACCCCAAACCACCTTGGAGTCAAGAATCCTTTCAACAACAAACTCCCTCTGGCCACGTATCAGAAGAGGGGAAGGTCTTCCACTGGAAGAAGGATTACTAATCGCCCGTTTTAAAAGGGAACAATGAAATGTTTTATTGATACCCAAAGAACGGGGCAGATCTAACTGAAATGCCACCGGATTGATAACCCTGATGATCTTATAAGGGCCGATGAACCGGGGGCCTAACTTATGAGATGGCTGTCTCAACTTCAAATTCTTGGTAGACAACCAGACGAAGTCTCCTAATTTGAAGCTGCAGGGTCTTTTCCGCTTATCAAAAACCCTTTTGGTCACTAATGACACAGACACAAGGGCTTTCTTCACTTTCCGCCAAATACCTCTAAGGACCGAAACCACAGAGGAACCACCAGGCGTGGAGTCCAGGGGGTCAAAAGAATTGGCCTTAGGATGATGCCCATACACACAAAGGAAGGGAGAAATCCCTGTAGCAGAGTGAGCCGCGTTGTTATAGGCAAACTCCGCCATGGACAGATGAGCAACCCAGTCAGTCTGACACTTGGAGACATAACACCTGAGGAACTGCTCCAAGGACTGGTTCACCCTTTCAGTCTGCCCATTAGACTGCGGATGGTAGCCCGACGACAAGCTGACAGAAATCTGGAGATCGGAACAAAATGCCCTCCAGAATTTGGCCACAAACTGGGATCCGCGGTCAGAGACCACATCAAGTGGCAACCCGTGGAGACGCACAACATGCAGCATAAATAATTCAGACAGGCGTCTGGCCGATGGCAGCCCAACCAGTGGAACGAAGTGCGCCATCTTCGAAAACCTGTCAACGACAACCCAGATGGCAGTCATCCCCGAGGATTTGGGCAAGTCCACCACAAAATCCATTGAAATGTGGGTCCATGGCTTAGATGGGATAGAGAGTGGATGTAATGGGCCAACAGGAACCCCTCTAGGAGTCTTATTTCGGGCACAGATGTCACATGCTCGAACCCACTGATCCACATCCTTAGCCACCGAGGGCCACCACACCGCCCTAGATAGCAACTCCCGAGTTCTGGCAATACCCGGGTGACCTGCAGACTTCTTGGCATGGAATTCCAGGAACACTCGCTGTCTTAACCTAGGAGGCACAAACAAAAGACCTACCGGAAGGTCTGGAGGAGCCTGCTCCTGTGCTCTAAGGACTAATGATAAGAGGTCCTGGGTAATGCCCACTTTAATACATGATGGGGAAACAATGGGCAACGGCTCCTCGGTGGTCTCCTGGATTGGAGCAAAACTCAGCGAGAGCGCATCAGCCTTGATGTTTTTTGACCCAGGGCGATATGTTATCAAAAAATTAAAGCGAGCAAAAAACAAAGCCCATCGTGCCTGCCTGGCATTGAGACGCTTCGCTGACTCTAAATATGCCAGATTCTAGTGGTCAGTGAGAATTGAGACCACAAACTTAGCCCCCTCAAGCCAGTGTCTCCACTCCTCGAGTGCATCCTTAATAGCCAACAATTCCCGGTTACCCACGTCATAATTCATCTCGGCAGGCGAAAATTTACGGGAAAAGTAAGCACAGGGATGAAGGCGATTATCAGACACTCCCATCTGAGAAAGCACTGCCCCAATACCCATCTCAGAGGCATCCACCTCCACCACAAAAGGACGCTCTGGATCTGGGTGTCGCAGCACCTTGGCCGAAACAAATGCCCTTTTGAGACGGGTAAAAGCCGCTTTAGCCTCACAAGACCAGTGAGCAACATCCGCCCCTTTCTTAGTGAGTGCCACCAAGGGCGCCACTATAGACGAAAATCCAGCGATAAATCGTCTATAAAAATTCGCAAAGCCCAGGAAACGCTGAAGCGCCTTCAAACTAGTGGGCTGCACCCAATCCAGGACTGCCTGTACCTTGGAACCCTCCATTTGGAAACCTTCTGGGGAGATAATATATCCTAGAAATGCGATTTGCTGAACTTCAAATTCGCACTTCTCCAGCTTCGCCCCAAGCCGGTGGTCTCTGAGTTTCTGGAGGACTAAGCGTACATGCTTCCGATGTTCCTCCAGGGAATGGGAGAAGATTAGGATGTCATCTAAGTATACAACTAAGAATCTATCCAAATATTCCCTGAGCACATCATTCATGAAATCCTGGAAGACTGCCGGGGCATTACAGAGCCCAAAAGGCATCACCAAATATTCATAATGCCCTGAGTGGGTATTAAAGGCAGTCTTCCATTCATCCCCCTCTCTTATTCGGATTAGATTGTACGCACCGCGTAGGTCAATCTTAGAAAAAATGGTGGCAGTACGAAGCTGGTCAAACAAGACCGAAATGAGAGGCAGTGGGTATGAGTTTTTAATCGTGATACGGTTCAATTCCCTGAAGTCGATGCAGGGTCGCAACGAACCGTCCTTTTTACCCACGAAGAAGAACCCCGACCCAACTGGAGACTGTGAAGGTCTGATAAATCCCTTAGCCAAGTTCTCCTGAATGTACTCTGCCATAGCCTGAGTCTCAGGACGTGACAGGGAGTACAACCTGCTCTTGGGAAGCTTAGCATTTGGCAACAAATCAATGGCACAGTCATAGGGGCGATGGGGAGGTAGTACCTCTGCAACTTTTTTGGAGAACACGTCCGCAAAATCTGCATAACACCCTGGTAATCCTGGCAAACTTAGCTGCGAGAACCTGACTGGAAGGCTCAAGCAACTCTTGAAACAATCAGTACCCCAACTAAGAATCTCCCCAGAGACCCAGTCAAATTGAGGATTGTGGGCCCTTAACCAGGGTAACCCCAACACCAATGGGGCAAAAGTACAGACAGTCACATAAAAGGACAATTTTTCAGAGTGTGTGGCCCCAATAAACAAAGAAATCTGGCTAGTGCAAGAGGTAATTTTACCTTGGGATAATGGTTCCCCGTTTAACCCACAAATCTCAATTTCCGATGCCAAGGGTACTAAGGGAACAGAGTGTTTCAGGGCGAATTGGCGGTCCATAAAAACCCCGTCGGCCCCACTGTCCACAAAGGCCTCAGTCTTGACAGTTTGACCGAGGATCTTCAAGGTCACCGGAATGATAAAAGTCTTCTTGGGAAATTCTGACTTCTGGCCTAACAGGATATTTCCCATCACCCTCAGGCCCTGAAGTTTTCCGGCTTTTCTGGGCATGATACTACCACATGACCTTTATTCCCACAGTACAAACACAACCCCTGCTGTCTCCTCCGCGTCTTCTCACGCGAGGAGAGGCGGGTAGCCCCAATCTGCATAGGCTCCTCGGAAAATTCCTCAGAGTCTGAGGTTCCCTTGGGAAGGAAGGAAATCTCAGTCTCCCTTTCTTTTTTTTTTCCAAAATATTTTTATTGAGGTCAAAAAGGCATGTTGAATCATAACAGATGATGACATATAATGACATATAATTCAACTGTACCTGGGGCCACATTAGCCACCCGGGACAGTTGTGTGTGAAAAGAAAGAGAAAATAGAATCCAAAGCCTAGAACAGAGAACCTCACATTTTCACTTTTTACATCAATACATTTAGATATATGTTATATCATAGTATTGTGTAACCAAATAGCAAAGTTAGTAAACATAAAATATGATGGAACAGTTAATGTGTTCCTGCTAATTAGCAGATTCTTTGCCTAGCAGTAAAGCATATTAATGCGTCTCCCCCTTTGGGGATCGCTAAATCCTAAAACAATAAAAACATTAACAGTATTAACAACATTATTAACATTATTAATCGTACCTGCCAGAACCCGGGGGCCGCCGACCCATCCACGGAGACATCAACAGTGTGATAAGAAGAGATAGACGATAGATATCCAGTGTTAGGGAGTAGGAGGAGGTAGATGTAAGAACTTAAGGGTCAGGTGCGGGCAATCAGAGTTGAGACGATGAGAGGGAATAGAAAGCAAGAAAACAAGAGAAGAGTAGAAGGTAGGGAAGCGGAGAGGGGGCTAGGGTGTAGTTATGGAAGAGCGATGGGAGGGTCATCTGCTAGAATTTGGAGCCCGTACCAGGTGGTGCAGTGAAAGCTTTGTTTAATGGCTGTTTTTGTCGGAATAGGTAGTGTATTGATAAATCGTCGCCAGCAGTGAAACAAGGTGGGGGTTAATATTTCTTTGTTAAGGGAAGTCTCCAGCCAGTCCATTGTGAATAGGAATAGTAGTCTGGCGGTAGCTAGAGGTAGTGTGGGGGGGGGTATTGGATATCCATTGTTGTAATATGGCCTTCCTGCCTACCGCTGAGAGGATCATAATTAGTTTCGTGTCTCGAGAGGGAATATCGTTTTGGTCACGGACATACCCGAATAGCGCCCAAGAGGCAGTACATCGGAAGCGCAAGCCCAACTCGGCAGTTCCGTAGGTGTGTAGTTCTGTCCAAAATTTTTGGATGTGGCTGCAGTGCCAGAAGCAGTGCATAAGATCTGCTATTAATGAAGAGCATTTTAAGCATTTAGCCGAGTCGGACAAGCCCATCAAATGGCCTCTCCTTGGTGATATGTAGGCTCTGTGTAGTATTTTGTATGCCATTTCTTGATAGAGGCTGGCAGGGATAAGTTTGAGGGAGCTCGCAAAGCTATCCACTATGTTCTCCGGGGACATTGACGGGATTTGGGTGGACCATGTTTGTATTTGTGTGAGGTCTGTAGTAGGTATGTGTTCCGTGCGTATGCGGGTATATATTGCTGAGATGGAGCAAGTCCCTGAGCGCAGAAGTGCGTCCAGAGAGTTAACCAGGTCTGTGGCAGTAAGATGTGAGAGGGTCGATCGTATGTAGTGTGATATTTGGTAGAAATAAAAGCGATGGCGGGGGCTAACTCCATATTTGGTTGACACCTCCGTGAAGGTGAGTATTCTTTTGTTGGAGTCGAGGAGGTTTCCTATACATGTGATACCTGAGGCGTGCCAATTGGTAAAGGGGGTGTGGGCCTGACCATTTTGGAATTGTGTATTTCCTACCAAAGGGAGAAAGAGTGAGTAGGTGTGGTGTAGCTTAAGAGATCTGCGGGAGAGTCTCCACGCTACAATAGTAGAGGTTAATAGAGGGTTATCCAAATGAAGGTTAGATATTTCCGATTTGTTTGCATGGAGGATGTAGCTGAGGGATAGGGGGGCACAGAATTGGGAGTCGACTAATGAGTCGGTAAAAGTAGACGTTCCGTGGATCCAGTCCATGGCGAATCGGAGGAGACAAGCATGGTTGTATTGCTCCACGCTCGGCAGATTCACCCCTCCATTTTGTATTGTTTGGGTTAACTTAAAAAGACTTATCCTGGGTCGTTTATTGGCCCAGATAAATTTCGAGATCGAGGAATTGAGATGAGATACATCAACTTTTGAGAGTATGATGGGCAACATCTGCAGAACGTAGAGCAGTCTAGGGAAACTAACCATCTTGACTAGATTACAGCGCCCCAAGAGATTTAAGGGTAGTGTTTGCCATAGCGTGAGTTCTGTCTGGATCTTAATGAGAATTGGGTGGATGTTGTCGGTGTATAGACGGGTGGGGTCAGCGGGTAGTATGATGCCTAGATATGTAATGTGGGTGCTAGCCCATCGGAATGGGAAGGGGGTATCCCAGCCTTTAGTAATCTGGGGAAATATGGCCAATGCTTCCGACTTGTCGAAATTGACGGTGAAGCCTGCAAAAGAGGAAAAGCGGTCAATAGCTTCTTGTAGTGCTGTTATCGACTGTCGTGGGTTGGAGGTAAGTATAAGGATGTCGTCTGCAAACGCCATAAGTTTAATTTCCCTGTTGCCAATTTTTATACCACGAAAGGTGGGTAAGTTGGTGATATATCGTATAAGGGGTTCTAGGGCGATGTTGAAGAGGAGGGGGGAAAGGGGGCAACCCTGTCTAGTTCCTCTCTCTAGGAGAAAGGGTGGGGAGGGGGTATTGTTAACTATCACCTGCGCAGATGGATTAATGTAGAGAGAGTCAACCAGTCCCCGAAACGTCTCGCCAAATCGCTGGTAGAGTAGAACTCTTGTTAAGTGAGGCCAGGCGATCTTGTCGAAAGCTTTTTCAGCGTCCAGGTTGATTAGGATGTTGTCTGTGATATTATTGGTGTGGGAGTGAGTAATGGCTGCCAGCGCCACTCTGATGCCTCGCACTGATTGTCTATGTTTAAGAAATCCCATCTGCGCTGGCGATATAATACGGGAAAGGCATAGCTGTAGTCGATTGGCCATCAGTTTGGTGAGGACCTTAAAGTTTTGATTAAGGAGTGAGATCGGTCTGTAGGACCCAGGCAGGGAGGGGTCTTTGCCTGGTTTTGGTATAGCAATAATTGTGGCTTCGTTAAACCTAATGGGGATCTGTTTAGAGGTGAGAATATGGTTATAGAGTGATGTGAGGGTAGGGGCGAGTTCGTCTCTTAATATTTTGTAAAATTCCGCTCCGTATCCATCTGGGCCGGGGCTTTTGTTGTTTGGTAGGGTCTTGATGACCTCCACCACCTCCTCCACTGTTATCGGTTTATCTAGGGAGTCCCTCTCCTCTTGGGTCAAAATGGGGAGGTCTGCTTCCTTCAAAAATGATTGGTTGGCAGCAGGATCATCAGGGCCTTTAGTATATAAAGATTGGTAGAAATTTCTAAATTCTGAACAAATGAGGTCAGGAGTGGTGGTCAGTTTGTCCGCATGCATGATCGCGTTGACCCAGTTACGAGATTTGGGTCCTTTGATTAAATTTGCTAATAATTTGCCTGATTTGTTACCCCATCTGTGGAGTCTATTCCGCTGATAGTCATAGGAAAGCTGAGCCCGTTCCGTGAGAAATGTATCATATACAAGCTTGGCTGAGAGGTACGCCTCTTTGTGGGCGGGGGTGTCGTGTTGTGTGTAGCTGCGGTATGTTGAGGTGAGAGTGGAGCTCAGGGCGTGTAGTTGGGAGGAAAATTTTTTCCATTTGGCGTGTGTATAGGACATAATGTGTCCCCTAAGGACGGCCTTTGCCGCCCCCCAAAAGATTGGTGAATCTAATTGTTGATCGCTATTGTCTGAGGTGTAGTTATGCCAGGACTGTTTGAGGTGAAGCATAAAATCAGTAGACTGGCGGAGGTAGGCTGGAAATCGCCATCTCAAGGCGGTGCGTTGTGGTAATCCTAGTTGGAGATGGAGAGATATAGGGGCATGGTCCGAGATGATAATATTCTCGATAGATGTATAGGTGATTTTGGGTAGGAGATTGGTGCCGGTAAAGATGTAGTCGATTCTGGAGTGGGATGAATGGGGGTGGGAATAAAAGGAATAGTCTTTTTGGGTGGGGTGGAGTATTCTCCACGGGTCTAGGAGGTTTAGTTGGGTACAGAAGGAGGAGAGCAAGTGGGTGTGGGGAGTAGAGGAAGTAGCACTTACCCTGGATCTGTCCATGGATGGGTCGACGACCGTGTTAAAATCTCCGCCAACTATCAAGTTTTGGCCTCCCCAGGTTATAAGGGTCGATAGCAGATCTGCAAAAAAAGAATCTGGTGAGGTATTTGGTGCATATACGTTAAGGAGAGTGTATGTCGTGTTTTGTATGTTTATATCTAATAATAAAAATCTGCCCTCTGGGTCAAGCTGTTTTCTGAGGATTGAGTGTTGTAGGTTGGCATGGATTAAAATCGCCACACCCCTAGATTTCGTGTGATAGGGAGAAGATATGCAACTCCCTATCCACGGGGCACGGAGGGTGTGTCTAGGATCATCCAACCAGTGTGTCTCTTGTAAAAATACAATCTGGGGAGACAAACGTTTCAAATGAGCCAGCACTTTTTTCCGTTTGACCGGGTGATTAAGGCCCTCTACGTTCCAAGATACCATGTGGAGTAATGTGGCCACTGGATCTACGTCTATGGGAGTTTGTGAGTGGGAGTCGGAGGGCATATTATCCCACTCCCATCGGGAAAAATATCATTAGAAAGGTTGGAAGGATAAGATGGGGTCCCACCCCGACCCAGCGAACGGGGGGGGAGTTTCCCAGTGGGGGGAGGGGGCTCCGACTTAGGCAGGCACAACTGACAAAACATAAAAATAATAACATAAGTAGTTTCCAACTATGGAAACCTAAACAACAGAGAATATACATGAGTGCGGGATATTCGCACTCCTTATATTCTGCATTTGAGACCCGAAAAGAAGGTTCGGATAGTGTTTAGCCATAATCAAAAAGAGTCACATGGTGATCAAGTGGAAGGAAGGGCGAAGTGTAGCCTAGCTTCGTCTGGATCTTCAAAGAACTTCGGACGTCCGTCTTCAAAGACTCTGAGGCGCGCTGGGTATAGTAGTGCGAATTTGATCTTTGCCTCAAAGAGGTGTCTGCATATGGGGGCAAACTCTTTGCGTTTCGCCGCCACTGCAGCTGAGAAGTCCTGAAAGATGAGAAGGCGTTCTCCGTTGATCGTCAGATTGGCTGTTTTTCGGTATTGGTCTAGGAGTCTCGTTTTATCTGCGTAATTTAAGATCCTCATGATGACCGGACGTGGGCGGCCTGATGTGTTTTTCCGTTCCGGGCCTAATCTGTGTGCTCTTTCAATGATCAGGGGGGATCCCTTGAGGTTCATGGACAGTTGTTCTGGGATGGCTAGCGAGAGGAGATCTAAGAGCTCGTGGCCTTTTACGGATTCGGGGATACCGATGACTCGTAGGTTATTTCTTCTGCTACGATTTTCCAAGTCATCGAGCTTATCTGAGAGATCCGCGACTTCGAGTTGTTTCGCCTGTAAGGATCTTTGAGCTTCAGTCAGATCATCCTCTAGGGCCGAGATCCTTTGCTCTGCCTCATCCAGGCGAGTGGAGTGTTGGGTTAATAGAGTTGATGATGATTCGATAGCTTCCTTTATGCCCGCTAGTTTTTCGTCGAGGAGAGGGCCTAGTACCGCCAGTAGGTCTTTGTGCTTCATCTTGGGTTGTTTGGCAGGCGGTTTAGATTTGCGGTAGCTTCTGGAAAGTGAGCGTGTAGTAGAGTGATCAGAGTCCGATGAGTCTATTTCCGGGGTGTCCTCTCGGGTTTGTTGATCAGTCCCTGCGGGCATTACGGATAGAGGTATCAAAAATTTTTCCATGCAGGGTCGCCCAGAGGGGGAGGTTAAGGCTAGAAACACTAGGTGTTTAGGTAGTAAATGATGTAGTGGGTCTCATGTGCTAGGTGGTTATTTATTGCTGGTCTTCATTTAGTGCGTTGCAGGTGCTCATCAAATATGGCATCTATCTCACTAAAGCAGAGATCAGGTTGAGGGGGTATGGGTATCTTCTTGACCGATGTTGAGGAGGTTGTCAGAAGTATAGATAAGAGTTGCAATAGGCTTGATTTTCGCTATCAGCAGCCGCCGCTCCGATTCCGCAGTTCGGGTCTGGTGAGAGCGGGGTGTTGAGGGAGATCTGACAGGGAGGCAGGCGTCGGCTGAGTCCTCAGGCTTCCGGCGCAATAGCCGCCGAAATTGAGGCCCCGGTTTTTGCTCTGTGACTGGGCCGCAATCTGCGGGAGCGTCCACGTTGCTCCCCGACTCCGCGGTCCGGGTCTGATGAGAGCGGGGTGTTGAGGGGAGCGTTAGTGAGTGGGGGTAATGAATAGGAGCGGGTTTTGACGGTCCTGGAGGGGATTTTTGATGTTTTAAAGCAGGAGCTCCTCCAGTCTGCGACTGCTCTTCTCCTGTGCCAGGCCACGCCCCCCAGGCCTCACTTCTTATATCTGTAGGGTACACCTGTCGGTTTCACAAACCTCACCAGCTGTTGCAGGTCTCTGTTATACAGGAGACTATACCCCAGGTCGTCAGGGAGCAGTGTGATTAATATAAAATTTGATCCCAAGGCAGGTCTGCTGCCAAGCCATGCCCCTCCGTATCGGTCATTTCAAGATGATATACAATGATGCTGATGATTCCCCTCCGGTTGTCAGAGAGGAGACCTGTGGGCAGGCAATATTATAGGGATAAATGTGTAGCAGCTGTAGTACCAGAAGCAACCACCAGAGGGAGCTCCTATTGCAGCCTATCTCCAGCTATGAAGCAGGATGGGTGTTTCGCCAACCTCAAGATGGCCGCCGCCAGTTGATGAATCCAAGTCCCTCCGGAGCTCTCCCGGTCGCCATCCACCGTCAGCGGGGTGGGGGGGCTGTCAAGCGGGGGTATGTGAGGCGGGGGGCGGGTGTCAGGCGTCTGTGGTGGCCGGGGGATCGGCGAGGCAGCGCAGGTGAAGAGGTTTTGGTCAGTGCCAACCACAAGATGGCCGCCGGCCGTCCGTTCCGTGTGTCCCGGCCACTGTCTCCCGCAGGCCGCCCGTTCCCTGGTCCTCTCTGGGTCTTTGGGGGTTTGCTGGGCAGGGTGTCTGACCTCCAGAGAGCTGCTTAGGTGGAGGGGAAAGTCCGTGTAGCCGCCGCTCCGGGCCCGGCGGTCCTCCGTCCTCACCCCAAAATCGAGGCCCCGGCTTCAGGGACAGAGGTAGGCCGCAATCCGCAGGGGGCAGCGCAGGGCCCCCCCGATTCCGCAGCCTCGACCTCTGGATGCAGGGTGGTTCAGCAGGGCTTAGGGGCTGTGTATTTATACAGAAGCCCTCAGATTTGGGCCAGGGGGTCCCTTTTAAAAAGCTGCTGGCAGGAGCTCTCCACAATCCTGACCTCCCTCGATGCCAGCCAGGCCACGCCCCCTCAGTCTCCCTTTCAAGCCTACGCTCTCTCAGCCGTCTATCCACCCGGATGGATAACTGCATGAGCTGATCCAAGCTATCAGGCAAGGGATATTGTACCAGTTGGTCCTTTATCTGGTTAGAAAGACCTCTTCGGTACTGGTGTCTCAGGGCTGGGTCATTCCACTGGGTATCATGGGCCAACCTCCGAAACTCCGTACAGTAAACCTCAACTAGCCTTCGCCCTTGCTTAAGGATCGAAATCTGAGCCTCGGCTGAGGCCGTCTTGTCAGGGTCATCATACAACATGCCCAGTGCCGTAAAAAAAGCATCAACACTTTTAAGCGACGGACAGTCAGGCTGCAACCCATATGCCCAGACCTGTGGGTCTCCTTGTAGCAAGGAAATCACTATGCCCACCCGCTGAATCTCCGACCCAGAAGACTGAGGCCTAAGCCGGAAGTATAGCTTGCAGCTCTCCTTGAAACAAAAGAACTGCGAGCGATCTCCAGAAAAACGATCCGGGAGATTTACTTTCGGCTCCTTAACCCCTGCAGGTGCTGCTGCTGCGGGAGCTCCGCCAGCAGCCTGGGAGGTGTGCATTTTAATGGACAAATCATTAAATTGTCGAGTCAGGACCTGCACCTGATCGACCACCTGTTGCAACGTATTTTGAGGGGTATGCTCCATATTCCCACAAAATTTCAACAGGAGTATTAGGCTGCTGAATATGTTATGCACACCAGTGCCTGCAGGAAAGTATTGGTGTCAGGACTGTTATGCACTCCAGTGCCTGCAGGAATGTACTGGTGTTTGAACTATTATGCAAAACAAATGGACTCACAGACAGACTAGGGAATATGACATAACGTACACAGAAGGTGGTAGGGTAACAAAATACACACAAAGTGAACAGAGAAGCCCAGAGGCTAAGGAACTGGGTATCTCCCTTGTATTAGAATTGCTCAGATGGTAAAAGCAAGATGTTGTGTTTTAATACGTAGAGAACCCGAAATGCTGTTGCTAAGGGCAACAGCAAAACCCTAAAGGGTTACCAACGGGTGTGGCAGTAAACTCCTTGGTCAGAGATGGAATGATAGACACAAGGAGAGTCTCCACAATCCTAATTCTCACTTGCAGTGCACAGGTTCAGCTTACTGCCACTAAACTGACCCCTGACACCTAGCACAGTGAGACAGGATTAGACAGGCAAGTCTTAGAATACAGCCGCAAACTTGCTAAGTTCACAGAGTAGTAACAGAACCCCAGCAAGCTAAACGACTGACTCCAGTCTTACTGCTAGGTCTGGATTGGCAGAGTGTAATACCAAATCCCCAGGCCTATTTGCAGTAAGCAACAAACAAATACAAAGCTACACAGTACTGGCTAACTTTCAGAAACTGACTAACCAACAAAGATTCAGCAGCATCTGCTTACCCTGAAAAGAGGCCTTATAAAGCAGGTGCTGTCCACGCCCCACTCAGACCTCACAGACTGTGAGCACAAAAACCAGCACCGGATCCCCTGCCATGCACAGAGCCTATAACCACTGCACAGCAAAAGACCCGAACCGGAGTATCAGCTGCGCTCAGGTTACTCCGCTAGCACTTGTCTCCCGGTTGCCATGACGACGTGGCAGCACAGGGCAGGAGACCCTAACAGTAGTGTACAGTATGCTGTGTATATAAAGACCCCATAGCCAGACCAGCTCTCACTTCTCTCCACAAGGTTTTCCCCGTGATGACTGAGAGCTGGTTTCCAGATAGCGCATGCTATTCATTCCCACGTGTGTAAGTTTTCTCTGTGGCCATTTCATTACTGTGTGTATGCAATTCGTTCTCATCTCGTTATCCTTTAAATGTTTGCCATTTTATTCTCTTTGTGTTTATTATATGTATCTGTGTTACGATAGTTCGCTATTGTGTATATTTCTATTTAGTTATTCCGTTTAGTTATTAATGTTAGGTTTGTAGTGTATAAGCTGTAATCTGTATTCTTTTCCCTTTTACTTACTAAAAATCATCTGCTACGGTGTTGGAACCTTAACAAGTGTTTGTGTGATTCACCATATAAGTGCTAAGGGTTTCAGAGCATCTCAATTGCTCAAACAGCTTGCATACTCACAAAGGTTCAGTGTTACACCATTATAGTACCACGGTATTAAGGTTTACAGTGTAAGCATATTCTGTGTTTAAAGTTTATAAAGGTTACTGTCTGTGTGTACGCTCGCTGTGTGTATTCCGTACACCCAGCGCAGCGTGTACGTAACTTGCGTACCACGTGTGAGGTCTTTGTACGCAAATAGCGTACAAAGTGTGTAGCACGTGCACGTGGTTTAGCGGCCATTACGGCTACACGGTATTAGTAAATAGCTTATGTTAAAAGGTAAATAATTAGCTTTATCAGATGTACTGACACTTGTTTTGGCTTCAATAGGTTTTTGACTAGAGTCATGAGTTCCTGAGCTTTTTCTATCGGAAGAAAAACCCTTTTCTGGTCTGTGTCCAGAATCATGCCCAAGAAGGTCAGACGAGTCGTAGGAACCAGCTGCGACTTCGGGATATTGAGAATCCAGCCGTGTTGCTGTAACACCTTCAGTGAAAGTGACACGCTGTTCAGTAACTTCTCTCGTGATCTCGCTTTTATGAGGAGATCGTCCAAGTATGGGATAATTGTGACACCCTGCTTGCGCAGGAGCACCATCATTTCCGCCATTACCTTGGTGAAAATCCTCGGGGCCGTGGAAAGCCCAAACGGCAACGTCTGAAATTGGTAATGACAATCATGTACCGCAAATCTCAGGTACGCCTGGTGAGGTGGATAAATGGGAACATGAAGGTATGCATCCTTTATGTCCAGAGATACCATAAAATCCCCCCCTTCCAGGCTGGCGATGACCACTCTGAGCGATTCCATCTTGAACTTGAACCGTTTTAAGTATAGGTTCAGGGATTTTAAAATCAAAATGGGTCTGACCGAACCATCCGGTTTCAGGACTACAAACAGAGTTGAGTAGTATCCCTTCCCTCTTTGAAGCAAGGGAACCTCGACCACCACTTGTTGAAGACACAATTTGTGAATAGCATTTAACACTATCTCCCTTTCTAGGGGAGTAGTCGGTAGAGCCGATTTGAAAAACCGGCGAGGAGGCACCTCTTCGAATTCCAGCTTGTATCCTTGAGAAACAATTTCCATTGCCCAGGGATCCACCTGTGAGTGAACCCAGATGTGGCTGAAAAGTCCCTCAGCGGAGCCCCAGCATCATGCAGTAGATTTTGCAGAGGCCTTGGAGGACTTCTGTTCCTGGGAACTAGCTGTGCAGCTTTTTTCCTCTGCCCTTACCTCTGGCAAGAAAGGACGATCCACGTACTCTTTTGCTTTTATTTGAACGAAAGGACTGCATTTGATAATGTGGCGCTTTCTTAGGCTGTGAGGGAACATAAGGCAAAAAATTCGATTTACCTGCCGTAGCTGTGGAGACGAGGTCCGAGAGACCTTCCCCAAACAATTCCTCACCCTTGTAAGGCAAAACCTTCATATGCCTCTTTGAGTCGGCATCACCTGTCCACTGCCGGGTCCATAAGACTCGCCTAGCAGAAATAGACATAGCGTTTATTCTGGAACCCAGTAGACTAATGTCTCTTTGAGCATCTCTCATATATAAGACAGCATCTTTTATATGCCCTAGGGTCAAAAAAATGGTATCCTTATCTAGGGTCTCAATTTCCGCTGATAAGGAATCTGTCCATGCTGCTACAGCGCTACAAACCCAGGCCGACGCAATTGCCGGTCTGAGTAACGTACCAGAATGCGTGTAAATGGACTTCAAGGTAACCTCCTGCTTGCGGTCAGCAGGATCCTTGAGGGTAGCCGTATCTTGGGATGGCAGCGCTATCTTTTTTGATAAGCGTGTCAATGCTATGTCTACCCTAGGGGCGGATTCCCACCGTATCCTGTCCGTTGGCGGGAAAGGATACGCCATAAGAATCCTTTTAGGAATCTGCAGTTTTTTGTCTGGAGATTCCCAAGCTTTTTCACATAATTCGTTCAACTCATGTGAGGAGGGAAAAGTTACCTCAGGTTTCTTTCCCTTATACATGTGTACCCTCGTGTCAGGGACAGGGGGTTCCTCTGTGATATGCAAAACATCTTTTATTGCAATAATCATATAACGAATACATTTAGCCACTTTTGGCTGTAACTTTGCATCATCGTAGTCGACACTGGAGTCAGAATCCGTGTCGGTATCTGGGTCTCCTATTTGGGATAGTGGGCGCTTTTGAGACCCCGAAGGTCCCGGCGACATAGGGACAGACATGGGTTGACTCCCTGACTGTTCCCTAGCTTCAGCTTTGTCTAGTCTTTTGTGCAATAAATTTACATTAGCACTTAAAACATTCCACATATCCATCCAGTCAGGTGTCGGCGCTGCCGACGGAGACCTCACATTCATACGCTCCTCCTCCCTAGGTGAGCCTTCTACCTCAGACATGTCGACACACGTGTACCGACACACCACAGAAACAGGGAAACTCTTATCTGAAGACAGTTTCCCCACCAGGCCCTTTGGAGAGACAGAGATAGAGTATGCCAGCACACACCCCAGCGCTATATGACCCAGGAAGAAACACAAAATGTTTACCCAGTAGCGCCTTTATATGTATATGCGCCAATTATGTGCCCCCCCCCCTCTTGAAAACTCTCTGTCACCATGAGTAAGCAGGGGAGAGTCCGGGGAGCTTCCTCTCAGTGCTGTGCTGTGGAGAAAATGGCGCTGGTGAGTGCTGAGGGAGAAGCCCCGCCCCCTCGGCGGCGGGCTTCTGTCCCGCTCAAAAATCTTAAAAAACTTGCAGGGGCTCTTTATATACATGTACAGTGCCCAGCTGTACATGTATATATGTATTTTTGCCAAAGGAGAGGTTTATATGCTGCCCAGGGCGCCCCCTCTGCACCCTTACAGTGACTGCCGTGTGTGAGGTGTATGGGAGCAATGGCGCACAGCTTTACTGCTGTGCGTTACCTCTGTGAAGATCAAGAAGTCTTCTGCCGCCTTTGAAGTCTTCTTTTCTTCTCATACTCACCCAGCTTCTATCTTCCGGCTCTGCGAGGAGGACGGCGGCGCGGCTCTGGGACGGACGGCGAGGGTGAGACCTGCGTACCAATCCCTCTGGAGCTAATGGTGTCCAGTAGCCTAAGAAACAGAGCCTTGAAACTGACACGCTGTTCAGTAACTTCTCTCGTGATCTCGCTTTTATGAGGAGATCGTCCAAGTATGGGATAATTGTGACACCCTGCTTGCGCAGGAGCACCATCATTTCCGCCATTACCTTGGTGAAAATCCTCGGGGCCGTGGAAAGCCCAAACGGCAACGTCTGAAATTGGTAATGACAATCATGTACCGCAAATCTCAGGTACGCCTGGTGAGGTGGATAAATGGGAACATGAAGGTATGCATCCTTTATGTCCAGAGATACCATAAAATCCCCCCCTTCCAGGCTGGCGATGACCACTCTGAGCGATTCCATCTTGAACTTGAACCGTTTTAAGTATAGGTTCAGGGATTTTAAAATCAAAATGGGTCTGACCGAACCATCCGGTTTCAGGACTACAAACAGAGTTGAGTAGTATCCCTTCCCTCTTTGAAGCAAGGGAACCTCGACCACCACTTGTTGAAGACACAATTTGTGAATAGCATTTAACACTATCTCCCTTTCTAGGGGAGTAGTCGGTAGAGCCGATTTGAAAAACCGGCGAGGAGGCACCTCTTCGAATTCCAGCTTGTATCCTTGAGAAACAATTTCCATTGCCCAGGGATCCACCTGTGAGTGAACCCAGATGTGGCTGAAAAGTCCCTCAGCGGAGCCCCAGCTTCATGCAGTAGATTTTGCAGAGGCCTTGGAGGACTTCTGTTCCTGGGAACTAGCTGTGCAGCTTTTTTCCTCTGCCCTTACCTCTGGCAAGAAAGGACGATCCACGTACTCTTTTGCTTTTATTTGAACGAAAGGACTGCATTTGATAATGTGGCGCTTTCTTAGGCTGTGAGGGAACGTAAGGCAAAAAATTCGATTTACCTGCCGTAGCTGTGGAGACGAGGTCCGAGAGACCTTCCCCAAACAATTCCTCACCCTTGTAAGGCAAAACCTTCATATGCCTCTTTGAGTCGGCATCACCTGTCCACTGCCGGGTCCATAAGACTCGCCTAGCAGAAATAGACATAGCGTTTATTCTGGAACCCAGTAGACTAATGTCTCTTTGAGCATCTCTCATATATAAGACAGCATCTTTTATATGCCCTAGGGTCAAAAAAATGGTATCCTTATCTAGGGTCTCAATTTCCGCTGATAAGGAATCTGTCCATGCTGCTACAGCGCTACAAACCCAGGCCGACGCAATTGCCGGTCTGAGTAACGTACCAGAATGCGTGTAAATGGACTTCAAGGTAACCTCCTGCTTGCGGTCAGCAGGATCCTTGAGGGTAGCTGTATCTTGGGATGGCAGCGCTATCTTTTTTGATAAGCGTGTCAATGCTATGTCTACCCTATGGGCGGATTCCCACCGTATCCTGTCCGTTGGCGGGAAAGGATACGCCATAAGAATCCTTTTAGGAATCTGCAGTTTTTTGTCTGGAGATTCCCAAGCTTTTTCACATAATTCGTTCAACTCATGTGAGGAGGGAAAAGTTACCTCAGGTTTCTTTCCCTTATACATGTGTACCCTCGTGTCAGGGACAGGGGGTTCCTCTGTGATATGCAAAACATCTTTTATTGCAATAATCATATAACGAATACATTTAGCCACTTTTGGCTGTAACTTTGCATCATCGTAGTCGACACTGGAGTCAGAATCCGTGTCGGTATCTGGGTCTCCTATTTGGGATAGTGGGCGCTTTTGAGACCCCGAAGGTCCCGGCGACATAGGGACAGACATGGGTTGACTCCCTGACTGTTCCCTAGCTTCAGCTTTGTCTAGTCTTTTGTGCAATAAATTTACATTAGCACTTAAAACATTCCACATATCCATCCAGTCAGGTGTCGGCGCTGCCGACGGAGACCTCACATTCATACGCTCCTCCTCCCTAGGTGAGCCTTCTACCTCAGACATGTCGACACACGTGTACCGACACACCACAGAAACAGGGAAACTCTTATCTGAAGACAGTTTCCCCACCAGGCCCTTTGGAGAGACAGAGATAGAGTATGCCAGCACACACCCCAGCGCTATATGACCCAAGAAGAAACACAAAATGTTTACCCAGTAGCGCCTTTATATGTATATGCGCCAATTATGTGCCCCCCCCCCTCTTGAAAACTCTCTGTCACCATGAGTAAGCAGGGGAGAGTCCGGGGAGCTTCCTCTCAGTGCTGTGCTGTGGAGAAAATGGCGCTGGTGAGTGCTGAGGGAGAAGCCCCGCCCCCTCGACGGCGGGCTTCTGTCCCGCTCAAAAATCTTAAAAAACTTGCAGGGGCTCTTTATATACATGTACAGTGCCCAGCTGTACATGTATATATGTATTTTTGCCAAAGGAGAGGTTTATATGCTGCCCAGGGCGCCCCCTCTGCACCCTTACAGTGACTGCCGTGTGTGAGGTGTATGGGAGCAATGGCGCACAGCTTTACTGCTGTGCGTTACCTCTGTGAAGATCAAGAAGTCTTCTGCCGCCTTTGAAGTCTTCTTTTCTTCTCATACTCACCCAGCTTCTATCTTCCGGCTCTGCGAGGAGGACGGCGGCGCGGCTCTGGGACGGACGGCGAGGGTGAGACCTGCGTACCAATCCCTCTGGAGCTAATGGTGTCCAGTAGCCTAAGAAACAGAGCCTTGAAACTCACAGAAGTAGGTCTGTTTCTCTCTCCTCAGTCCATCGATGCAGGGAGTCTGTTGCCAGCAGGCTCCCTGAAAATAAAAAACCTAACTAAAATACTATCTGACAGGAAACTGAGGAGAGCTCCCTGCAATGCACCCAGTCTCCCCTGGGCACAGTCTCAAACTGAGGTCTGGAGGAGGGGCATAGAGGGAGGAGCCAGTGCACACCCATACCTAAAGTCTTTCTTAAAGTGCCCATGTCTCCTGCGGACCCGTCTATCCCCATGGTCCTTTACGGAGTCCCCAGCATCCTCTAGGACGTAAGAGAAAAAGTGATACAGTGGAGATGGATAAAGAGTGATAAATGACTGGCCAACCAGCACCTGTCATTTTTTGGCAGGAGCTGGTTGGCTTCCTTTGACATTGGAGTTAGGAAGCTGATTGGCTGGTCATTTATCACTCTTTACCCATCTCCACTGTATCACTTTTTATTAAGGCTTAATACATTAAGGCAGGCATTCCCAACCATGGTCCTCAAGGCACACCAATAGTGCAGGTTTTAGTGATATCCAGGCAGCAGCACAGATGGTTAAATCAAAATAACAGAGCTACTAATTAAGTAACCTGTGCTGAAGTCTGGATATCACTAAAACCTGCACTGTTAGTGTGCCTTGAGGACCATGGTTGGGAATGCCTGCATTAAGGGGTCTATTCATGAAGAAATGAAAACAGTGCACTGCTTCATAAATAGACCCATTGGGCACCAATATTAAATGGGAAGACCACATCTATTGAACCTGGGAACATGGACATCTGCCAACCATTGGATTCTGAAGTTCATCCCTAGGGCGACCACTATTTGGCCTGGAGGTGTCACTTCTGAGGCTCTCCATCACCTTGCCCAGGGAACCTGCAGCACTCTCTAAAGGCCCACATTAATCTCTCTCCAGAGAGACGGGTGTTGGCAGCAGGAGCAGCCACATTGTCACACTGGGTGGACGGGGCCACGTTAGACGGTTGGGGAGAAATTACATGGCACTGTGCGTCTCTGACATCACTTAGTTCACAGACTCAGCACCTGTATGCACACCTTTGTAGATTCCACAACATGGCTCCATACCTCCCAACAAGACCCGCTCCAGGAGGGATAAAAATCATAAAATGCTGTGCTCCTGAACTTTTATCTTACTTTATGATTGCAGTCACCTGTAGGTTAATGGATAAGAATGGTGTTTCTTCACCACATGTGATGGCAATCACAAATTAAGATGAAAGTCCAGATGTTGGGAGGTATGTGCATACCCTTCATCTTTTTACACATAAAAATCGGTACAAATGAGAAAAGGAGGCGTGGCCACGGGTTTCCTATACTTTCAATGGAAGTTTGGAGAGCCAAAAATCAGTACAGACCATAAAAAAAGTACTGTACCTATTAAAAAGGTACAGTTGGAGGGTATGTATGTGGTTCCTCCAAAGTGGACCAGCAGCAACCAGTATGGGCGATTTTCTCCCTCAAGGTTTGATGTATGAAGCAGTGAAAAGAGTGCCCACAGAAACCACCTCGAATAGAGGTAGCATTTACTAGGTACACTCTATAAAATGATATAGATTTTCGCTGCTTAATACATCCACCCTACCTAAAACGTCACTCCTAACACTTAGGGAGTCAGCTGACTAAGACCATTTGACATCACTTCCGGCCACATGTGACGTTCGCTCTCTGCCGCCTCTTTCCAACCAGCGTCACTTCCGCTGCCTTTACTCGGGTGACTGATCACCGGTGCCAGGAGGAGAGTTACCGGGAGCGAGCTGCCAGCAGTGACGATCGGTCTGTGTCTCGCATCGCCCGGTCCCCAGCGCCGCCTGCCTTTCACAAATCAACACCATGTCGGAATTTGACGCTTTCGACTCTGTCGGTAACGGGGTGTCCGCCGAGGAGGACCCGGCCGCCGCCTTCCTGGCCCAGCAGGAGAGTGAGATCGCCGGCATCGAGAACGATGAGGGGTTCAGCATCCTGGACAGCGGCGACTTGCCCGACAGTCTGCACGACGGGGGATCCGGTGAGTCACTGAGCGGCGCGGCACAGTCCCGAGAACGGGGCATGACGGTGGCCGCCCATGTCCCTGTATGTCACGTGCGGTTCCCATCTAACTCCTATGTGCTGCCATAGTAACACGTATGTACCGTACTGACAGGCTGGCTGTGGCTGACACAGGGACACGGGTGTCACAGCTCCTTGTGCTGCATATAGCAAGACTGACAGCTCATAGTCAGCTCTTTACCTCGCTGTATATATAATATTTATTGTCATGTTACTAGATTCTAAATAGGACTCTAAATAGGACATTTCTGCCAGGCCCTGGGGTTGGTTCAGATGTGCATTTCCTTTATTACATCTTTTACTAAAAATAATGACCAGACTTTCATCTCTATACAAGTTAATGACAAATAGCAGTGTGGTGCAAATCATCATAACTATTAGAGAGAGGTCATCCGCATTATCCTTATCTAGGAGTCTAGTTGCACATGTAGCTCCATTGCTGAGAACTTTTTAACTTGACTGTTAATAATTCAGTGGACACCAAGCTATACCTGTATTATCCTGTACCTTACCTCTAAAGTATCCCAGGGATACTACAAGCGTAATTGGGTGGGCACTGTAGACACCCCACTAAGTCCGGTACGTAGGTCCGCCACACTGAGGCGGATTAAAATTTCCTTTACATTATACTCCTATGTGATTGAAATTTTTGATAATCAAACTGATCCCTACGGAACTTCACTATCTATTGTTTCTTTCCTTGAGGACATCGTGCTTTACTGTACCAAGGAAGTACTGCTGATCAATTATCCAGTGCGGAGAGTTTTTCCTTTCCACACAAAGGACTAATACCCGTAGTGATCCAGGGAGCGCACCCCAGCAAAACCACAGAATTAGGACTGAACTTTCTTGGGAAATTGATAACCATCCCAGCTGGGAGACTGCAGCACCTTTGAATTGAAGCGCCATCTGTACATTTGTTTCTGTGTATTACTCTTTATTTATTGATGAACTTAAAATCTTCACACAGACTTGTAAAGTATTATTATTATTTTTTCTCTGACGTCCTAGTGGATGCTGGGAACTCCGTAAGGACCATGGGGAATAGCGGCTCCGCAGGAGACAGGGCACATCTAAAGAAAGCTTTAGGATCACCTGGTGTGCACTGGCTCCTCCCCCTATGACCCTCCTCCAAGCCTCAGTTAGATTTCTGTGCCCGACGAGAAGGGTGCACACTAGGGGCTCTCCTGAGCTCTTTGTGAAAGTTTTAGTTTAGGTTTATTATTTTCAGTGAGACCTGCTGGCAACAGGCTCACTGCATCGAGGGACTAAGGGGAGAAGAAGCGAACTCACCTGCGTGCAGAGTGGATTGGGCTTCTTAGGCTACTGGACATTAGCTCCAGAGGGACGATCACAGGTTCAGCCTGGATGGGTCACCGGAGCCGCGCCGCCGGCCCCCTTACAGAGCCAGAAGAGCGAAGAGGTCCGGAAAAATCGGCGGCAGAAGACTTTCCTGTCTTCAGATAAAGGTAGGCGCACAGCACCGCAGCTGTGCGCCATTGCTCTCAGCACACTTCACACTCCGGTCACTGAGGGTGCAGGGCGCTGGGGGGGCAGCGCCCTGAGACGCAATAAATCGTTAGAAAACCTTTTATGGCTAAAATAAATGCATCACATATAACTCCTGGGCTATATGGATGCATTTAACCCCTGCCAAAACATACAAGAAAACGGATGATAAGGATGCCGAGAAAGGGGCGGAGCCTATCTCCTCAGCACACTGGCGCCATTTTCCCTCACAGCTCAGTTGGAGGGAAGCTCCCTGGCTCTCCCCTGCAGTCACTACACTACAGAAAGGGGTTAAAAAAGAGAGGGGGGCACAAATTAGGCGCAGTATAAACAATACAGCAGCTATAAAGGGAAAAACACTTATATAAGGTTATCCCTGTATATATATAGCGCTCTGGTGTGTGCTGGCAAAACTCTCCCTCTGTCTCCCCAAAGGGCTAGTGGGGTCCTGTCCTCTATCAGAGCATTCCCTGTGTGTGTGCTGTGTGTCGGTACGTTTGTGTCGACATGTATGAGGAGAAAAATGATGAGGAGACGGAGTAGAGTGTCTGTAATAGTGTTGTCACCCCCTGGGGGGTCGACACCTGAGTGGATGTACTGTGGAAATTGCGTGACAGTGTCAGCTTTGTATAAAAGACAGTGGTTGACATGAGACAGCCGGCTACTCAGCTTGTGCATGTCCAGACGTCTCATATAGGGGCTCTAAAGCGCCCGTTACCTCAGATACAGACGCCGACACGGATACTGACTCCTGTGTCGACGGTGAAGAGACAACCGTGATTTCCAAATAGGGCCACACATTGCATGATTGAGGCAATGAAAAAAGTTTACACTTTTCTGATAATATGAATACCACCAAAAAAAAAGGGGTATTATGTTGGTGAGGAAAAACTTCCTGTAGTTTTCCTGAATCTGAGAAATAAAATGCGTGGGTTTCCCCCCGATAACAATTGATAATTTCTAAAAAGTTATTGGCAGTATACCTTTTCCCGCCAGAGGTTAGGGTGCGTTGGGAAACACCCCCTAGGGGGGATAAGGCGCTCACACGCTTGTAAGAATCATAAGAAGGAGAGGAGTAAGAACTATACTCGTGGTTCCGGATTGGCCAAGAAGGACTTGGTATCCGGAACTTCAAGAGATGCTCACGGACGAACCGTGGCCTCTACCTCTAAGAAAGGACCTGCTCCAGCAGGGGCCTTGTCTGTTCCAAGACTTACCGCGGCTGCGTTTGACGGCTTGGCGGTTGAACGCCGGATCCTGAAGGAAAAAGGCATTCCAGATGAAGTCATCCCTACCCTGGTCAAGGCCAGGAAGGACGTAACCGCAAAACATTATCACCGCATTTGGCGAAAATATGTTGCGTGGTGGGAGGCCAAGAAGGCCCCTACAGAGGAATTTCAACTGGGTCGTTTCCTGCATTTCCTGCAAACAGGACAGTCTATGGGCCTAAAATTAGGGTCCATTAAGGTTCAAATTTCGGCCCTGTCGATTTTCTTCCAAAAGGAACTGGCTTCAGTGCCTGAAGTTCAGACATTTGTAAAAGGGGTACTGCATATACAGCCTCCTTTTGTGCCTCCAGTGGCACCTTGGGATCTCAATGTTGTGTTGAGTTTCCTAAAGTCACATTGGTTTGAACCACTCACCACTGTGGACTTAAAATATCTCACATGGAAGGTGACGATGCTGTTAGCCCTGGCTTCAGCCAGGCGTGTGTCAGAATTGGCGGCTTTATCATATAAAAGCCCTTATTTAATATTTAATTCTGACACGGCAGAATTGAGGACTTGTCCTCAATTTCTACCTAAGGTGGTTTCTGCATTTCACATGAAGCAACCTATTGTGGTACCTGCGGCTACTAAGGACTTGGAGGATTCCAAGTTGCTTGACGTGGTCAGGGCCCTGAAAATATGTTTCCAGGACGGCTGGAGTCAGAAAATCTGACTCGCTGTTTATCCTGTATGCACCCAACAAACTGGGTGCTCCTGCTTCTAAGCAGACGATTGCTCGTTGGATTTGTAGTACAATTCAGCTTGCACATTCTGTGGCAGGCCTGCCACAGCCAAAAATCTTAAAATGCCCACTCCACAAGGAAGGTGGGCTCATCTTGGGCAGCTGCCCGAGGGGTCTCGGCTTTACAACTTTGCCGAGCAGTTACTTCGTCAGGAGCAAATACGTTTGTAAACTTCTACAAATTTGATACCCTGGCTGAGGAGGACCTGGAGTTCTCTCATTCGGTGCTGCAGAGTCATCCGCACTCTCCCGCCCGTTTGGGAGCTTTGGTATAATCCCCATGGTCCTTACAGAGTTCCCAGCATCCACTAGGACGTCAGAGAAAATAAGAATTTACTTACCGATAATTCTATTTCTCGTAGTCCGTAGTGGATGCTGGGCGCCCATCCCAAGTGCGGATTGTCTGCAATACTGGTACATAATTATTGTTACCAAAAAATTCGGGTTATTGTTGTAGTGAGCCATCTTTTATAGAGGTTTCTCTATTATCATGCTGTTAACTGGGTTCAGATCACAAGTTGTACAGTGTGATTGGTGTGGCTGGTATGAGTCTTACCCGGGATTCAAAATCCTTCCTTATTGTGTACGCTCGTCCGGGCACAGTATCCTAACTGAGGCTTGGAGGAGGGTCATAGGGGGAGGAGCCAGTGCACACCAGGTGATCCTAAAGCTTTCTTTAGATGTGCCCTGTCTCCTGCGGAGCCGCTATTCCCCATGGTCCTTACGGAGTTCCCAGCATCCACTACGGACTACGAGAAATAGAATTATCGGTAAGTAAATTCTTATTTTTTTTTCCAGTTAAAAAAAATAATAATTGTCTATATACATATATTAGAAAATATTTTTGACTGGGTTTTCCCCCCCTCTTATGTCCTAGAGGATGCTGGGGACTCTGTAAGGACCATGGGGTATAGACAGGCTCCGCAGGAGACATGGGCACTCTAAAGACTTAAGAATGGGTGTGCACTGGCTCCTCCCTCTATGCCCCTCCTCCAGACCTCAGTTAGATCCTGTGCCCAGAGGAGACTGGGTGCATTACAGGGGAGCTCTACTGAGTTTCTCTGAAAAATAATTTTGTAAGGTTTTTTATTTTCAGGGAGCACTGCTGGCAACTGGCTCCCTGCATCGTGGGACTGAGGGAAGAGAAGCAGACCTACTTAAATGATAGGCTCTGCTTCTTAGGCTACTGGACACCATTAGCTCCAGAGGGTTGGAACGCAGGTCTCACCCTCGCCTTTCGTCCCGGAGCCGCGCCGCCGTCCTCACAGAACCGGAAGATAGAAGCCGGGTGAGTATTAAGAAGAAAAGAAGACTTCAAAGGCGGCAGAAGACTTCAGATCTTCACTGAGGTAACGCGCAGCGGTAGCGCTGCGCGCCATTGCTCCCACACATACACACACAGCGGGCACTGTAAGGGTGCAGGGCGCAAGGGGGGCGCCCTGGGCAGCAATAATAACCTCAAGGGACACTGGCCAACATAATAGATATTGCGGAGGCAGTATATTACAAAACCCCCGCCAGTATAAAGAATTTGAGCAGGACCGAAGCCCGCCGGTGAGGGGGCGGAGCTTGATCCTCCAGCACTAACCAGCGCCATTTTCTCCACAGCACACTGCTGAGAAGCTGGCTCCCCGGACTCTCCCCTGCTGAACACGGTTACAGAGGGCAAAGAAGAGGGGGGGGGGGGCACATTTAATTGGCGCAGTGAGTGTGTATATATATATATATATATATATATTTCTCTATCGTCCTAGTGGATGCTGGGGTTCCTGAAAGGACCATGGGGAATAGCGGCTCCGCAGGAGACAGGGCACAAAAAGTAAAGCTTTAGGATCAGGTGGTGTGCACTGGCTCCTCCCCCTATGACCCTCCTCCAAGCCTCAGTTAGATTTTTGTGCCCGGCCGAGAAGGGTGCAATCTAGGTGGCTCTCCTAAAGAGCTGCTTAGAAAAGTTTAGCTTAGGTTTTTTATTTTACAGTGAGTCCTGCTGGCAACAGGATCACTGCAACGAGGGACTTAGGGGAGAAGAAGTGAACTCACTTGCGTGCAGGATGGATTGGCTTCTTTGGCTACTGGACATTAGCTCCAGAGGGACGATCACAGGTACAGCCTGGATGGTCACCGGAGCCTCGCCGCCGGCCCCCTTGCAGATGCTGAAACGAGAAGAAGGTCCAGAATCGGCGGCAGAAGACTCCTCAGTCTTCTTAAGGTAGCGCACAGCACTGCAGCTGTGCGCCATTTCCTCTCAGCACACTTCACACGGCAGTCACTGAGGGTGCAGGGCGCTGGGAGGGGGGCGCCCTGGGAGGCAAATGTAAACCTATTTTTGGCAAAAAATACCTCACATATAGCCTCCGGGGGCTATATGGAGATATTTAACCCCTGCCAGAATCCGTTAAAGAGCGGGAGACGAGGCCGCCGAAAAAGGGGCGGGGCCTATCTCCTCAGCACACAGCGCCATTTTCCCTCACAGAAAGGCTGGAGGGAAGGCTCCCAGGCTCTCCCCTGCACTGCACTACAGAAACAGGGTTAAAACAGAGAGGGGGGGGCACTAATTTGGCGTTAGAAATATATAAAAAAAAGATGCTATAAGGGAAAACACTTATATAAGGTTGTCCCTATATAATTATAGCGTTTTTGGTGTGTGCTGGCAAACTCTCCCTCTGTCTCTCCAAAGGGCTAATGGGTCCTGTCCTCTATCAGAGCATTCCCTGTGTGTGTGCTGTGTGTCGGTACGTGTGTGTCGACATGTATGAGGACGATGTTGGTGAGGAGGCGGAGCAATTGCCTGTAATGGTGATGTCACTCTCTAGGGAGTCGACACCGGAATGGATGGCTTATTTAGGGAATTACGTGATAATGTCAACACGCTGCAAGGTCGGTTGACGACATGAGACGGCCGACAAACAATTAGTACCGGTCCAGACGTCTCAAAAACACCGTCAGGGGTTTTTAAAACGCCCGTTTAGTCGGTCGACACAGACACGGACACTGAATCCAGTGTCGACGGTGAATAAACAAACGTATTCCTTATTAGGGCCACACGTTAAGGGCAATGAAGGAGGTGTTACATATTTCTGATACTACAAGTACCACAAAGGAGGGTATTATGTGGGATGTGAAAAAACTACCGTAGTTTTTCCTGAATCAGATAAATTAAATGAAGTGTGTGATGATGCGTGGGTTCCCCCCGATAGAAAATTATTGGCGGTATACCCTTTCCCGCCAGAAGTTAGGGCGCGTTGGGAAACACCCCTTAGGGTGGATAAGGCGCTCACACGCTTATCAAAACAAGTGGCGGTACCGTCTATAGATAGGGCCGTCCTCAAGGAGCCAGCTGACAGGAGGCTGGAAAATATCATAAAAAGTATATACACACATACTGGTGTTATACTGCGACCAGCGATCGCCTCAGCCTGGATGTGCAGAGCTGGGGTGGCTTGGTCGGATTCCCTGACTAAAAATATTGATACCCTTGACAGGGACAGTATTTTATTGACTATAGAGCATTTAAAGGATGCATTTCTATATATGCGAGATGCACAGAGGGATATTTGCACTCTGGCATCAAGAGTAAGTGCGATGTCCATATCTGTCAGAAGATGTTTATGGACACGACAGTGGTCAGGTGATGCAGATTCCAAACGGCACAAAGGTGTATTGCCGTATAAAGGAAGAGGAGTTATTTGGGGTCGGTCCATCGGACCTGGTGGCCACGGCAACTGCTGGAAAATCCACCGTTTTTACCCTAAGTCACATCTCTGCAGAAAAAGACACCGTCTTTTCAGCCTCAGTCCTTTCGTCCCTATAAGAGTCATATCTGCCCAGGGATAGAGGAAAGGGAAGAAGACTGCAGCAGGCAGCCCATTCCCAGGAACAGAAGCGTTCCACCGCTTCTGACAAGCTCTCAGCATGACGCTGAGACCGTACAGGACCCCTGGATCCTACAAGTAGTATCCCAGGGGTACAGATTGGAATGTCGAGACGTTTCCCCTTCGCAGGCTCCTGAAGTCTGCTTTACCAAGGTCTCCCTCCGACAAGGAGGCAGTATGGGAAACAATTCACAAGCTGTATTCCCAGCAGGTGATAATTAAATTACCCCTCCTACAACAAGAAAAGGGGTATTATTCCACACTATATTGTGGTACTGAAGCCAGAAGGCTAGGTGAGACCTATTCTAAATCTAAAAAAATTTGAACACTTACAAAGGTTCAAATCAAGATGGAGTCACTCAGAGCAGTGATAACGAACCAGGAAGAAGGGGACTATATGGTGTCCCGAGACATCAGGGATGCTTACCTCCATGTCCCAAATTTGCCCTTCTCACTAAGGGTACCTCAGGTTCGTGGTACAGAACTGTCACTATCAGTTTCAGACGCTGCCGTTTGGATTGTCCACGGCACCCCGGGTCTTTACCAAGGTAATGGCCGAAATGATGATTCTTCTTCGAAGAAAAGGCGTCTTAATTATCCCTTACTTGGACGATCTCCTGATAAGGGCAAAGTCCAGGGAACAGTTGGAGGTCGGAGTAGCACTATCTCGGATACTGCTACAACAGCACGGGTGGATTCTAAATATTCCAAAATCGCAGCTGATCCCGACGACAAGTCTGCTGTGCTTAGGGATGATTCTGGACACAGTCCAGAAAAAGGTGTTTCTCCCGGAAGAGAAAGCCAGGGAGTTATCCGAGCTAGTCAGGAACCTCCTAAAATCAGTGCATCATTGCACAAGGGTCCTGGTAAAAATGGTGACTTCCTACGAAGCAATTCCATTCGGCAGATTTCACGCAAGAACTTTTCAGTGGGATCTGCTGGACAAATGGTCCGGATCGCATCTTCAGATGCATCAGCGGATAACCCTATATCCAAGGACAAGGGTGTCTCTCCTGTGGTGGTTACAGAGTGCTCATCTTCTAGAGGGCCGCAGATTCGGCATTCAGGATTGGATGCTGGTGACCACGGAGGCCAGCCCGAGAGGCTGGGGAGCAGTCACACAAGGAAAAAAAAAAAATTTCCAGGGAGTGTGATCAAGTCTGGAGACTTTTCTCCACATAAATATACTGGAGCTAAGGCTAAATTTATAATGCTCTAAGCTTAGCAAGACCTCTGCTTCAAGGTCAGCCGGTATTGATCCAGTGGGAAAAACATCACGGCAGTCGCCCACGTAAATAGACAGGGCGGCACAAGAAGCAGGAGGGCAATGGCAAAAACTGCAAGGACTTTTCGCTGGGCGGAAAATCATGTGATAGCACTGTCAGCAGTGTTTCATTCCGGGAATGGAAACTGGGAAGCAGACTTCCTCAGCAGGCACGACCTCCACCCGGCAGAGTGGAAACTTCATCGGGAAGTTTTCCACATGATTGTAAACCGTTGGGAAATACCAAAGGTGGACATGATGGCGTCCCGTCTGAACAAAAAACGGGACAGGTATTGCGCCAGGTTAGGAGACCCTCAGGCGGTGGCTGTGGACGTTCTGGTAACACCGTGGGTGTACCAGTCGGTGTATGTGTTCCATCCTCTGCTTATCATACCTAAGGTACTGAGAATTATAAGACGTAGAGGAGTAAGAACTATACTCATGGCTCCGGATTGGCCAAGAAGGACTTGGTACCCGGAACTTCAAGAGATGCTCACAGAGGACTTATGGCCTCTGCCACTAAGAAGGGACTTGTTTCAGCAAGTACCATGTCTGTTCCAAGACTTACCGCAGCTGCGTTTGACGGCATGGCGGTGGAACGCCGGATCCTAAGGGAAAAAGGCATTCCGGAAGAGGTCATTCCTACCCTGGTCAAAGCCAGAAAGGAAGTGACCGCACAACATTATCACCACATGTGGAAAAAATATGTTGCGTGGTGCGAGGCCAGAAAGGCCCCACGAAGAAATTTCAACTCGGTCGATTCCTGCATTTCCTGCAAACAGGAGTGTCTATGGGCCTCAAATTGGGGTCCATTAAGGTCAAATTTCGGCCCTGTCGATTTTCTTACAGAAAGAATTGGCTTCAGTTCCTGAAGTCCAGAAGTTTGTCAAGGGAGTATTGCATATACAACCCCCTTTTGTGCCTCCAGTGGCACTGTGGGATCTCAACGTAGTTCTGGGATTCCTCAAATCACATTGGTTTAAAACCAGTCAAATCTGTCGATTTGAAGCATCTCACATGAAAAGTGATCATGCTCTTGGCCCTGGCCTGGACCAGGCGAGTGTCAAATTGGTGGTTTTTTTCTCAAAAAAGCCCATATCTGTTTGTCCATTTGGACAGGGCAGAGCTGCGGACTCGTCCCCAGTTCTCTCCCTAAGGTGGTGTCAGTGTTTCACCTGAACCAGCTTATTGTGGTGCCTTGCACCTACTAGGGACTTGGAGGACTCCAAGTTGCTAGATGTTGTCAGGGCCCTGAAAATATAGGTTCCAGGGCGGCTGGAGTCAGGAAAACTGACTTGCTGTTATCCTGTATGCACCCAACAAACTGGGTGCTCTTGCTTCTAAGCAGACTATTGCTAGTTGGATGTGTAATACAATTCAGTTTGCACATTCTGTGGCAGGCCTGCCACAGCCAAAATATGTAAATGCCCATTCCACAAGGAAGGTGGGCTCATCTTGGGCGGCTGCCCGAGGGGTCTCGGCTTTACAACTTTGCCGAGCGGCTATTTAGTCAGGGGCAAACACGTTTGTAAAATCCTACAAATTTGATACCCTGGCTAAGGAGGACCTGGAGTTCTCTCATTCGGTGCTGCAGAGTCATCCGCACTCTCCCGCCCGTTTGGGAGCTTTGGTATAATCCCCATGGTCCTTTCAGGAACCCCAGCATCCACTAGGACGATAGAGAAAATAAGAATTTACTTACCGATAATTCTATTTCTTGGAGTCCGTAGTGGATGCTGGGCGCCCATCCCAAGTGCGGATTATCTGCAATACTTGTACATAGTTACAAAAATCGGGTTATTATTGTTGTGAGCCATCTTTTCAGAGGCTCCGCTGTTATCATACTGTTAACTGGGTTCAGATCACAGGTTGTACAGTGTGATTGGTGTGGCTGGTATGAGTCTTACCCGGGATTCAAAATCCTTCCTTATTGTGTACGCTCGTCCGGGCACAGTATCCTAACTGAGGCTTGGAGGAGGGTCATAGGGGGAGGAGCCAGTGCACACCACCTGATCCTAAAGCTTTACTTTTTGTGCCCTGTCTCCTGCGGAGCCGCTATTCCCCATGGTCCTTTCAGGAACCCCAGCATCCACTACGGACTCCGAGAAATAGAATTATCGGTAAGTAAATTCTTATTTTATATATATATATATATATATATATATATATATATATATATATATATATATATATATATATATATATATATATATATATATAAATATATATATATATATATAAATATATATATATAAAAGCGCTGTACTGACTGGGATTTTATTCCAGTCTCAGGTGGCGCTGGGTGTGTGCTGGCATACTCTCTCTCTCTGTCTCTCCAAAGGGCCTTATTGGGGGACTGTCTCCATATAGATATATCCCTGAGTGTGTGGGGGTATCGGTACGTGTGTCGGCATGTCTGAAGCGGAAGGCTCATCTAAGGAGGAGGTGGAGCAGATGATTGTGGTGTCTCCGTCGGCAACGCCGACACCTGATTGGTTGGATATGTGGAATGTTTTAAATGCAAATGTGTCTTTATTACATAAGAGATCGGACAAAGCAGAGTCCAGGGATAAAACAGGGAGTCAATCCATGGCTTTGACTGTGTCACAGGGCCCTTCAGGGTCTCAGAAACGTCCCCTGTCCCAAGTAGCAGACACTGATACCGACACGGATTCTGACTCCAGTGTCGACTACGATGATGCGAGGTTACACCCAAGGGTGGCCAAAAGTATTAATTCTATGATTATTGCAATAAAAGATGTTTTGCATATCACAGATGACCCCTCTGTCCCTGACACGAGGGTATGCATGTTTAAGGAAAAGAAACCTGAGGTAACCTTTCCCCCCATCTCATGAGCTGAACGCGTTATTTGAAAAAGCTTGGGAAACTCCAGACAAAAAACTGCAGATTCCCAAGAGAATTCTTATGGCGTATCCTTTCCCTGCACAGGACAGGGTACGGTGGGAATCATTGCCCAGGGTGGACAAGGCTTTAACGCGCTTGTCCAAGAAGGTGGCGCTACAGTCTCCAGACACGGCAGCCCTCAAGGATCATGCTGATCGCAGACAGGAAACTACCTTAAAATCAATTTATACACATATGGGTGCTTTGCTCAGATCGGCAATAGCATCGGCTTGGGTTTGTAGCGCTGTAGCAGCTTGGACAGATACCTTGTCAGCTGACATTGATACCCTAGATAGGGATACCGTTTTATTGACCTTAGGTCACATTAAAGACGCAGTATTATATGTGTGAGACGCTCAGAGAGACGTTGGGCTGCTAGGTTCGATAGCCAACGACATGGCGATTTCTGCTAGGCGATCCCTGTGGACCCGCCAATGGACGGGTGATGCCGACTCAAAGAGGCATATGGAAGTTTTGCCATACAAGGGTGAGGTTTTATTTGGGGAAGGTATCGCGGACCTGGTTTCCACAGCTACTGCGGGTAAATCTACTTTTTTACCTTATGTTATCCCACAGCAAAAGAGAACACCACAATATCAGATGCAGTCCTTTCGACCGCATAAGTCCAGAAGAAGTCGGGGCTCTTCCTTCCTCGCCAGAGGTAAGGGTAGAGGGAAAAGAATGCCTGCTACGGCTAATTCCCAGGAGCAGAAGTCCTCCCCGGCTTCTACTAAATCCACCGCATGGCGCTGGGGCTCCACTGAGGGAGTCCGCGCCGGTGGGGGCACGTCTTCGACTCTTCAGCCATGTCTGGGTTCACTTAGACGTGGATCCTTGGGCAATGGAAATTGTATCCCAGGGATACAAGCTGGAATTCGAAGACGTGCCTCCTCGCCGGTTTTTCAAATCGGCGTTACCAGCTTCTTCCCCAGAAAGGGAGATAGTTTTAGCTGCAATTCAAAAACTGTGTCAACAACAAGTGGTTGTCGAGGTTCCCCTAGTTCAACAGGGGAAGGGGTACTATTCAACCCTGTTTGTGGTGCCGAAACCGGATGGCTCGGTCAGACCCATTCTGAATCTAAAATCCCTAAACCTGTACTTGAAAAAGTTCAAATTCAAGATGGAATCACTCCGGGCAGTAATCTCCAGCCTGGAAGGGGGGGATTTTATGGTGTCACTAGACATAAAGGATGCATACCTTCATGTCCCCATATATCCCCCTCATCAGGCGTACCTGAGATTCGCTGTACAGGACTGTCATTACCAGTTTCAGACGTTGCTGTTTGGGCTTTCCACGGCCCCGAGGATTTTCACCAAGGTAATGACAGAAATGATGGTGCTCCTGCGCAGGCAGGGAGTGACAATTATCCCGTACTTGGACGATCTCCTGATAAAAGTGAGATCGAGAGAACAGTTGCTGAAAAGCGTGTCGCTCTCCCTGAGAGTGCTGCAGCAACATGGCTGGATTCTAAATCTACCAAAGTCACAGTTGGTTCCAACGACTCGGCTATCTTCCTTAGGCATGATTCTGGACACGGAACAAAAGAGGGTTTTTCTCCCAATGGAAAATGCCCAAGAACTCCAGAACATGGTCAGAGACCTGTTAAAACCGACAAGAGTGTCAGTCCATCAATGCACTTGAGTACTGAGAAAAATGGTGGCGACCTACGAGGCCATCCCCCTTCGGCAGGTTTCATGCGAGGACATTTCAGTGGGACCTTCTGGACAAGTGGTCAGAGTCCCATCTTCAACTTCATCAGAAAATAATCCTGTCCCCCAGGGCCAGGGTGTCTCTCCTGTGGTGGCTGCAGAGTACTCACCTTCTAGAGGGTCGCAGGTTCGGCATTCAAGACTGGGTTCTGGTGACCACGGACATGAGCCTCCGAGGATGGGGAGCAGTCACACAAAGAAGAAACTTTCAGAGACTATGGTCAAACCAGGAGGCTTGTCTACATATCAACATACTGGAATTAAGGGCCATATACAACGGCCTACGACAAGCGGAGAATCTTCTTCTCGACATACCGGTTCTGATTCAATCAGACAAGGTCACAGCCGTGGCTCATGTAAACCGCCAAGGCGGGACAAGGAGCAGAGTGGCAACTGCGGAAGCCACCAGGATTCTTCGCTGGGCGGAAAATCACGTAAGCGCTCTGTCAGCAGTCTTCATTCCGGGAGTGAACAACTGGGAAGCAGACTTCCTCAGCAGACACGATCTCCATCCAGGAGAGTGGGGACTTCATCAATAAGTTTTTACAGAGATAACAAGTCTTTGGGGACTTCCTCAAATAGACATGATGGCGTCACGCCTCAACAAGAAGCTTCGGAGGTATTGTGCCAGGTCAAGGGACCCTCGGGCAGTAGCGGTAGACGCCCTGGTGACACCATGGGTGTTTCAGTCGGTCTGTGTGTTCCCTCCTCTTCCTCTCATCTCAAAAATATTGAGAATCATAAGACGAAAAAGAGTGCAGACAATACTCATTATTCCAGATTGGCCTCGAAGGACCTGGTATTCGGATCTTCGGGAGATGGTCACAGAAGATCCATGGCCTCTTCCTCTCAGGGAGGACCTGTTACAGCAGGGGCCCTGCATGTTCCAAGACTTACTGCGGTTACGTTTGACGGCATGGCGGTTGAACACCGAATCCTAGCGGGTAAAGGTATTTCGGAGGAAGTCATCCCTACTCTGATGGGGACTAGGAAGGAGGTGACGGCGAAACATTATCACCGTATCTGGAAGAAGTATGTATCTTGGTGTGAAGCCAAGAATGCTCCTACGGAAGATTTCCACATGGTCCGTTTTCTCCACTTTCTACAGACAGGAGTGGATATGGGCCTGAAGTTACGTTCCATTAAGGTACAGATTTCAGCCCGATCTATATTCTTTCAGAAGGAATTGGCTTCTCTCCCAGAAGTCCAGACTTTTGTAAAGGGAGTGCTGCACATCCAGCCTCCTTTTGTGCCCCCAGTGGCACCATGGGACCTTAACGTGGTGTTACGGTTCCTAAAATCTCACTGGTTTGAAGCTCTTCAAACGGTTGAATTAAAATTTCTCACTTGGAAGGTGGTCATGTTGTTGGCCTTGGCATCTGCAAGGCAGATGTCCGAATTGGCGGCTTTGTCTCACAAGAGCCCCTATCTGATTTTCCATGTGGATAGAGCAGAATTGAGGACTCGTCCTCAATTTTTGCCAAAGTTGGTTTCATCTTTTCATATGAACCAACCTATTGTGGTGCCTGTGGCTACGGGTGACTTGGAGGATTCCAAGTCCCTTGATGTAGTCAGGGCCTTAAAAATTTATGTAGCCAGGACGGCTCGGGTTAGGAAAACAGAGGCACTGTTTGTCCTGTATGCAGCCAACAAGGTTGGCGCTCCTGCTTCTAAGCGGACTATTGCTCGCTGGATCTGTAATACGATTCAGCAGGCTCATTCTATGGCGGGATTGCCGTTACCAAATTCGGTAAAGGCCCATTCCACTAGGAAGGTGGGCATTCTTGGGCGGCTGCCCGAGGCGTCTCGGCATTACAGCTGTGCCGAGCAGCTACTTGGTCGGGTTCAAACACTTTTGCAAAATTCTACAAGTTTGATACCCTGGCTGATGAGGACCTCATGTTTGCTCATTCGGTGCTGCAGAGTCATCCGCACTCTCCCGCCCGGTCTGGAGCTTTGGTATAATCCCCATGGTCTTTACGGAGTCCGCAGCATCCTCTAGGACGTAAGAGAAAATAAGATTTTAAACCTACCGGTAAATCTTTTTCTCCTAGTCCGTAGAGGATGCTGGGCGCCCATCCCAGTGCGGACATATTTCTGCAATACTTGTGTATATAGTTGTTGCTTACATTATTATTATTATTATTATTATTATTATTATTATTATTATTATTATTATTATTATTATTATCAGTTATTTATATAGCGCACACATATTCCGCAGCACTTTACAGAGAATATTTGGCCATTCACATCAGTCCCTGCCCCAGTGGAGCTTACAATCTATATTCCCTATCACATGTACATACAGACAAGACACATTCACGCTAGGGTTAATTTTTTGTTGGGAGCCAATTAACCTACCAGTATATTTTTGTGATTGTGGGAGGAAACCCACGCAAGTACGGGGAGAATATACAAACTCTGCACAGTTAGGGCCATGGTGGGAATCGAACCCATGACCTCAGTGCTGTGAAGCAGTAATGCTAACCATTACACCATATGTACATAAGGGTTATGTTACAGTTTTGATCAGTCTCTGGCTGATGCTGTTTTGTTCATACTGTTAACTGGTTGCGTATATTCCAGGTTATACGGTGTGGATGGTGTGGGCTGGTGTGAATCTTGCCCTTAGATTAACAAAAATCCTTTCCTCGTACTGTCCGTCTCTTCTGGGCACAGTTCTCTAACTGAGGTCTGGAGGAGGGGCATAGAGGGAGGAGCCAGTGCACACCCATTCTAAAGTCTTTATAGTGCCCATGTCTCCTGCGGAGCCAGTCTATACCCCATGGTCCTTACGGAGTCCCCAGCATCCTCTACGGACTAGGAGAAAAAGATTTACCGGTAGGTTTAAAATCTTATTTCTCTGACGTCCTAGTGGATGCTGGGAACTCCGTAAGGACCATGGGGAATAGACGGGCTCCGCAGGAGACTGGGCACTCTAAGAAAAGAATTAGGACTACTGGTGTGCACTGGCTCCTCCCTCTATGCCCCTCCTCCAGACCTCAGTTAGAATATGTGCCCAGCTCGAGCTGGTTGCACACTAGGGGCTCTCCTGAGCCTCTAGTAAAGAAAGTATTTATTAGGTTTTTTATTTTCAGTGAGATCTGCTGGCAACAGACTCACTGCTACGAGGGACTTAGGGGAGAGAAGCGAACCTACCTGCTTGCAGCTAGCTTGGGCTTCTAGGCTACTGGACACCATTAGCTCCAGAGGGATCGAACACAGGCCGAGCCTCGGTCGTCCGGTCCCGGAGCCGCGCCGCCGTCCCCCTTGCAGAGCCAGAAGACGGAAGATCCGAGGAGAAAATCGGCGGCTGAAGACTCCGGGCACTAAATTTAGGCGCAATACTGTGTATTATAGCTGCTATAGGGAAAATCACTTTGTGTAAGTGTAATATCCCTGTGTTATATAGCGCTGTGGTGTGTGCTGGCATACTCTCTCTCTGTCTCCCCAAAGGACTTAGTGGGGTCCTGTCCTCGGTCAGAGCATTCCCTGTGTGTGTGCGGTGTGTCGGTACGGCTGTGTCGACATGTTTGATGAGGAGGCTTATGTGGAGGCGGAGCAGGTGCCGATAAATGTGATGTCACCCCCTACGTGGTCGACACCAGAGTGGATGGATATGTGGAAGGTATTAAACGACAGTATCAACTCCTTACATAAAAGGCTGGATGACGTAACAGCCGTAGGACAGCCGGCTTCTCAGCCAGTGCCTGCCCAGGCGTCTCAAAGGCCATCAGGGGCTCAAAAACGCCCGCTACCTCAGATGGCAGACACAGATGTCGACACGGAGTCTGACTCCAGTGTCGACGAGGATGAGACATATACACAATCCAAAAGGGGCATCCGTTGCATGATTACGGCAATAAAAAATGTGTTGCACATTTTTGACATTAACCCAGGTACCACTAAAAAGGGTATTATGTTTGGGGAGAAAAAGCAACCAGTGGTTTTTCCCCCATCAGATGAGTTGAATGAAGTGTGTGAAGAAGCGTGGGCTTCCCCCGATAAGAAACTAGTGATTTCTAAAAAGTTACTGATGGCGTACCCCTTCCCGCCAGAGGACAGGTTACGCTGGGAGACTTCCCCGAGGGTGGATAAAGCGCTCACACGCTTGTCAAAAAAGGTGGCACTGCCGTCTCCGGATACGGCCGCCTTAAAGGAGCCTGCGGATAGAAAGCAGGAGGCTATCCTGAAGTCTGTATATACACACTCAGGTACTATACTGAGACCTGCTATTGCTTCAGCATGGATGTGCAGTGCTGCAGCAGCGTGGTCTGATTCCCTGTCTGATAACATTGATTCCCTTGACAGGGACACTATATTGCTAACCATAGAGCATATTAAAGACGTAGGGGTGAATTTACTAAGGTCCCGATTTTGACCGAGATGCCGTTTTTTCATCAAAGTGTCATCTCGGTAATTTACTAAACTCAAATCACGGCAGTGATGAGGGCATTCGTAATATTTGGAAGTCCTAGGAAAAAAATCACGAATGAATACACCATCGGTCAAAACGCGGCTGTTTAAGTATGAATCTCGGTCATTTACTAAGAAGTGCAAAGCAAAAAAAAAAACAAAACACTGCCGTGAAAAATGACAACTCGTAAAAAAGTGCTTAAAAAAAACAGACCTGCTTTTTTTTATTCGTGATTGGATAGGCATGCACGGATCCATGAGATCCGTGCATGTATATCAGTGGGAAGGGGTGGGAAAAGTGATTATTTTCTCAAAAAAAATTGCGTGGGGTCCCCCCTCCTAAGCATAACCAGCCTCGGGCTCTTTGAGCCGATCCTGGTTGCAGAAATATGGGGAAAAAAATGACAGGGGTTCCCCCATATTTAAGCAACCAGCATCGGGCTCTGCGCCTGGTCCTGGTTCCAAAAATACGGGGGACAAAAAGAGTAGGGGTCCCCCGTATTTTTAAAACCAGCACCGGGCTCCACTAGCTGGACAGATAATGCCACAGCCGGGGGTCACTTTGATATAGTGCCCTGCGGCCGTGGCATCAAAAATCCAACTAGTCACCCCTGGCCGGAATACCCTGGGGGAGTGGGGACCCCTTCAATCAAGGTGTCCCCCCCCCCCCCTCCAGCCACCCAAGGGCCAGGGGTGAAGCCCGAGGCTGTCCCCCCCCCCCCCCCCCCCCCCCCATCCAATGGGCTGCGGATGGGGGGGCTGATAGCCTTTTGTGATAATGAAAAGATATTGTTTTTAGTAGCAGTACTACAAGGCCCAGCAAGCCTCCCCCGCATGCTGGTACTTGGAGAACCACAAGTACCAGCATGCGGCGGAAAAACGGGCCCGCTGGTACCTGTAGTACTATTACTAAAAAAATACCCAAAAAAAGACAAGACACACACACCGTGAAAGTAAAGATTTATTACATAAATGCACACAAACATACATACATACATACTTACCTTATGTTCACACGAGGGTCTGTCCTCTTCTCCAGTAGAATCCAAGGGGTACCTGTTGAATAAATTCTACTCACCAGATCCCGGGTCCCAGGGTCCTCGGGGCAACCATTTGTAATCCAGGTACTTGAATAAAATAACAAAACGGAGAGCCGAGCCACGAACTGAAAGGGGCCCCATGTTTTCACATGGGACTCCTTTCCCCGAATGCCAGAAACCCACTCTGACTGATGTCTAAGTGGGTTTCTTCAGCCAATCAGGCTGTGTGCTCCTGTACTGAGTGACAGGCGGCACACGGCAGTGTTACAATGTAGCGCCTATGCGCTCCATTGTAACCAATGGTGGGAACTTTCTGCTCAGCGGTGACGTCACTTTAGGTCAACCGCAGGGCAGAAAGTTCCCACCATTGGTTACAATGGAGCGCATAGGCGCTACATTGTAACACTGCCGTGTGCCGCCTGTCACTCAGTACAGGAGCACACAGCCGATCAGGAGGGTGCTACAACGTAGCGCTCCCTGATTGGCTGAAGAAACCCACTTAGACATCAGTCAGAGTGGGTTTCTGGCATTCGGGGAAAGGAGTCCCATGTGAAAACATGGGGCCCCTTTCAGTTCGTGGCTCGGCTCTCCGTTTTGTTATTTTATTCAAGTACCTGGATTACAAATGGTTGCCCCGAGGACCCTGGGACCCGGGATCTGGTGAGTAGAATTTATTCAACAGGTACCCCTTGGATTTTACTGGAGAAGAGGACAGACCCTCGTGTGAACATAAGGTAAGTATGTATGTATGTTTGTGTGCATGTATGTAATAAATCTTTACTTTCACGGTGTGTGTGTCTTGTCTTTTTTTGGGTATTTTTTTAGTAATAGTACTACAGGTACCAGCGGGCCCGTTTTTCCGCCGCATGCTGGTACTTGTGGTTCTCCAAGTACCAGCATGCGGGGGAGGCTTGCTGGGCCTTGTAGTACTGCTACTAAAAACAATATCTTTTCATTATCACAAAAGGCTATCAGCCCCCCCATCCGCAGCCCATTGGATGGGGGGGACAGCCTCGGGCTTCACCCCTGGCCCTTGGGTGGCTGGGGGGGGGGGACCCCTTGATTGAAGGGGTCCCCACTCCCCCAGGGTACCCCGGCCAGGGGTGACTAGTTGGATTTTTGATGCCACGGCCGCAGGGCACTATATCAAAGTGACCCCCGGCTGTGGCATTATCTGTCCAGCTAGTGGAGCCCGGTGCTGGTTTTAAAAATACGGGGGACCCCTACTCTTTTTGTCCCCCGTATTTTTGGAACAAGGACCAGGCGCAGAGCCCGATGCTGGTTGCTTAAATATGGGGGAACCCCTGTCATTTTTCCCCCCATATTTCTGCAACCAGGATCGGCTCAAAGAGCCCGAGGCTGGTTATGCTTAGGAGGGGGGACCCCACGCAATTTTTTTTATGATTTTACACTGTTTAATTTAAAAAAAAAAAAAAAAAAATGAACCCCAGCACGGATCACACAGATCCGGCCGAGATTCATTTTTAAAAAGTCGGCAGTGTTTTGCTAATCACTGCCGTAAAAAACTGAAAAAAAAACCGAATGACATCGACATCGGAAAACCCGAAAAGGCAAAATACGGCAGCTTAGTAAATCCGTCGTAACAAATTCAAAAAGTTGCAGTTTTACACTTTCAATGTCATTCGTGATTGAACTTTGACCTGAAACGGGAAAATACGAATCTTAGTAAATTTACCCCGTAGTCTTATCTATGAGAGATGCACAGAGGGATATTTGCCGGCTGGCATCTAGAATAAATGCAATGTCCATCTCTGCCAGGAGAGTATTATGGACTCGGCAGTGGACAGGTGATGCGGATTCTAAAAGGCACATGGAGGTTTTTCCTTACAGTGAGGAATTGTTTGGGGATGGTCTCTCGGACCTCGTTTCCACAGCAACAGCTGGGAAGTCGACATTTTTACCTCAGGTTCCCTCACAGCCTAAGAAAGCACCGTATTATCAGGTACAGTCCTTTCGGCCCCAGAAAGGCAAGCGGGTTAGAGGCGCGTCCTTTCTGCCCAGAGGCAGGGGTAGAGGGAAAAAGCTGCACCATACAGCCAGTTCCCAAGAACAAAAATCCTCCCCTGCTTCCACTAAATCCTCCGCATGACGCTGGGGCTCCACTGGTGGAGCCAGGTGCGGTGGGGGCCCGTCTCCGGAACTTCAGCGACCGGTGGGTTCGCTCACAGGTGGATCCCTGGGTTCTACAAGTGGTATCTCAGGGATACAAGCTGGAATTCGAGACGTCTCCCCCTCGCCGTTACCTCAAATCGGCCTTGCCAGCCACTCCCCAGGACAGGAAGGTAGTACTGGCGGCAATTCACAAGCTGTATCTGCAGCAGGTGATAATAAAAGTTCCCCTCCTTCAACAGGGAAGGGGTTACTATTCCACAATGTTTGTGGTACCGAAACCAGACTGTTCGGTGAGACCCATTCTAAATTTGAAATCCTTGAACACTTATATAAGGAAGTTCAAGTTCAAAATGGAATCGCTCAGGGCGGTTATTGCAAGCCTGGAAGATGGGGATTACATGGTATCACTGGACATCAAGGATGCTTACCTGCATGTCCCCATTTACCCACCTCACCAGGTGTACCTCCGTTTTGTGGTACAAGACTGCCATTACCAATTCCAGACGTTGCCGTTTGGTCTGTCCACGGCACCGAGGGTATTTACCAAAGTAATGGCCGAAATGATGATACTCCTTCGAAAGAAGGGAGTTGTAATTATCCCATACTTGGACGATCTCCTTATAAAGGCGAGGTCCAGGGAGCAGTTGTTGGTCGGAGTAGCACTATCTCAGGAAGTGCTACAACAGCACGGCTGGATTCTGAATATTCCAAAGTCGCAGCTGGTTCCTACGACGCGTCTGCTGTTCCTGGGTATGATTCTGGACACAGAACAGAAGGTGTTTCTCCCGGAGGAGAAGGCCAAGGAGTTGTCATCTCTGGTCAGAGACCTCCTAAAACCAAAACAGGTGTCTGTGCATCACTGCACGTGAGTCCTGGGAAAGATGGTAGCTTCTTACGAGGCAATTCCATTCGGCAGATTCCATGCAAGGATCTTTCAGTGGGATCTGTTAGACAAGTGGTCCGGATCGCATCTTCAGATGCATCGGCTGATCACCCTGTCCCCGAGGGCCAGGGTGTCTCTGCTGTGGTGGCTGCAGAGTGCTCATCTTCTCGAGGGCCGCAGATTCGGCATACAGGACTGGGTCCTGGTGACCACGGATGCAAGCCTCCGAGGTTGGGGGGCAGTCACTCAGGGAAGAAACTTCCAAGGACAATGGTCGAGTCAGGAGGCTTCCCTACACATAAATATTCTGGAACTAAGGGCCATTTACAATGCCCTAAGTCAGGCAAGACCCCTGCTTCAAAACCAGCCGGTGCTGATTCAGTCAGACAACATCACGGCGGTCGCCCATGTAAATCGACAGGGCGGCACAAGAAGCAGGATGGCAGAAGCCACAAGGATTCTCCGATGGGCGGAAAATCACGTGATAGCACTGTCAGCAGTGTTTATTCCGGGAGTCGACAACTGGGAAGCAGACTTCCTCAGCAGGCACGACCTCCACCCGGGAGAGTGGGGACTTCATCCAGAAGTCTTCCAACTGATTGTAAACCGTTGGGAAAGGCCACAGGTGGACATGATGGCGTCCCGCCTAAACACCAAGCTAAAAAGATATTGCGCCAGGTCAAGGGACCCTCAGGCAATGGCTGTGGACGCTCTGGTGACACCGTGGGTGTACCAGTCGATTTATGTGTTCCCTCCTCTTCCTCTCATACCAAAGGTGCTGAGGATAATAAGAAAGAGAGGAGTAAGAACTATACTCATCGTTCCGGATTGGCCAAGACGGACTTGGTACCCGGAACTGCAAGAAATGATCTCAGAGGACCCTTGGCCTCTGCCTCTCAGACAGGACCTGCTGCAGCAGGGGCCCTGTCTGTTCCAAGACTTACCGCGGCTGCGTTTGACGGCATGGCGGTTGAACGCCGGATCCTGATGGAAAAGGGCATTCCGGTTGAAGTCATTCCTACGCTGATAAAAGCTAGGAAAGATGTGACAGCAAAGCATTATCACGGCATATGGCGAAAATATGTTGCTTGGTGTGAGGCTATGAAGGCCCCCACAGAAGAATTTCAGCTGGGTCGTTTTCTGCACTTCCTACAGTCAGGACTGACTATGGGCCTAAAATTGGGTTCCATTGAAGTCCAGATTTCGGCCCTGTCTATTTTCTTTCAAAAAGAACTGGCTTCGCTGCCTGAAGTTCAGACGTTTGTTAAGGGAGTGCTGCACATTCAGCCCCCTTTTGTTCCCCCGGTGGCGCCTTGGGATCTCAACGTTGTGTTGGATTTCCTGAAATCACATTGGTTTGAGCCACTTCAGACCGTGGAGTTGAAATATCTCACGTGGAAAGTGGTCATGCTTCGGCTAGGCGGGTGTCAGAATTGGCGGCTTTGTCCTGTAAAAGCCCCTATCTGATCTTCCATATGGACAGAGCAGAATTGAGGACGCGTCCCCAATTCCTCCCTAAGGTGGTATCAGCGTTTCATTTGAACCAACCTATTGTGGTGCCTGCGGCTACTGGGGACTTGGAGGCCTCCAAGTTGCTGGATGTAGTTCGGGCCCTGAAAATCTATGTTTCCAGGACGGCTAGAGTCAGAAAGACTGACTCGCTGTTTATCCTGCATGCACCCAACAAGCTGGGTGCTCCTGCTTCTAAGCAGACTATTGCTCGCTGGATCTGCTCCACGATTCAACTTGCACATTCTGCGGCTGGACTGCCGCATCCTAAATCAGTCAAAGCCCATTCCACGAGGAAGGTGGGCTCTTCTTGGGCGGCTGCCCGAGGGGTCTCGGCTTTACAACTTTGCCGAGCTGCTACCTGGTCGGGATCAAACACGTTTGCAAAATTCTACAAGTTTGATACCCTGGCTGAGGAGGACCTTGAGTTTGCTCATTCGGTGCTGCAGAGTCATCCGCACTCTCCCGCCCGTTTGGGAGCTTTGGTATAATCCCCATGGTCCTTACGGAGTTCCCAGCATCCACTAGGACGTCAGAGAAAATAAGAATTTACTCACCGGTAATTCTATTTCTTGTAGTCCGTAGTGGATGCTGGGCGCCCATCCCAAGTGCGGATTGTCTGCAGTACTTGTATATAGTTATTGCCTAACTAAAGGGTTATTGTTATGAGCCATCTGTTAGGGAGGCTCAGTTGTTATTCATACTGTTAACTGGTTATAGTTATCACGAGTTGTACGGTGTGATTGGTGTGGCTGGTATGAGTCTTACCCGGGATTCCAAATCCTTTCCTTATTGTGTCAGCTCTTCTGGGCACAGTTTCCCTAACTGAGGTCTGGAGGAGGGGCATAGAGGGAGGAGCCAGTGCACAGCAGTAGTCCTAATTCTTTTCTTAGAGTGCCCAGTCTCCTGCGGAGCCCGTCTATTCCCCATGGTCCTTACGGAGTTCCCAGCATCCACTACGGACTACGAGAAATAGAATTACCGGTGAGTAAATTCTTATTTTATTTTTGTTACCTGCTTTTTTCCCCACAATTCCAGGTGCCATGGCTTATTGATACTGTAGTTACCAAGCCTGAGAAGCCATATAGCGACATGACAAAAAAATAGAGATCACATAAGGCATCTTCCATCATTTCTCTTTCATGACAGTCAAATCATGGAGAAAAGCAGCTGGTGCTAATGATAGGTCAATAGAATTTTGTATTTTTTTTTTTTTGGGGGGGGGGGGGGGCTGTGAGAAAATCTTCACCGCACCATATATGTAAAAGAAGAGTGAGAAACAGATATAACCAGGTGATACCTGCCTGCTGCGTGAGATGGTTCCAAAATAGCAGATATGAACATCACTGGAAATATGACCTGTCTCTTAAAATTGTGCCACAACATTGAGATTTTATGTAAAATTGGTAATGTAAGGTTTTTGCTGATTCTGACCATAAAGTAATCAGAATTACTAAATCAGATTTTTTTCAACATGTTTAATTTTCAGTGGTCAATCAGGGCTGTAGAGTATGTGTATGGTAACAATCAGCTGATTTGCATATCGTTTGTAGTAAAATGATGAACCCTTCAACAATGGCAGATCTGTATTTGCTGAAAGTGATCTGCAAATCACTGAGAAATATCTAACGTATGGGTACCGATTGGTGGATTGGGGAATCTATATTGGGGAGGAGGAATCACAATTTGTGAATCATTTTTTTTTTTTTTTTTTTTTTTTTGAGTGCTGACATATGAGCCCCTTAACACTTTCTAATAATATCTTACAAAAATGTTGGTTTAAATGTCTATACTCAAAGGGGTCGATTCTATTCGGCAACTTAAGAATAGCGCCGGGAATTAGCTCCCGACGCTATTCAATTCAGCTGCTAGTGACCCGCAATTGTCGGGAATTCTTCTCTCATCCCCGGGGGATGAGAGAAGAAACCCGACAAAAGTGCTGCCTCGCGGCCGGCGCGAGGCTGAATCTGTCGGGAATCAGCCTCGCGCCGGGGAGTTAAGTCGGAGATTGCCCTTTCTCCCGACAAAACTACCTGTTAAGTCGGCGAGAACGGGACGTCGCCGACTTAACTGGAGCTGAATTGAATAGCGTCGGGAGCTAATTCCCGGCGCTATTCTTAAGTTGCCGAATAGAATTGACCCCAAAGTGCGTATGAGGGGTGTGCAATGAGTTTCCTGATACACAAAAAGTATTCTATTTACAAAGTGAACATTACATAGAAACATAGCATTTGACGGCAGATAAGAGCCACTTGGCCCATCTAGTCTGCCCCTGCATTTTTTCAAAGTATTTGCCATAGGTGTCTATGCAAAGTTGCATGCACTCAAACCATTTGGTGACGCAACTGGACTAGTCCGAAGCAGGTATGTTTCTTTATCATCCACTAGGGGTCACTGGAGTACTCTTGGGATATGGACGGGCTTCCGTAGGAACAGCACTGAATATTTAAATTTAGAACACTCCACCCCTCCATATCCCCGAGTACCTCTCAGTGTTTTTTCTGTGCTCGAAGTAGTAACAGCTATGTGGCTGAGTCCACAATTACTTTGAATTTTTTCTTTGAATTTTTATTTTTACTATTTTATACATCCCTTTCCCCCTTCCAAAAGGCAGGGTCAGGGATAGTGCAGCTGCTGATAGCAGCAGGGGCGTGTCGGGCCTCTCTGAAAGAGCTCCCTCACAGCCACACACACTTCCTGCAGGCTGGCCGGCGCTTACTAAGAAGCCCCGTCGGAGCCTCTTCACAGACCACTATTGCAGGTATGTGAGGGGGGAGAACGGGGCGGTCAGCTTCCGCTGCCGTCCCGACGTGTGGGGAAGACGCTGGTGTCTTTCGGCTGTCTGCCGCCCGCCGCAGTTGCTCCGGCCGCCGGGTAACATAGCGCCCGCTGTCCTACACTGCTCCCGCGTCTCTGAAGTCGGGTCCGGCCGCCGCTTCTCCCGCTGCTCCGGCGCTTCTTACAGGGTACCCGTGTCTCTCAACGGGTCCGGCCGCCGCTTCTCCCGCACTTCCGGCCGCCGCTTGAACGCTGCTGCCCGTGTCTCATAGCGCTGACACGCGCTCCCAGGTCCCGGGGTGCCCGCTGCCCGCACTGCACACTATGAAGCAGATGCGAGGGGGGGGGAAAGGACAGCAGCAACAGGCTGTGGATAGTATAGCACATATATAAATATATAATGATGTTTATACTGGCAGGGAGGCTGTTTTATAATGATTACACAGGCTGTTAATATCAATATGAAACTGCACTGTGATTATATGGATAAGCATGGCAGCCATTTTAACCATGTTTCCTGTGTCTTCCTGCTGTGATTCCAGAACGTTCCTGTCCTACATCTCTACTCCACCGGAGGCGCAGGGGTGTTAGTGGGAATTTGGGATCACATTTCATAGTATTGGCCACGTGTACTGCATTTGGCCAGATATATATACAGAGACACCTTACTGCTATTTTACCGAGTCGTGCAAGTGTCTGTGTTTGTGTATTGTATTGTCTGTCGCCATAATGAGTAAGGCACCAGCAAAAACTAAAAAGCATAATTGCAAAGTCTGTAACAGTGTATTACCGGATGGATCTACCACATGTACAGTATGTTTTGTGAATTCGGTTCAGAATACCATTTCTGCTCCAGTTTTACAACCAATGTCCTCACCGGACCCTCCGTGGGGTATGTTAGTAAATGTACTAGATAGGTTACAATCAGAATTGACCGCCGCTCGTCAGGAGCGGGAAACGGTAAGATCTGAGTCTAGGGTGAGACCGCCAGAACTACCGGAGGCGTCTCAGCCTTGCGTAAGGTCCAAATCCATTTTGGGTAAACGGGATAAATTTCATATGTCTTATGATTTTCCAGTGTCTGCTATGTTGCATTCTGACGATTCCATGCCAGACCTCACGGAACAAGATGAGGGTGAGGAGGGCGAAGTGGAGTCAGATGGCGAGGATTTTAACAGTTCCGGCATTGATGATCTCATCAGAGCGGTACGTCAGTCTCTGAAGTTTACTGAAACTGAGGAGCCTCTCACAAATGATCAGGTCGTATTTACTAAACGACAAAAAACTCCAATAAGTTTTCCTGTGTCGAAATCTCATAATCAGATGTTAGTAGAAACACGACAGAATCCAGATAAACGGTTTTCTATACCTCGCAGATTTAAGTCTAGTTACCCGTTTCCAGACTCGGTAACATGTACATGGGAGAATCCACCAATAGTTGATTCTTCAGTGTCAAAGCTTACCAAGAAATTAACCATACCAGTGCCAGCAGCTACTACGCTTAAAGACCCTTCAGATCGCAAGATAGAAACTATGCTAAAATCCATGTATGTAGCAGCAGGTGTGATGCTAAGACCTGGATTGGTTGGCATTTGGGTCACTAAGGCACTCATAATATGGCTTACAGAACTCAAATCTGCTTTACATGACGAAAATCTGATAATTCTTGTAAATCAAATGATTGAGGCGGTGGAGTATCTCTGTACAGCGTCTACTGACGTCTGTCAGCTCACTTCTCGTATTTCATCGTCGCTAGTTACGGCACGAAGAGCACTCTGGCTGCGTGCTTATCATGCGGAGGCAGAGGTCAAACGAGGTATAGAGGCGTTGCATTACGATGGCAAGAAGTTGTTTGGTCCTGAATTGGACGCATGGATTGCTGAGGCTACCGGAGGTAAGTCTGTTTTCTTACCATTGCCTCCACCGGTATCAAGAAGAAGGTACGCTGGACCTTCGTTCAAATCCTTTAGACCTCAGCCCTTTCGAGGACGTGGCAGAGGATCAGCCACGCCTGCTAGACGTGGTCGCGGACGTGGTTTCCAACAAACCAACACAACTCGCCAGGACGCTAAGGTTACCGACAAGCCAGTGGCATGACGGGCTACCAGCCCATCTCGGTTCTCCGATTGTGGGAGCACGCCTTCAGACGTTCCATTTGGCGTGGTTCCACACATCCGCGGATGGGTGGATCCGCAATTTAGTGTTAAAAGGTTACAAAATAGAGTTCGACTATCTTCCGCCTCTGCGGTTTTTCAAGACAGGATTGCCTCTGTCGGACGACCAGAGGAGGGTTCTGCAAATTGCCATTCAGTCCCTACTGGATTCGGCAGTTTTGATTCCGGTCCCTGTACACCAACAGGGTCAGGGTTATTATTCAAGTCTTTTTGTGGTACCGAAGCCGGATGGCTCAGTCAGACCAATATTGAACTTAAAGGGTCTCAATCAGTACGTAACTTACTACAGATTCAAGATGGAGTCTCTGCGTTCGGTGATTGCGGGTTTAGAGCCAAAGGAATTTATGATTGCGCTAGACCTCAAGGATGCGTACTTACACATTCCAATTTGGCAGCCTCATCAGAAATTCTTACGGTTTGCAATACGCCAGAACCATTACCAGTTTCAGGCTCTACCGTTTGGCCTGTCATCAGCGCCTCGGGTATTCACCAAAGTGATGTCTGTCATGATAGCTCATCTCAGATCCCTGGGAGTGACAATAGTTCCATATTTAGACGATCTGCTCATCAAAGCTCCGTCTCAACAGATACTTCTCCAACATGCGCTGCTAACATACGAGGTACTGGTTCACCACGGTTGGATTGTCAACTTCAAAAAATCACATCTAATTCCGTCTCAACGCCTTCAGTTCCTAGGTATGATTCTCGATACGGTCAATCAAAGAATTTACCTACCACAGCAGAAAGTACAAATTCTACGCCATCTAGTACAATTAGTGCTCAAGCCACGCACAGTGTCGGTACACTTGTGCATTCGCCTCTTAGGCACAATGGTGGCAGCTTTCGAGGCGCTTCAGTTCGGAAGATTTCACTCTCGTCCATTTCAGCTGAATGTGCTCGCCCAGTGGTCGGGCTCGCATCTGCAGATTCACCACAGGGTGAGGTTGTCGCCAAGGGCAAGAGTATCTCTGCTCTGGTGGCTCAAGGAACACAATTTAACCGCAGGAAGACGGTTCGGAGGCTGGAATTGGATAATTCTAACTACGGACGCCAGTCTCAGAGGTTGGGGAGCGGTAATTCAAAATTGTCAGCTCCAGGGTCTCTGGGCGGATCACGAAAAATTGCTGTCTATAAATGTCCTGGAACTCCGCGCAATTTACAATGCGCTACGACAAGCAGTGCACATGCTTCGCTCTCAGCCTGTCCAAGTGCAGTCGGACAATGCGACGGCGGTCGCATACATCAACAAACAAGGAGGAACGAGAAGCCGCATGGCAATGCGGGAAGTAGCTCGAATCCTCAATTGGGCAGAATGCCACCAGGTGATATTGTCGGCCGTGTTCATTACGGGAGTGGACAACTGGGAAGCGGATTATCTCAGTCGTCGGGATTTTCATCCAGGCGAATGGGCATTAAATCAAGAAGTGTTTCACATGTTGGTTCAGCGATGGGGTTATCCTCAGGTGGACCTGATGGCGTCTCGACACAATCACCAAACGTTCCAGTATGTGTCCAGAACAAGAGATCCAAAGGCAGTGGCGGTGGATGCTCTCACTGTCGCGTGGCCGTACAGTCTTGTGTATCTGTTTCCACCGTTTCCGTTGCTCCCTCTGGTGCTAAAACGGATCAAAAGAGAGTCGGTCACAGTCATACTAGTGGCGCCTCATTGGCCTCGGAGAGCTTGGTTCTCGGATCTCCGAGGACTACTCGCAGACGATCCTTGGCCGCTCCCACTACGTCCAGACCTGTTACAACAAGGTCCGTTCCTTTACCCCGATTTAGCGCGGCTGCGTTTGACGGGGTGGCTGTTGAGACCGCTCTCTTAAGAAGAGAGGGCATTCCAGATTCGGTTATACCAACCATGTTACGAGCTAGGAAGCTGGTTACGGCAGCTCATTATTACAGAATATGGCGTGCCTATATAGGTTGGTGTGAAGCTCGGAAGTTTCCGACATCATCTTTCAAGTTATGCCGCCTATTGTTGTTTCTACAAATAGGGTTAGATGGAGGCCTGCGTTTATCTACACTAAAGGTGCAGGTATCTGCTTTGTCAATTTACTTTCAAAGACGATTGGCTCTATTGCCGTCTATACGCACTTTTCTCCAGGGTGTCCTCAGAGTGCAGCCTCCATTCATTCCACCTACAGCGCCATGGGACTTGAATCTAGTTTTAGAGTTCTTACAGTCATCATGTTTTGAACCCTTACAGCAAGTGGATATAAAGTTTCTCACTTGGAAAACAATTTTTCTTCTAGCCTTAGCTTCGGCAAGGCGTGTTTCGGATTTGGGTGCCTTGTCATGCAAGTCACCGTATTTGGTGTTTCATGATGACAGAGCGGAACTTCGGACGAATCCCGCTTTCTTACCAAAGGTAGTGTCATCTTTTCACATCAACCAATAGTAGTTCCTGTGTTGACGGCACATTCTGGAACTCTGGATGTGGTACGCGCATTACGCGTTTATGTATCCCGAACGTCTTCAGTTCGTAAGACGGATACGTTGTTTGTTCTCTATGATGCGGCCAAGATGGGTTGGCCAGCGTCTAAACAAACCTTATCCAGATGGATAAAACTGACCATACGTCAGGCTTACCTTCATGCTAGGTTACAACCGCCTACGTCAGTAACCGCTCATTCCACACGTTCTGTGGGAACTTCATGGGCAGCTGGTCGGGGAGCTTCTACGACGCAGCTTTGCCGTGCGGCTACATGGTCTTCAGTGCACACGTTTGTGCGCTTTTACAAGTTTGATACGTTTGCGGCATCAGCATCTAGCTTTGGCCGCCTAGTGTTACAAGTGCCAAACAGCTCTCCCGCCCACGGGGGAAGCTTTGGTACGTCCCAAGAGTACTCCAGTGACCCCTAGTGGATGATAAAGAAAATAGGATTTTGGTACTTACCAGGTAAATCCTTTTCTTTGAATCCATAGGGGGCACTGGATGCCCACCCAGAGCAGTTTTACCTAGTTGTGGTGAGTTCTGAGGATCTTATGGTAACACACTTTCACCGACTGGTTCAAATTACAAGTGCTGGTTAGGGTGTCAACTGTTTAGTTGTCAGTAACGTTATGTGTCAACTTCGTTATTGTCCGTTATGTTATATGTAATACTCCATTGTCAACCTCTCTATAGTTCCTGTTCGGCTCAGTAAAAAACACTGAGAGGTACTCGGGGATATGGAGGGGTGGAGTGTTCTAAATTTAAATATTCAGTGCTGTTCCTACGGAAGCCCGTCCATATCCCAAGAGTACTCCAGTGCCCCCTATGGATTCAAAGAAAAGGATTTACCTGGTAAGTACCAAAATCCTATTTTCTACATGCTGGATGAAGGTCTCCACTCAAAATTACTCAATTTATTCAAAATTCATTTACACGTCAGCCGCAATGATCCTCGTATTCCAGGAACTAGTTCTCATGACAAAATTCAGCAAATCACTCAAACACAGTTGTTCAGTATGGTGCTTCCTCCCCAAAAAGCAGCTTGCAGTCGGTCACAACTCACCTGCTGTCCCAGACCAAGTCGTAAATGATCATGGCTTTCCAGTGGCCTCTGTTGAGCTCCGTAACGAGTTTGTGAAGGAAGTGAACATGCTGTTGCTCTGCTTTGAAGCTTCTAGCACACTCTCGTCTGTATTTCACCACTGAGATATAACCAGAGTGTGCTAGAAGCCTCAGAGCAGAGAGACACCCAAGCAGTAAAAATGAACCGAACGGGTTGTGACAGGTGCAGGGTGCAATAATGAACACCAATCTCACAACCAGACAGTCAGATTGTGTCTACCTATGTGACGCACATCAGGAAACTTATTGCACACTCCTCGTACATACTTTGAAATCTAGTAAATTAGATTAGATTCCAATTGAATTAGTTTTATAGTTATAATGGGGGGGGGGGGGGGGGGGGATTATCCTGTCTTATTTCTACCTGTTTTTAGCGGTCTGGAAATGAGAAAACCATGCCTTTAATTAAAGAAGCAGGAGGCCATTATACATTGTATAGTAAGATTTGTGACATGCATTGGGATAAAACATGATTACATTGTAGCCGTTTTCCAGTGTTTCCTGTTTTTGCTTTATACAGCTTGTGCTAGGAAGGAAATATGCCTGAAATTGCTGATACAAGAGAGAACAGATGTGTGGATGAAGCAGTACAAATGTACAGGAAGCACCTAAAACTCAGCAATTTTCATTCCCATCATATATAGATTTGATAAATGAATGGTATGTTTCCTACTGTTTAGTGAAACATACTGCAGCAAAAATAATTTTATTCAGAATATATATATATATATATATATATATATATATATATATATATATATATATATATATATATATATATATATATAAACGTCCTTATATTGGCCGGCACTCCGAAGGCCTCTGCGGGCTTACTCGCTCAGGTGCCATCCTTTGAGGTATCACCTCCATCCATATCCCATAAAGAAGGCGGCACTCAGAGACTTTGTTGAAAACAGGCAATTCTTTAGTGAAAACACTGCACGGTTACATCACATCAACGTTTCGGGGCGTGTAGCCCCTTCATCAGGATAACCCCACACCAACAAACAACAGATATATATAGGTGCACTCACCCCTCCATGCTGTCACCCACTAGCTGCCGCCGCCGCCGTGTCCCAGGCCCGGCGTCCGTCCGCCCGAGCAGAGCACTTCCGCCGGAAGTGACGTCACGGGTCCCGGTCACGTTGCCGCGGCAACCTAACAAACAAAACATACAGCGTCTCTATGTGAGAAAAACGATCTGCGCCTCCACACCAGGATAACCTAAAACCGAGTTTGGTGCTGTGTATCATCTTTAGCCTTAAATGTATAAAGTGCTACGTGCATATGTGCTAATTCCAGACACACTACCGCCAGCGGTGTGAACAATAAAAGTAGAAAAAATCTTTTAACATCGTGTCCATGGTTTATGAGGTCGTATTAACATTAACAGCACCTCTAACATAACATAAAGTGACCTCCAGTGTTCAATCATTCCTCCTCTTTCACCACCTAAAAACGCGGAGCGTTCTAGGCTGTTATAAAAAAATGTGAAAAACAATCTAAAAAATATATATGTATATCTATACACATCCCCAGTGCTAACATGGGACTAATTTCTCAGTTTTAGTATACCCCCGTGTGGGTTGTGATACAGATCGTCAACTCAAATTCATCTATAGCCAGCCAACACATGGTATATCACCCTCAATTACAATACATAATTCTGTGTATAAAAACATCCAAAACACATCGCATATAAAATAAAAATTAGACAAAGAACACATGTAAACTCCACACACAAATTAGCAGCAAAGTTCAATGGACCTACCCCCCGTTTAATCCTTCAAATTATCCAATGATTACCCCTGGATATTCATGCATAATCACTATATATATAGATCGTCTGGTGTGTCCCATCAGACCAGACTATCCTTGGAAAAACACTTTTTACTCCAAGATCTAAGTACAATGCACAGTTCCCAAGTGGTTACTACCCGAAAATTGTCCAAAATTGCTAAACGATTGTACATAATTACAAAAATTTACAAAACATGATCTACAAAAAATTACTCAGACCCAGCGACTCATTCAAACCCCTAGGTCTAATGGTGTCGAGTCTAAAAATCCACCGGGATTCTAGCTGTAGTAATTTTAATGCTCTGTTACCCCCCCTGATGGATTCTGGCATCTGGTCGATGATGCGATATTTTAAAGTCGCCATCCCATGTTTCATTTTTGCGAAATGACGTGCCACCGGCTGGTCACTGCTACCTGTGGTCAACGCCGCCCTGATAGCCTGTCTGTGTTGGGCCATCCTAGTTTTGAATAAACATTCTGTTTTGCCCACGTAATATAGGCCACAAGGGCACATAATTACATAAATTACAAATTTCGAATTACACGATAACGGGTAATTGATGGTATATTTTTTGGCAGAATGTGGATGTACAATGCTAGCCCCAGGGGACATATAACTGCAGGTGGTACACCCAATACATCTGTAGCAGCCATTTGGTCTGCTTAGAAAATGTGCAGGAGTTGGTTTTTTAAATTTACTGAGATCTGTTTTCACTACCAGGTCTTTAATATTCCGGCCCCTTCTATAACTAGGCATTAATTGTGTATTTTTCAATACCTTAAGTTCAGGGTCTGTGGTAATGATAGGCCACAACGTCTTGGCCTTTCTACTAGTATGGCGGCTGTTAGTATCATATGTGTTTACCCAGGGTAATTTATTCTGTTTCTTGCATGTCCTGGTTTTAGTGAGAAGGTCCCCTCTGTCCTGAGCACATGCTTTTACTCTAGCTTGTTTTAATAAAGGTACAGGGTACCCCCTCTCCACAAACTTGGCTTCCATAATATCGAGTTGTTTCTCACGATTAGCGGCAGTGTTTGTAATCCTGCACACCCGTAAAAATTGGGAGTAGGGTAAACCGTGTACAGTAGGAGCAGGATGAAAACTCTTGTGGCTCAAAAGCATGTTTCTGTCAGTGGGTTTGGAATATAGGTCTGTGTCAATCTTCCCTTCATTGATTCGGATAGAGATATCCAAAAAATCAATGTGGGTGTGACTGCATTGCATTGTGAGCTTAATAGTACTATCTGTACTGTTGTGATTTGTTATAATATCTAATAGAGACTGTTCATCCCCTTTCCAGAAGATGAGCAAGTCGTCTATATAACGGTAATACAGATAAATTTGCTCAGCCACCTCCGGATTTTCAAAGAACAGTCCCTTCTCGGTTTCCCACATAAAAGTGTTTGCGAAGGCCGGCGCCACCGCAGACCCCATCGCACAACCCGTTATCTGCCTGAAGAATTTGTCCTCAAACAGAAAATAGTTGTGCGTGAGGGTGAACTCCAATAGTTCGATGAAAAGGTCCACATCTGGGCCTGTGTATGTTGTATTACCTGTGATTAACCTTCTCACCGCCTGTAGCCCTCCTGCATGCGGAATGCATGTATACAGGCTAGTTACATCAATAGTGGCCATCAGTAAATTCGATGGTACCTGATCAATGTGTAGAAATTTCTCCAACAGTACGTTGGAGTCTTTTAAGTGTGTAAACGTTTGCTGAATGCATGGTTGCAAATAGGAATCAAGAAAGATGGCCAGTGGTTCACACAGAGACCCCCGGGCTGACACAATTGGTCTCCCAGGCGGTCTCTGTGCGTGCTTGTTTATTTTAGGGAGTGTATAAAACACCGGTACTACCGGGTGTGTGTTTAATAATTTCTGAAACATATTCTTAGATAACACCCCCTGTTCACATGCCCCTTTCAAAATACCGGCCAATTGCTCCACATAGATACCTGTAGGATCTCTCTCTAACAAGCAGTAGGTCTCTGTATCATTCAATAAACGGTAACATTCAGTGATATAATCACTGGTGTTAAGAATGACTATAGAACCCCCTTTATCCGCTCCCCTTATAATAATATCCTGTCTCTTACTCAGGGCCTTTAAGGCCACTTGCTCCTCCCTCGACAGATTATTATATATCGGGGGACTAGGGCTGCTGCCGGCTGCCTCTAATAGCCTACTGAAAGTTTTCACCGATGCATTATTTGAAACCGGATCAAATTTAGAAGAGGGACCCAATTTTAACACTCTAGCAGGAACATCACTCATACTCGGTGGACTAGAGTCTTTGGAAAAATGTTCTTTAAGTTTTACAGTGCGGTGCAGTCTAAATGAGTCAAGTTTCCATTGGAACCTATTAGGTTTGTTGGTAGGGACAAACGTTAGGCCTTTCTCCAATACGCTTACCTCTGCAGATGACAGCAGGCTCGAGGACAAATTAAAGATCAAGTCTTTTTTGCCCTGGGTGGGCGACCTCTTCGCTTGCCTTCTTGTTTGTCCCCCCCCGTCTGGTGGGTCTCCTTCTCGAGCCGCTGGAATAGCCCGAGTCCTGGCCCCTAAAGGGGTAACCTCCATTGGCCCTTGTCTTCTTGGTCTTACTTGATCGTCCGAATCACTCGCTGATGTCGTACCACTGCGCATGAATGGTCTCCTGCGTCGGAACCTGGGTGCATTATACGCAGGTCCATGATTGCCCATGTTGCCCAACCAGGGGTATACCCGATGTTGGGCGTAGTCCTGTTGGACCTTGAGCAGTTTCTCCCGTTTGAATTTAAGCAGATCGCTGCGGTACTTCTCCACTTGCTCAGCTAATGTGGACATTTTAACTGCTTCCGCTGCAAGAAGCTCATGATGTTCCACTTCATACTGCTTAATTTTCTCCATGGTCACATTATGTTCCCGAGTCGTCTCCTCTATGACCAATAAAAGAAGGTCCATGGAACATTTATTCAGCACTGCTATCCATCTTTTGCAGAAGCTGATATTAAATCTCCCAATTGTCGGGGCGTTATGCACACGAAACCCCCTGGGGATCTGTTTGGCTCGATAATAATCGGACAGCGTCCGACTATGGTATAAAAAATCTACTGCTCTTTTCTTCAGCTTCAGTAATTCCTTAAATGCATCCTCATTTGTTGTAACAGGTGCAACATCAAACGCAGATTCTTTATGTAAAATACCTTCAGCCTCTAGGTCTGAAAAACTAAGGGTATCAAGGGTATCACATTGTAGCAAAAATGAGGAAACCTCATCTTCCCTCCGTTGTGGGGTGGCCATTTAAAGTTGCTGCGAACCTATTAGTGCAGGCCCAACCACGTAGATAAAGTGCTGTGTCTACAGTCTGTCACCCAGTGACACAAGTGATTCGGACGATCAAGTAAGACCAAGAAGACAAGGGCCAATGGAGGTTACCCCTTTAGGGGCCAGGACTTGGGCTATTCCAGCGGCTCGAGAAGGAGACCCACCAGACGGGGGGGACAAACAAGAAGGCAAGCGAAGAGGTCGCCCACCCAGGGCAAAAAAGACTTGATCTTTAATTTGTCCTCGAGCCTGCTGTCATCTGCAGAGGTAAGCGTATTGGAGAAAGGCCTAACGTTTGTCCCTACCAACAAACCTAATAGGTTCCAATGGAAACTTGACTCATTTAGACTGCACCGCACTGTAAAACTTAAAGAACATTTTTCCAAAGACTCTAGTCCACCGAGTATGAGTGATGTTCCTGCTAGAGTGTTAAAATTGGGTCCCTCTTCTAAATTTGATCCGGTTTCAAATAATGCATCGGTGAAAACTTTCAGTAGGCTATTAGAGGCAGCCGGCAGCAGCCCTAGTCCCCCGATATATAATAATCTGTCGAGGGAGGAGCAAGTGGCCTTAAAGGCCCTGAGTAAGAGACAGGATATTATTATAAGGGGAGCGGATAAAGGGGGTTCTATAGTCATTCTTAACACCAGTGATTATATCACTGAATGTTACCGTTTATTGAATGATACAGAGACCTACTGCTTGTTAGAGAGAGATCCTACAGGTATCTATGTGGAGCAATTGGCCGGTATTTTGAAAGGGGCATGTGAACAGGGGGTGTTATCTAAGAATATGTTTCAGAAATTATTAAACACACACCAGGTAGTACCGGTGTTTTATACACTCCCTAAAATACACAAGCACGCACAGAGACCGCCTGGGAGACCAATTGTGTCAGCCCGGGGGTCTCTGTGTGAACCACTGGCCATCTTTCTTGATTCCTATTTGCAACCATGCATTCAGCAAACGTTTACACACTTAAAAGACTCCAACGTACTGTTGGAGAAATTTCTACACATTGATCAGGTACCATCGAATTTACTGATGGCCACTATTGATGTAACTAGCCTGTATACATGCATTCCGCATGCAGGAGGGCTACAGGCGGTGAGAAGGTTAATCACCGGTAATACAACATACACAGGCCCAGATGTGGACCTTTTCATCGAACTATTGGAGTTCACCCTCACGCACAACTATTTTCTGTTTGAGGACAAATTCTTCAGGCAGATAACGGGTTGTGCGATGGGGTCTGCGGTGGCGCCGGCCTTCGCAAACACTTTTATGTGGGAAACCGAGAAGGGACTGTTCTTTGAAAATCCGGAGGTGGCTGAGCAAATTTATCTGTATTACCGTTATATAGACGACTTGCTCATCTTCTGGAAAGGGGATGAACAGTCTCTATTAGATATTATAACAAATCACAACAGTACAGATAGTACTATTAAGCTCACAATGCAATGCAGTCACACCCACATTGATTTTTTGGATATCTCTATCCGAATCAATGAAGGGAAGATTGACACAGACCTATATTCCAAACCCACTGACAGAAACATGCTTTTGAGCCACAAGAGTTTTCATCCTGCTCCTACTGTACACGGTTTACCCTACTCCCAATTTTTACGGGTGTGCAGGATTACAAACACTGCCGCTAATCGTGAGAAACAACTCGATATTATGGAAGCCAAGTTTGTGGAGAGGGGGTACCCTGTACCTTTATTAAAACAAGCTAGAGTAAAAGCATGTGCTCAGGACAGAGGGGACCTTCTCACTAAAACCAGGACATGCAAGAAACAGAATAAATTACCCTGGGTAAACACATATGATACTAACAGCCGCCATACTAGTAGAAAGGCCAAGACGTTGTGGCCTATCATTACCACAGACCCTGAACTTAAGGTATTGAAAAATACACAATTAATGCCTAGTTATAGAAGGGGCCGGAATATTAAAGACCTGGTAGTGAAAACAGATCTCAGTAAATTTAAAAAACCAACTCCTGCACATTTTCTAAGCAGACCAAATGGCTGCTACAGATGTATTGGGTGTACCACCTGCAGTTATATGTCCCCTGGGGCTAGCATTGTACATCCACATTCTGCCAAAAAATATACCATCAATTACCCGTTATCGTGTAATTCGAAATTTGTAATTTATGTAATTATGTGCCCTTGTGGCCTATATTACGTGGGCAAAACAGAATGTTTATTCAAAACTAGGATGGCCCAACACAGACAGGCTATCAGGGCGGCGTTGACCACAGGTAGCAGTGACCAGCCGGTGGCACGTCATTTCGCAAAAATGAAACATGGGATGGCGACTTTAAAATATCGAATCATCGACCAGATGCCAGAATCCATCAGGGGGGGTAACAGAGCATTAAAATTACTACAGCTAGAATCCCGGTGGATTTTTAGACTCGACACCATTAGACCTAGGGGTTTGAATGAGTCGCTGGGTCTGAGTAATTTTTTGTAGATCATGTTTTGTAAATTTTTGTAATTATGTACAATCGTTTAGCAATTTTGGACAATTTTCGGGTAGTAACCACTTGGGAACTGTGCATTGTACTTAGATCTTGGAGTAAAAAGTGTTTTTCCAAGGATAGTCTGGTCTGATGGGACACACCAGACGATCTATATATATAGTGATTATGCATGAATATCCAGGGGTAATCATTGGATAATTTGAAGGATTAAACGGGGGGTAGGTCCATTGAACTTTGCTGCTAATTTGTGTGTGGAGTTTACATGTGTTCTTTGTCTAATTTTTATTTTATATGCGATGTGTTTTGGATGTTTTTATACACAGAATTATGTATTGTAATTGAGGGTGATATACCATGTGTTGGCTGGCTATAGATGAATTTGAGTTGACGATCTGTATCACAACCCACACGGGGGTATACTAAAACTGAGAAATTAGTCCCATGTTAGCACTGGGGATGTGTATAGATATACATATATATTTTTTAGATTGTTTTTCACATTTTTTTATAACAGCCTAGAACGCTCCGCGTTTTTAGGTGGTGAAAGAGGAGGAATGATTGAACACTGGAGGTCACTTTATGTTATGTTAGAGGTGCTGTTAATGTTAATACGACCTCATAAACCATGGACACGATGTTAAAAGATTTTTTCTACTTTTATTGTTCACACCGCTGGCGGTAGTGTGTCTGGAATTCGCACATATGCACGTAGCACTTTATACATTTAAGGCTAAAGATGATACACAGCACCAAACTCGGTTTTAGGTTATCCTGGTGTGGAGGCGCAGATCGTTTTTCTCACATAGAGACGCTGTATGTTTTGTTTGTTAGGTTGCCGCGGCAACGTGACCGGGACCCGTGACGTCACTTCCGGCGGAAGTGCTCTGCTCGGGCGGACGGACGCCGGGCCTGGGACACGGCGGCGGCAGCCAGTGGGTGACAGCATGGAGGGGTGAGTGCACCTATATATATCTGTTGTTTGTTGGTGTGGGGTTATCCTGATGAAGGGGCTACACGCCCCGAAACGTTGATGTGATGTAACCGTGCAGTGTTTTCACTAAAGAATTGCCTGTTTTCAACAAAGTCTCTGAGTGCCGCCTTCTTAATGGGATATATATATATATATATATATATATATATATATATATCTATATCGCTGTGCAGAAACACAAATCGTTCATAAAAAAAAAAAAAAAAATTAACAAATACAGCCATTTCTATTTTATTTAACACAATTCTTGATTTCCACCATTGTTTAAGTAGCCTTATGTTAAACAAATGTTTCAGGTGAAACTTTAGGGCCCTACACACTATGCGATCCGCTGCCAAGCTGCCTGACGGCGGCGAGGGGGCATTGGCGGGTGGAGTGGAGTTTCTTCACTTACCCCCGTCACCCGGCTCCATAGCGGTGCAGGCAAATATGGACGAGATTGTCCATATTGGCCTGCATGCACAAGCGACCCGGCACCAACGATGAACGAGCGCGGGGCTGCGCATCGTTCATCGCTGGTGCCTCCACACTGAAAGAAATTAATGGTATCTCGTTAATTTAATGAACGAGATCGTTCATATCTTTCAGTAATATAGCCCAGTGTGTAGGGCCTATTAGGTTAAACATGGGTAATAAAGAGGTGATGGTACCTTCATTCCTCTAGGGAAGATGGAAGTTTGCTGATTTCAATTTACAGGGATAAATGTTACACCCTGTATAGTATAAGAAGGTATCCACAGAGTCTGTATCTGTAACTACTTTATACATAGGTGGTTAGAAAATTGTAAAATCACCATCTTTCATTTCTATTGTTTCTCTAACGTCCTAGTGGATGCTGGGGACTCCGTAAGGACCATGGGGATTATACCAAAGCTCCCAAACGGGCGGGACAGTGCGGATGACTCTGCAGCACCGAATGGGCAAACTCAAGGTCCTCCTCAGCCAGGGTATCAAACTTGTAGAACTTTGCAAATGTGTTTGAACCCGACCAAGTAGCAGCTCGGCAAAGCTGTAATGCCGAGACCCCTCGGTCAGCCGCCCAAGAAGAGCCCACCTATCTCGTGGAATGGGCTTTCACTGATTTTGGATGCGGCAACCCAGCCGCAGAATGAGCCTGCTGAATCGTGCCACAGATCCAGCGAGCAATAGTTTGCTTTGAAGCAGGAGCACCCAGCTTGTTGGATGCATACAGGACAAACAGCGAGTCAGTCTTCCTGACTCCAGCCGTTCTGGTCACATAAATCTTCAAAGCCCGGACTACGTCAAGCAACTTGGAATCCTCCAAGTCACCAGTAGCCGCAGGCACCACAATAGGTTGGTTCAAATGAAAGGATGACACCACCTTTGGCAGAAATTGCGACGGGCTCCGCAGGAGACTGGGCACTCTAAAGAAAGATTTAGTACTACCTGGTGTGCACTGGCTCCTCCCTCTATGCCCCTCCTCCAGACCTCAGTTAGAATCTGTGCCCGGCCAGAGCTGGGTGCTTTTAGTGAGCTCTCCTGAGCTTGCTAATAAAGTATTTTAGTTAGGTTTTTTTATTTTCAGAGAGCTTCTGCTGGCAACAGACTCTCTGCTACATGGGACTGAGGGGAGAGAAGCAAACCTACTAACTGCGGCTAGGTTGCGCTTCTTAGGCTACTGGACACCATTAGCTCCAGAGGGATCGAACACAGGACCTGACCTTGTCGTCCGGAGCCGCGCCGCCGTCCCCCTCGCAGAGCCAGAAGTCAGAAGCCGGCAGAAGCAAGAAGACATCGAAATCGGCGGCAGAAGACTCCTGTCTCCACATGAGGTAGCGCACAGCACTGCAGCTGTGCGCCATTGCGCCCACACTACCCACACACTCCGGTCACTGTAGGGTGCAGGATGGGGGCACCCTGGGCAGCAATTAGGATACCTCTTGGCAAAAAGACACACATATACAGCTGGGCACTGTATATATGTACGAGCCCCCGCCATTTTATTACACAGACCCGGGACTGAAGCCCGCCGCTGAGGGGGCGGGGCCTTCTTCCTCAGCACTAACCAGCGCCATTTTCTCTTCACAGCTCCGCTGAGAGGACGCTCCCCAGGCTCTCCCCTGCAGTATCAAGATAGAAAAAGGGTAAAAAGAGAGGGGGGGGGGGGGGGCACATAAATTTAGGCGCAAAATTATCATAAACAGCAGCTACTGGGTAAACACTAAGTTACTGTGTAATCCCTGGGTTATATAGCGCTGGGGTGTGTGCTGGCATACTCTCTCTCTGTCTCCCCAAAAGGCCTTGTGGGGTCCTGTCCTCAATTAGAGCATTCCCTGTGTGTGTGCGGTGTGTCGGTACGTTTGTGTCGACATGTTTGACGAGGACGGTTACGTGGAGGCAGAACAAGTGACTGTGGTGTCGCAGCCGATGGCGCCGACACCTGATTGGATGGATATGTGGAAGGTGTTAAATGATAATGTAAGCTCCTTGCATAAAAGGTTGGATAATCAGTCAGGGTCTCAACCCGTGTCTGATTCTGCAGCTCAGAGGCCGTCAGGGTCTCAAAAGCGCCCACTATCCCAGTTGGTTGACACAGATGTCGACACGGATTCTGACTCCAGTGTCGATGACGATGAGGCAAAGTTGCAGCCTAAAATGACTAAAGCCATCCGATACATGATTATAGCAATGAAGGATGTATTGCACATACCGGAGGAAAACCCTGTCCCTGACAAAAGGGTGTATATGTATGGGGAGAAAAAGCAATAGGTGACTTTTCCCCCTTCACATGAGTTAAATGAATTATGTGAAAAAGCATGGGATTCCCCCGATAAGAAAGTGCTGATTTCCAAAAGGTTACTTATGGCGTACCCTTTCCCGCCAACGGACAGGATGCGCTGGGAATCCTCCCCTAGGGTAGATAAAGCTCTGACACGCTTATCTAAAAAAGTGGCCCTGCCGTCACAGGATACGGCCGCCCTAAAGGATCCTGCAGATAGGAAGCAGGAAAGTATCCTGAAGTCTGTTTATACACACTCAGGTACTATACTGAGGCCGGCTATTGCGTCGGCCTGGATGTGTAGTGCTGTAGCAGTATGGACAGATAATCTTTCTGAGGAAATGGATATCTTAGACAAGGATACCATTTTACTGACCCTGGGGCATATAAAAGACGCTGTCCTATATATGAGGGATGCCCAGAGGGACATTTGCCTACTGGGCTCTAGAATAAATGCAGTTCAATTTCTGCCAGAAGGGTCCTGTGGACTCGGCAATGGACAGGTGATGCCGACTCCAAAAAGCACATGGAGGTGTTACCTTACAAGGGTGATTAATTGTTTGGGGACGGTCTCTCGGACCTAGTTTCCACAGCTACGGCTGGGAAGTCAAACTTTTTGCCATATATTCCCTCACAGCCTAAGAAAGCACCGTATTACCAAATGCAGTCCTTTCGATCACAGAGAAGCAAGAAGGTCAGAGGTGCGTCCTTTCTGGCCAGAGGCAGTGGTAGAGGAAAGAAGCTGCACAACACAGCTAGTTCCCAGGAACAGAAGTCCTCCCCGGCTGCCACTAAATCCACCGCATGACGCTGGGGCTCCACAGGAGCCAGGAGCGGTAGGGGCGCGTCTCCGAAATTTCAGCCACCAGTGGGTTCGCTCACAGGTGGATCCCTGGGCTATACAGATTGTGTCTCAGGGATACAAGCTGGAATTCGAAGTGATGCCCCCTCACCGTTACCTCAAATCGGCCCTGCCAGCTTCCCCCATAGAAAGGGAAGTAGTGTTAGCGGCAATTCACAAGTTATATCTCCAGCAGGTGGTGGTAAAGGTTCCCCTCCTTCAACAAGGAAGAGGATACTATTCCACAATGTTTGTGGTACCGAAACCGGACGGTTCGGTCAGACCCATATTGAATTTAAAATCCCTGAACATTTATCTGAAAAGATTCAAGTTCAAAATGGAATCGCTCAGAGCGGTCATTGCAAGCCTGGAAGAGGGGGATTTTATGGTGTCTCTGGACATCAAGGATGCGTACTTGCATGTCCCCATTTATCCACCTCATCAGGAGTACCTCAGGTTTGTGGTACAGGACTGTCATTACCAATTCCAGACGTTGCCGTTTGGCCTGTCCACGTCACCGAGAATATTTACCAAGGTGATGGCGGAAATGATGGTGCTCCTTCGGAAGCAAGGGGTTACGATTATCCCATACTTGGACGATCTCCTCATAAAGGCGAGGTCCAGGGAGCGGTTGCTGATCAGCGTAGCACTCTCTCAGGAAGTGTTGCAACAGCACGGCTGGATTCTGAATATTCCAAAGTTGCAGCTGATTCCTACGACGCGTCTGCCCTTCCTGGGCATGATTCTGGACACAAACCAGAAAAGGGTGTTTCTCCCGGAGGAGAAGGCTCAGGAGCTCGTGACTCTGGTCAGAGGCCTCCTAAAACCAAAACAGGTATCGGTGCATCACTGCACGCGTGTCCTGGGAAAGATGGTGGCGTCATACGAAGCAATTCCCTGCGGCAGGTTCCATGCGAGGATCTTTCAGTGGGATCTGTTGGACAAGTGGTCCGGAACGCATCTTCAGATGCATCGGCTGATCACCCTGTCCCCCAGGCCAGGGTGTCTCTTCTGTGGTGGCTGCTAAGTGCTCACCTCCTCGAGGGCCGCAGGTTCGGCATACAGGCCTGGGTCCTGGTGACCACGGATGCAAGCCTTCGAGGATGGGGGGCAGTCACTCAAGGCAGAAACTTCCAGGGGCTGTGGTCAAGTCAGGAGACTTGTCTGAACATCAATATCCTGGAACGAAGGGCCGTATAAAACGCCCTGAGTCCAGCGGAGCCTCTGCTTCGAAACCAACCAGTGCTGATTCAGTCAGACAACATCACGGCAGTGGCCCATGTAAACCGCCAGGGCGGCACAAGAAGCAGGGTGGCAATGGCAGATGCCAACAGGATTCTTCGTTGGGCGGAGAATCACGTACTAGCACTGTCAGCAGTGTTCATTCCGGGAGTGGACAACTGGGAAGCAGACTTCCTCAGCAGGCACGACCTCCACCCGGGAGAGTGGGGACTTCATCAAGAAGTCTTCACGCAGATTGCAAATCGTTGGGAACTGCCACAGGTGGACATGATGGCGTCCCGTCTCAACAAAAAGCTAAAAAGATATTGCGCCAGGTCAAGGGACCCTCAGGCGATAGCTGTGGACGCACTAGTAACACCGTGGGTGTTCCAGTCGGTCTATGTGTTTCCTCCTCTTCCTCTCATACCAAAGGTGCTGAGAATTGTAAGAATAAGAGGAGTGAGAACAATACTCATTGTTCCGGATTGGCCAAGAAGGACTTGGTACCCGGAATTGCAAGAAATGCTCACAGAGGACCCGTGGCCTCTGCCTCTCAGACAGGACCTGTTACAACAAGGGCCCTGTCTGTTCCAAGACTTACCGCGGCTGCGTTTGACGGCATGGCGGTTGAACGCCGGATCCTAGCGGAAAAAGGCATTCCGGATGAAGTTATTCCTACGCTGATAAAGGCTAGGAAGGATGTGACAGCAAAGCATTATCACCGTATATGGCGAAAATCTGTTGCTTGGTGTGAGGCCAGGAAGGCCCCTACAGAGGAATTCCAGCTGGGTCGATTCCTGCACTTCCTACAGTCGGGAGTGACTATGGGCCTGAAATTAGGGTCCATAAAGGTCCAGATTTCGGCCCTATCCATTTTCTTCCAAAAAGAACTGGCTTCACTGCCTGAGGTTCAGACGTTTGTTGAGGGAGTGCTGCATATTCAGCCCCCTTTTGTGCCACCAGTGGCACCTTGGGATCTTAACGTGGTGTTTCCTGAAATCCCACTGGTGTGAGCCACTTAAGACCGTGGAGCTAAAGTATCTCACGTGGAAAGTGGTCATGCTGTTGGCCTTAGCTTCGGCTAGGCGTGTGTCAGAATTGGCGGTTTTGTTATGTAAAAGCCCCTATCTGGTTTTCCATATGGATAGGGCAGAATTGCGGACTCGTCCGCAATTTCTGCCAAAGGTGGTGTCATCCTTTCATTTGAACCAACCTATTGTGGTGCCTGCGGCTACTGGTGACTTGGAGGATTCCAAGTTGCTTGACGTAGTCCGGGCTTTGAAGATTTATGTGACCAGAACGGCTGGAGTCAGGAAGACTGACTCGCTGTTTGTCCTGTATGCATCCAACAAGCTGGGTGCTCCTGCTTCAAAGCAAACTATTGCTCGCTGGATCTGTGGCACGATTCAGCAGGCTCATTCTGCGGCTGGGTTGCTGCATCCAAAATCAGTGAAAGCCCATTCCACGAGATAGGTGGGCTCTTCTTGGGCATTACAGCTTTGCCGAGCTGCTACTTGGTCGGGTTCAAACACATTTGCAAAGTTCTACAAGTTTGATACCCTGGCTGAGGAGGACCTTGAGTTTGCCCATTCGGTGCTGCAGAGTCATCCGCACTGTCCCGCCCGTTTGGGAGCTTTGGTATAATCCCCATGGTCCTTACGGAGTCCCCAGCATCCACTAGGACGTTAGAGAAGATAAGATTTTACTCACCGGTAAATCTATTTCTCGTAGTCCGTAGTGGATGCTGGGCGCCTGTCCCAAGTGCGGACTTCTTCTGCAATACTTGTATATAGTTATTGCTGCAATAAGGGTTATGTTATAGTTGCATCAGGGTTGAACTGATGCTCTGTTGTTGTTCATACTGTTGACTGGGTAAGTTTATCACAAGTTATACGGTGTGATTGGTGTGGCTGGTATGTGTCTTGCCCTGGATTACCCAAATCCTTTCCTTGTACTGTCAGCTCTTCCGGGCACAGTTTCTCTAACTGATGTCTGGAGGAGGGACATAGAGGGAGGAGCCAGAGCACACCAGAATCTAAATTCTTTCTTAAAGTGTCCATGTCTCCTGCGGAGCCCGTCTATTCCCCATGGTCCTTACGGAGTCCCCAGCATCCACTACGGACTACGAGAAATAGATTTACCGGTAAGTAAAATCTTATTTTTGAGCTTATATTAAAAAGTAGAGAAACCCTTTATGTAGTAAAGACTTGGTAAATCTGCTTAAATCCCAGCTGTGTTTTATGTGCATCTTCAGTATTCTAGTAATGAATCCCATTATCGCACACAAGACACATATTTGAACTCCTGCTCTGCCTTATGTTAAAAGAAAGTTACATTGAAAGATGATTTCATTTTATATAAGCATTGGTATAAGTAGGGGAAGGAAAAGAACATGATGGAAGTGGGCCCCCCTCATAAGAACTTACATTCTATAGTGAGAATTGTGTTCAGTAGCTACTTTAAGGAACACAGGAGCAGATGTATTATCCTGGAGAGGGCATAAGGAAGTGATAAACCAGTGATATGTGCAAGGTGATAAGGGCAACAGCCAATCAGATCCTAACTGTTAATTTACATATTGTAGCTGATTGGCTGGTGCCTTTGTCACCTTGCACATATCACTGGTTTATCACTTCCTTATGCCCTCTCCAGGTTAATACATCTGCCCCACTGATACAATGCGTGGCATTCTGGGGTCATTATGAGGATAAGCAGGTGTTATGGACATGGAGCCCCAAATGATTACAAATGATGTACTTAAGAACCAAGTATTCCAGTTAATACATAAACCTGTAATTCAGTAATATTTCGCTTATTTTTTTGTAGGCATTTAGTAAAAAAGTTACATATGCAATTATCTCTTGTGTTACAGATGCTGTTATGAATGGTGACTTCTACCAGGTAAAAGCAGATACTTTTTTTTTATTTTTAATAAAAACACATTTATATTATTTTTATTTCTTCTTATAGACCATAGGTCTGCAAACTCGGTCCTCAGGACCCCACACAGTGCATGTTTTGCAGGTTTCCTCACAGAATCACAAGTGAAATAAGTAACTCCACCTGCGGACCTTTTAAAACGTGTCATTGAGTAATTAATACACCTGTGCACCTGCTGGGTTACCTGCAAAACATGCACTGTGTGGGGTCCCGAGGACAGAGTTTGAGAACCATTGTTTTAGACCATATACCATCAGGTTTAGCCTACAATTGCATCTAAATAGCAAGTATAGCTAAAACATCTAGCACTGTACGTGATGGGTACTTGTTGGCAGTTTGGCTGTGGGATTTCATTTGGTAATATTAAATACAAAGTGAAAGTATAGGCATATTTCACATAATATTTCCTTTTTAAATTCTATGGCCAGAACCGGCTTTTAGTATGCCCCTACTGTAAAATCTTACATTAAAGCAGCCAGCGAATGCGGTAATGAAAGCCTTTGATACTTACATATGCACTGGGCCAGGTATCCGTATACTGACAGAGATTGCTAGTACGTACCGAAGGACCACACTTTTTGTAATATGGGTGGTGGCGATGGGCGTGTCGGACGACTTCCTTGCTCAATCTTAGCTCGTAAACAAAGATGGGACGTCTGTTTTAGTCTTGCACCCAGTATGATGCTGGTGTAAGTCCAGATGCCAATGATGACTGCTGTGGATGTACAAACAGTGGGCAAGATAGGTTTCCACATGCAGTCAATGGATTTTTACTATATAAAGGCGGATTGTTGCGTTAGCAGATTTTCACTCCTCTGCAGCAGGCTGCCTTGGATGGAAACATGCATTTCATTAACTAAAGACGACAGTGGCTAGCACAGAGATGTACAGTGCTGATTGGTTGATTAACATACAGGGCAAGACCAGTGGTTAGTGTTAAGGGCCCTACACACTTGCCGATGTGCCCTGCGGCCGAAGGGCGACCCGGTGGCGGCGGGAGTGAAGTTTCTCCCTGGCGTCACACGGCCCCATAGCCCTGCATGCTAATATGGATGAGATTGTCCATATTGGCTTGCATGTTTAAACGAGCCGGCACCAACGACGAATGAGCGCAGGCCACACATCTCATCATTGGTGGCTACACACTGAAAGATATGAATGAGTTCTCGTTCATTAATGAATGAGATCGTTCATATCTTTCAGTGTAATCGGCCAGTGTGTAGTGCCCACTACTAGTGTCTGATTATTTAGTATCAGATTCCCCATCAGGACACAGTGTAATAAATGTTGAAGTTACTGTACTTTGTAACAACACTGATTGGAATGTCCAGGTACCACTGAAAAATGTATCTCTTTTCTTCGTATTTTGGGTGAGATTTATGAAAACTTGGCGAGAGAGAGTACCAACCCATCGGCTACTGTCATTTTTCAAGCACAGCCTGTAAATGACAGTTAGGCGCTGATTTGGTTGGTACTTTTTCTCTCTGCAAGCTTTCACGCATGCCCTACTTTATCTCTAAAGTGTCAAATCTGGGGTATAGTGGCCTTCAAATATATATATATATATATATACTTCTGGGTCACTTCAATTAGGGGGAACGATTTGCAACTGCACCCAGACTTTCTCCCCGTGCCGCTTGATCTCGCACTGTATGCTCTGAATTGTGTACACAGTGCTATGTGGCTGCAAACAAAAATCAGTGAAGCGCGGCATATAGCTGCACTTACTCGTGGGGTGATAACATCACCCCTAATTGAATTGACCCACTTCATGTTGCAAAGCTCTTAATCATTAATTCAGTGCAAGGATTATACATTTTATAGATAATATTTTATAATTTTTGTACAGGAGTCAAATGGGCCAACAGACAGTTATGCTGCTATTTCCCAAGTTGACCGTCTGCAAGCAGAACCAGAGAGTATCCGTAAATGGAGAGAGGAGCAAAGGAGTCGATTAGAAGTGCTCGGTAAGAGAAGATCATTTATGGTTACTAATCTAAAGTGGGAATTGTGTAATAGGGCTTCTGCATTAACCTTTAAAAAAAAAAAAAATATGCGCAGCAGCAGTTGCTGTCCAGCAGAGAATGTGTGACCTAAACGCTTACCAAGGGCCATGCAAAAATTAAAGCTTTTGGTGGTGACCTATTTTCATTTATGCTGTAGGTGTTGGCTTGAGCATGTAAGAGAGCCATCAAAATAATGTTTGCGGTAATTTAATAAAAACATTTAATAGGCTAGAAGCTTCGTATTGAGTAGTACAGATAAAAATTAGTTAATTGTGCTTATGTCTTTCTCCGGTTTAGTTATGTGGTGGTACTTCTGTTTGTCCATGTATTTTATGATGGGCAAAACTAGCTATTGGCTGCCAATCACATTGAGCAAAAATAAGTCGATTTTTGGTCCTGGACCACCAACATGTGGACCCCTGTAATTGCTCCTTGGTATCCCAAAGTGCCTCGGCACCCAGTTTGGGAACCACTTTAATATTCTCCTGAGGGTGCAAGCAGAAGTCTGTAACTGCTGCCTCTGGACTGCTCGTGGGTTGATTGCAGTTCTCTAATTGAATAACTCTGGGCACTTTACTTAGGAAAAGACAATGTGACACAACCCCTGTGTGTAATTGAATCTACCTCAGTGTTCAGTATCGTAATATAATTTGTTTGATTTTACTGGCTGCACACTTCACCCTTTACTGGAGCACGTTATTTAAAAAGAAAAATCATTTCTCTAACGTCCTAGTGGATGCTGGGGACTCCGTAAGGACCGTGGGGAATAGACTGGCTCCGCAGGAGACTGGGCACTCTAAGAAAGATTTAGTACTACTGGTGTGCACTGGCTCCTCCCTCTATGCCCCTCCTCCAGTTAGAATCTGTGCCCGGACAGAGCTGGGTGCATTTTAGTGAGCTCTCCTGAGCTTGCTAATAAGAAAGTATTTGTTAGGTTTTTTATTTTCAGAGAGCTTTTGCTGGCAACAGACTCTCTGCTACGTGGGACTGAGGGGAGAGAAGCAAACCTACTAACTGCAGCTAGGTTGCGCTTCTTAGGCTACTGGACACCATTAGCTCCAGAGGGATCGAACACAGGACCTGAACTTGAGCCCCCGCCATTAATTTTACACAAAATCGCGGGACAGAAGCCTGCCGCTGAGGGGGCGGGGCCTTCTTCCTCAGCACTCACCAGCGCCATTTTCTCTCCACAGCTCCGCTGAGAGGAAGCTCCCCAGGCTTTCCCCTGCAGACTTACGGTAGAAAGGGTAAAAAGAGAGGGGGGGCACATAAATTTAGCGCATTTAATATATATATACAGCAGCTACTGGGTAAACACTAAGTTACTGTGTGATTCCTGGGTCATATAGCGCTGGGGTGTGTGCTGGCATACTCTCTCTCTGTCTCTCCAAAAGGCCTTGTGGGGGTCCTGTCCTCATATAGAGCATCCCCTGTGTGTGTGGTGTGTCGGTACGCGTGTGTCGACATGTTTGACGAAGAGGGCTATGTGGAGGCAGAGCAAGTGCAGACGAATGACGTGTCTCCGCCGACGGCGCCGACACCTGATTGGATGGATATGTGGAAGGTGTTAAATGATAATGTAAACTCCTTACATAAAAGGTTGGATAAAGCTGATGCCTTGGGACAGTCGGGGTCTCAGCCTATGCCTGATCCTACAGTGCAGAGGCCGTCAGGGTCTCAGAAGCGCCCACTATCCAAAATGGTTGACACATGTATCGACACGGATTCTGACTCCAATGACGATGATGCAAAATTGCAGCCTAAAATGGCTAAAGCCATCCGCTACATGATTATAGCAATGAAGGATGTATTGCACATATCAGAGGTAAACCCTGTCCCTGACAAAAGGGTGTATATGTATGGGGAGAAAAAGCAAGAGGTGACTTTTCCCCCTTCACATGAGTTAAATGAATTATGTGAAAAAGCGTGGGATTCCCCCGATAAGAAAGTGCTGATTTCCAAAAGGTTACTTATGGCGTACCCTTTCCCGCCAACGGACAGGATGCGCTGGGAATCCTCCCCTAGGGTAGATAAAGCTCTGACACGCTTATCTAAAAAGGTGGCCCTGCCGTCACAGGATACGGCCTCCCTAAAGGATCCTGCAGATAGGAAGCAGGAAAGTATCCTGAAGTCTGTTTATACACACTCAGGTACTCTACTGAGGCCGGCAATTGCGTCGGCCTGGATGTGTAGTGCTGTAGCAGTATGGACAGATAATCTTTCTGAGGAAATGGATATCTTAGACAAGGATACCATTTTACTGACCCTGGGGCATATAAAAGACGCTGTCCTATATATGAGGGATGCCCAGAGGGACATTTGCCTACTGGGCTCTAGAATAAATGCAGTTCAATTTCTGCCAGAAGGGTCCTGTGGACTCGGCAATGGACAGGTGATGCCGACTCCAAAAAGCACATGGAGGTGTTACCTTACAAGGGTGATTAATTGTTTGGGGACGGTCTCTCGGACCTAGTTTCCACAGCTACGGCTGGGAAGTCAAACTTTTTGCCATATATTCCCTCACAGCCTAAGAAAGCACCGTATTACCAAATGCAGTCCTTTCGATCACAGAGAAGCAAGAAGGTCAGAGGTGCGTCCTTTCTTGCCAGAGGCAGGGGTAGAGGAAAGAAGCTGCACCATACAGCTAGTTCCCAGGTACAGAAGTCCTCCCCGGCTTCCACTAAATCCACCGCATGACGCTGGGGCTCCACAGGAGCCAGGAGCGGTGGGGGCGCGTCTCCGAAATTTCAGCCACCAGTGGGTTCGCTCACAGGTGGATCCCTGGGCTATACAGATTGTGTCTCAGGGATACAAGCTGGAATTCGAAGTGATGCCCCCTCACCGTTACCTCAAATCTGCCCTGCCAGCTTCCCCCATAGAAAGGGAAGTCGTGTTAGCGGCAATTCACAAGTTATATCTCCAGCAGGTGGTGGTAAAGGTTCCCCTCCTTCAACAAGGAAGAGGATACTATTCCACAATGTTTGTGGTACCGAAACCGGACGGTTCGGTCAGACCCATATTGAATTTACAATCCCTGAACATTTATCTGAAAAGATTCAAGTTCAAAATGGAATCGCTCAGAGCGGTCATTGCAAGCCTGGAAGAGGGGGATTTTATGGTGTCTCTGGACATCAAGGATGCTTACTTGCATGTCCCCATTTATCCACCTCATCAGGAGTACCTCAGATTTGTGGTACAGGACTGTCCTTACCAATTCCAGACGTTGCCGTTTGGGCTCTCCACGGCACCGAGAATATTTACCAAGGTAATGGCAGAAATGATGGTGCTCCTTCGAAAGCAAGGAGTCACAATTATCCCATACTTGGACGATCTCCTCATAAAGGCGAGGTCCAGAGAGCAGTTGCTAATCAGTGTAGCACACTCTCAGGAAGTGTTGCAACAGCACTGCTGGATTCTGAATATTCTAAAGTCGCAGCTGATTCCTACTACGCGTCTGCCTTTTCTGGGCATGATTCTGGACACGGACCAGAAGAAGGTGTTTCTCCCGGCGGAGAAGGTTCAAGAGCTCGTGACTCTAGTCAGAGACCTCTTAAAACCGAAACAGGTGTCGGTGCATCGCTGCACGCGAGTCCTGGGAAAGATGGTGGCATCATACGAAGCCATTCCCTTCGGCAGGTTCCATGCGAGGATCTTTCAGTGGGATTTGTTGGACAAGTGGTCCGGATCGCATCTTCAGATGCATCGGCTGATCACCCTGTCCCCGAGGGCCAGGGTGTCTCTTCTGTGGTGGCTGCAGAGTGCTTCTCGAGGGCCGCAGGTTCGGCATACAGGACTGGGTCCTGGTGACCACGGATGCGAGCCTCCGAGGATGTGGGGGCAGTCACTCAGGGAAGAAACTTCCAAGGGTTGTGGACAAGTCAGAAGGCTTGTCTGCACATAAATATCCTGGAACTAAGGGCCATATACAACGCCCTGAGTCAAGCGGAGCCTCTGCTTCGCAACCAACTGGTGCTGATTCAGTCAGACAACATCACCGCAGTGGCTCATGTAAACCGCCAGGGCGGCACAAGAAGCAGAGTGGCGATGGCAGAAGCCACCAGGATTCTTCGTTGGGCGGAGAATCACGTGCAAGCACTGTCAGCAGTGTTCATTCCGGGAGTGGATAACTGGGAAGCAGACTTCCTCAGCAGGCATGACCTCCACCCGGGAGAGTGGGGACTTCATCACGAAGTCTTCACTCAGATTACAAATCGATGGGAACTGCCACAGGTGGACATGATGGCGTCCCGTCTCAACAAAAAGCTACAAAGGTATTGCGCCAGGTCAAGAGACCCTCAGGCGACAGCTGTGGACGCACTGGTAACACCGTGGGTGTTCCAGTCGGTCTGTGTTTCCTCCTCTTCCTCTCATACCCAAGGTGCTGAGAATCGTAAGAAAAAGAGGAGTGAGAACAATACTCATTGTTCCGGATTGGCCAAGAAGGACTTGGTACCCGGAACTGCAAGAAATGCTCACAGAGGACCCATTGCCTGTGCCTCTCAGACAGGACCTGTTGCAACAGGGGCCCTGTCTGTTCCAAGACTTATCGCGGCTGGGTTTGACGGCATGGCGGTTGAACGCAGGATCCTAGCGGAAAAAGGCATTCCGGATGAAGTTATTCCTACGCTGATAAAGGCTAGGAAGGATGTGACAGCAAAACACTATCACCGTATATGGCGAAAATATGTTGCCTGGTGTGAGGCCAGGAAGGCCCCTACAGAGGAATTCCAGCTGGGCCGGTTCCTGCACTTCCTACAGTCAGGAGTGACTATGGGCCTGAAGTTGGGGACCATAAAGGTCCAGATTTCGGCCCTAGCCATTTTCTTTCAAAAGGAACTGGCTTCTCTTCCTGAAGTTCAGACGTTTGTTAACGGAGTGCTGCTTATTCCACCACCTTTTGTGCCACCAGTGGCACCTTGGGATCTCAACGTGGTGTTGGGTTTCCTGAAATCCCACTGGTTTGAGCCACTTAAGACCGTGGAGCTAAAGTATCTCACGTGGAAGGTGGTCATGCTATTGGCCATAGCTTCGGCTAGGCGTGTGTCAGAATTGGCGGCTTTGTCATGTAAAAGCCCCTATCTGATTTTCCATATGGACAGGGCAGAATTACGGACTCGTCCGCAATTTCTGCCGAAGGTGGTGTCATCTTTTCATTTGAACCAACCTATTGTGGTGCCTGCGGCTACTCGTGACTTGGAGGATTCCAAGTTGCTTGATGTAGTCAGGGCTTTGAAGATCTATGTAGCCAGGACGGCTGGAGTCAGGAAGACTGACTCGCTGTTTATCCTGTATGCATCCAACAAGCTGGGTGCTCCTGCTTCAAAGCAAACTATTGCTCGCTGGATCTGTAGCACGATTCAGCAGGCTCATTCTGCGGCTGGATTGCCGCATCCAAAATCAGTAAAAGCCCATTCCACAAGGAAAGTGGGCTCTTCTTGGGCGGCTGCCCGAGGGGTCTCGGCATTACAGCTTTGCCGAGCAGCTACTTGATCGGGTTCAAACACATTTGCTAAGTTCTACAAGTTTGATACCCTGGCTGAGGAGGACCTTGTGTTTGCCCATTCGGTGCTGCAGAGTCATCCGCACTCTCCCGCCCGTTTGGGAGCTTTGGTATAATCCCCATGGTCCTTACAGAGTCCCCAGCATCCACTAGGACGTTAGAGAAAATCAGATTTTACTCACCGGTAAATCTATTTCTCGTAGTCCGTAGTGGATGCTGGGCGCCCGTCCCAAGTGCGGACTTTCTGCAATACGTGTATATAGTTATTGCTTAATAAAGGGTTACGTTATGTTGGCATCCATTGTTGATGCTCTGTTGTTCATACTGTTGACTGGGTAAGTTTATCACAAGTTATACGGTGTGATTGGTGTGGCTAGTATGAGTCTTACCCTGGATTCCAAAATCCTTTCCTTGTAATGTCAGCTCTTCCGGGCACAGTTTCCTTAACTGAGGTCTGGAGGAGGGGCATAGAGGGAGGAGCCAGTGCACACCAGTAGTACTAAATCTTTCTTAAGAGTGCCCAGTCTCCTGCGGAGCCCGTCTATTCCCCATGGTCCTTACGGAGTCCCCAGCATCCACTACGGACTACGAGAAATAGATTTACCGGTGAGTAAAATCTTATTTTTCTCTCCATATTTTCATCCATAAGGGATATTGGGGACAGAATCAGTATGATGGGGTATAGACTGGTCCAAAGGAGCCAGTGCACTTTAAATTTCTTCAACTGGGTGTGCTGGCTCCTCCCCTCTATACCCCCTCCCACAGGCGGTTTAGAAAAAAGTGCCCTCAGGAGAGAATGCACACTCTGCAGCTCCAGAGTTTTTCTTCAATTTCTTTTAAACCTTTGCTTGTTTCGGTATGCTGTTCGGACAACAGCATACCTGCGCCGTAAGAGTTGGGGGGGGTCACTGGCCTCATGAGGTGCAGAGCTGCTTCTCCGCTGCTGGACCACCGTCCTGAGGGGCTGTTTGTTCAGTGGGGCACTGCGCATTAGCTGTCGCAGCCACAGCTTGCCGCACACCCCTAACAGAGCCTGAAGGTGATTTTCGTGGTGAGTACAAGCCAGGCGCGTGGGTGAGGCGTACGGGTCTCTCCTGGGTGGGACCCGCAGGTGCCCCTGCGTGAGACTGGCGGGAGGTGTTGTACCGAGCATTTATGTGAGGCTATACAGCCTGTGGAGACATAGCCAGTATAAAAATCTTATTAGTAACTCTGGTGACATAGAGGGGGGCGGAGCTACATCAGAGCGGGTTCAGCTGCATTTTGGAACCTTCCTCTGCCTAAGCAGCACCACCCTCATACAGCTCCTCAAAACGGTCCCAGGAACACTGGGACCGGGTGTAGAGGGGGAGAGCCGCTATTAGTGTACAGTTTAAATTACTCTGGGGAATTATCTGTACAGCTGTATCACTGTTTTATAGTACTACATAAAACGCAGACTGGCTTAAGGAGATTAGCAATATAAATGCTAGAACCACTGCTATGGCTGTGTCTGCACGCAAAGCCATATGGTTGCGTCAGTGGATTGCAGACGCTTATTCCAAACGTAATGTGGAATATCTTCCCTTTACAGGTGAATGGCTCTTCAGAGGGGAATTGGGCGCATGGATCTCAAAGGCTACTGCTGGGAAATCCACGTTTCTCCCTTTGGGGGCTCCGCCTGCTAGGTGTACCTACCCGGGCCTTTCTACTCGGTTCTTTCGGTCCTCCAGATTTCGATCTAGGGGCAGGGGTGCCTCCAGTGCAGCTAGAGGCTCCAGAGGTAAGCTTAAGAAACCAACCGTTGCCGGCTGTCAGTAACAGAGCACCAGTTCAGCTTCCACAAAGACTTCGGCATGATGGTGCCCAACCACCCCGAGGGGATCTCGTGGTGGGAGCTTGGTTACGTAAATACAGCCACATCTGGGACGGTTCCTGTGAAGATGCCTGGGTAAGGGACTTTATCTCTCAGGGTTACAGGCTGGAGTTCGACGGTGCTCCCCTCCAACGATTTTTCAAATTAGGCTTGCCAGTTTATGCATGTTACGCTACTACTGGCCATCGACAAGTTGGTCCAGTCCCTGGTCATTGTTCCAGTACCCCTGCTACAGTAAGCACTAGGTTACTATTCCAGTCTGTTTGTGGTGCCAAAACCAGACTGGTCTGTGAGAAACATTTTGAATTTGAAGTCCTTGAATCCTTACCTGAAGGTTTTCAAATTCGAGAAAGAATCTTTGAGAGCGGTGATCGCAGGCCTGGAACAACAGGAATTCCTCGTGTCCCTGGATATCAAGGACGCCTACCTACATATCCCAATTTGGCCTCCTCATCAGGCCTATCTGCGGTTCGCCCTACTGAACGATCACTACCAGTTTCAGGCGTTGCCCTTCGGCCTGTCTACTGCTCCGAGGATGTTCACGAAGGTGATGACTGGAAATGATGTTCCAGCTCAGAATCCAAGGGGTCAACATTGTCCCTTACCTGGACGATCTCCTGATAAAAGCGAGTTCCGGGGAGCTTCTACTGCTCCATATAGATCACACTATCCAACTTTTCTGTCTCACCACGGGTGGATCCTCAATTTACAGAAGTCTCAACTAGAACCGTCTCAAAGGCTCCTGTTTCTGGGTATGATCATGGATACTGTAGCTCAGAGAGTGTTCCTTCCAGAGGACAAGGTGAGAACACTTCAAGAGATGGTTCTCTGACCTGCTCGAGTTTCCATTCATCTTTGCATAAAATTGTTGGGAAAAATGGTGGCCTCGTACGAGGCGATACAGTTCGGCAGGTTCCATGCTAGACCCTTCAAATTGGACATCCTGAACAAGTGGTCCGGTTCACATCTTCAGATGCACCAAATGATTCAGCTGTCACCCCAGGCCAGGATTTCACTCCTGTGATGGTTACAGTCTTCCAACTTGCTGGAAGGTCGACGTTTCGGGATTCAGGATTGGATCCTCCTCACAACGGATGTGAGCCTGAGAGGATCCGGAGCGCTCACCCATGGGGCGCAGTTTCAGGGCAGGTGGTCTGCCCAAGAGGCCCTTCTTCCATTCAACATTCTGGAACTTCGTGCTATCTACAATACTCTGATTCAGGCCTCCCCTCTACTCGGGGATCAGGCGATCCAGGTTCAGTCGGACAACGTGATGGCTGTGGCATACATCAACCGACAGGGAGGGACAAAAAGCAGGGCCTGCATGCAAGAAGTGTCAAAAATACTTCTCTGGGCGGAATGAAATGCAAGAGCGCTATCCGCTATTTTTATTCCAGGAGTGGACAACTGGGAAGCGGACTTTCTGAGTCGCCACAACCTCCACCCGGGGGAGTGGGGATTGCATCTCGGGTGTTTCAACGGATTGTCGTCAGGTGGGGATTCCCGCAGATTGACAAGCTTCACTGCTTGCGAACCATAGACCCTCAGGCGAGTGCGGTGGACGCACTGATGTCGCCTTGGCCTTACCGGCTGGTATACCTATTTCCTCAGATTCCGTTGATCCCAAGAGTGCTCCAGCGGATCAGACATCAGAGTACAAGCAGTCCTGATTGCGCCGGATTGGCCCCAAAGGGCGTGGTACTCAACTCTTCTGGACATGTCCGTAGAAGACCCTTGGCCTCTGCCGCTAAGAAGGATCTTCTTCAGCAAGGACTGTTCGTCGTTCCGGACTTATGGCAGCTTAGTTTGACGGCATGGTAGTTGAGCGGAACATACTAGCTCACAAAGGGCTTTCCAAAAAAGTAATTGCCACTATGGTGCAAGCCAGAAAATCTGTGACGTCAAGACTCTATCATCATATTTGGAGTTGATATGTCTCTTGGTGCGAGGAGCACACGTATCCGCCTGCGGAGTTTCACTTGGGACGTTTCCTGCAGGCTGGTCTGGATAAAGGTTTATGTCTGGGTTCTGTTACGGTCCAGATTTCAGCTCTCTCCATTTTCTTTCAGAAGAAATTGGCTGTGTTGCCAGAAGTTCAGACCTTCTTACAAGGGGTACTCCACATGCAACGGGTGTAGTATGGTATGCTGGCGGTCGGGCTCCCGGCGACTGAATCCTGACCGCCAGCATTCCGACAGCTGGGCAAGCACAAATGAGCCCCTTGAGGGCTCGATGCGCTCGCCACTTTCCAGGCACGGTGGCGCATAGCGCGCCATGCTATCTGTTCTCCTTCCAGGGGTGTCGTGGACACCCAAGAGGGAGAACGGTCGGTATGCCAGTCGTCGGGAGCCCGGCCGGCCGCCGGCAAAGTGAAGACCACCCACATACAACCTCCCTTTGTGCTGTAGGCTTTGCATGTAGTGTTGAACTTTCTACAGTCCTCCTGGTTTGAGCCTCTGATGACTGTAGAAGACAAGTACCACACGTGGAAGACAGTGATGTTACTGGCCCTGGCTTCTGCTAGACTCGTCTCAGAATTGGGGGCCCTATCGTGTAAAAGTCCATACTTGGTCTTTTACGAGGACAGAGCGGAGCTCCGGACTAGACTGCAATTCCTGCCGAAGGTTGTCGCCGGATTTCACCTGAATCAACCTATGGTGGTTCCGTCCTGTTCTGACGCTTTGGCTCCTCCGGAGTCTTTGGATGTTGTGTGTGTGCTTTGAAGATCTGTCGGGTCAGGAAGACCGATTCCTTGTTCGTGCTTTATGATGCGCGGAAAAAGGGTTGCCCTGCTTTAAAGCAGACCATTGCTCGCTGGATTAGACTTACTATCCAACAGGCCTATGTGTCGGCAGCCTTACCTGTTCCTCAGTCTCTGAAGGCCCACTCTACAAGGTCCGTGGGCTCTTCCTGGGCGGCTGCCCGCGAAGTCTCGGCCTTGCAACTATGCCGAGCGGCTACCTGGTCGGGAAAGAACACTTTTGTGACATTCTACAAATTTGATACCCTGGCCAAAGAGGATACCCAGTTTCTGCAGGCGGTGCTACAGCAGTCTCAGCACGTTCCCGCCCATTCTGGAAGCTTTGGGACATCCCCATCGTATCAATTCTGTCCCCAATATCCCTTATGGATGCTAGAGAAAATAGGATTTTAAATGCCTACCGGTAAATCCTTTTCTCGTAGTCCATAAGGGATATTGGGCGCCCGCCTCTGTGTGGTGACTTCTGCAGGTTCTCTGTTTCCTGTTCAGCTGTTGCTGGCCAGGTTATGTTATGTTGTGCTGGTGTGTAAATCTCACCACACTTCTTATCACGTTTCCTTCTCTCAAGTATGTCCTTTCTACTTCTGGCACTGTTTAACCTATAACTGCCTGTGGGAGGGGGCATAGAGGGGAGGAGCCAGCACACCCAGTTGAAGAAATTTAAAGTGCACTGGCTCCTTTGGACCCGTCTATACCCCATCGTACTAATTCTGTCCCCAATATCCCTTATGGACTACGAGAAAAGGATTTACCGGTAGGTATTTAAAATCCTATTTCTCGAACGTCCTAAGTGGATGCTGGGGACTCCGTAAGGACCATGGGGATAGCGGCTCCGCAGGAGACTGGGCACATCAAAAGAAAGCTTTAGGACTATCTGGTGTGCACTGGCTCCTCCCCCTATGACCCTCCTCCAAGCCTCAGTTAGATCTCTGTGCCCGAACGAGAAGGGTGCACACTAGGGGCTCTCCTGAGCTTCTTAGTGAAAGTTTTAGTTTAGGTTTTTTATTTTCAGTGAGACCTGCTGGCAACAGGCTCACTGCATCGAGGGACTAAGGGGAGAAGAAGCGAACTCACCTGCGTGCAGAGTGGATTGGGCTTCTTAGGCTACTGGACATTAGCTCCAGAGGGACGATCACAGGCCCAGCTTGGATGGGTCCCAGAGCCGCGCCGCCGGCCCCCTTACAGAGCCAGAAGGCAGAAGAGGTCCGGAAAATCGGCGGCAGAAGACGTCCTGTCTTCAACAAGGTAGCGCACAGCACTGCAGCTGTGCGCCATTGCTCTCAGCACACTTCACACTCCGGTCACTGAGGGTGCAGGGCGCTGGGGGGGGCGCCCTGAGACGCAATAATAAACACCTTGGATGGCAAAAAATGCATCACATATAGCTCCTGGGCTATATGGATGCATTTAACCCCTGCCAAAATACATAAAAAAACGGGAGATAAGGCCGCCGATAAGGGGGCGGAGCCTATCTCCTCAGCACACCGCCATTTTCCCTCACAGCTCCGTTGGAGGGAAGCTCCCTGGCTCTCCCCTGCAGTCACTACACTACAGAAAGGGTTAAAAAAGAGAGGGGGGCACAAATTAGGCGCAGTATTAACTATACAGCAGCTATAAGGGGAAAAACACTTATATAAGGTTATCCCTGTATATATATAGCGCTCTGGTGTGTGCTGGCAAACTCTCCCTCTGTCTCCCCAAAGGGCTAGTGGGGTCCTGTCCTCTATCAGAGCATTCCCTGTGTGTGTGCTGTATGTCGGTACTTTTGTGTCGACATGTATGAGGAGAAAAATGATGTGGAGACGGAGCAGATTGCCTGTAATAGTGATGTCACCCCCTAAGGGGGCGACACCTGAGTGGATGAACTGTTGGAAGAAATTACGTGACAGTGTCAGCTCTGTATAAAAGACAGTGGTTGACATGAGACAGCCGGCTACTCAGCTTGTGCCTGTCCAGACGTCTCATAGGCAGTCAGGGGCTCTAAAGCGCCCGTTACCTCAGATGGCAGATAAAGACGCTGACACGGATACGGACTCCAGTGTCGACGGTGAAGAGACAAATGTGACTTCCAGTAGGGCCACACGTTACATGATTGAGGCAATGAAAAATGTTTTACACATTTCTGATAATACGAGTACCACCAAAAAGGGGTATTATGTTCGGTGAGGAAAAACTACCTGTAGTTTTCCTGAATCTGAGAAATTAAATGAGGTGTGTGATGATGCGTGGGTTTCCCCCGATAACAACTGATAATTTCTAAAATGTTATTGGCATTATATCCTTTCCCGCCAGAGGTTAGGGTGCGTTGGGAAACACCCCCTAGGGTGGATAAAGCGCTCACACGCTTGTAAGGGCTCTATCTTCTCCTGAGATGGCCGCCCTTAAGGATCCTGCTGATAGAAAGCAGGAGGGTATCCTAAAATGTATTTACACACATACTGGTGTTATACTGCGACCAGCAATCGCCTCAGCCTGGATGTGCAGTGCTGGGTTGGCGTGGTCGGATTCCCTGACTGAAAATATTGATACCCTAGATAGGGACAGTATATTTTTGCCTATAGAGCATTTGAAAGATGCATTTCTATATATGCGTGATGCACAGCGGAATATTTGCCGACTGGCATCAAGTCTAAGTGCGTTGTCCATGTCTACCAGTAGAGGGTTATGGACACGTCAGTGGTCAGGTGATGCGTATTCCAAACGGCATTTGGAAGTATTGCCTTATTAAGGGGAGGAGTTATTTGGGGTCGGTCTTTCAGACCTGGTGGCCACGGCAACAGCTGGGAAATCCACGTTTGTACCCCAGGTCGCCTCTCAACATGAGAAGACGCCGTATTATCAGGCGCAGTCTTTTCGTGGATAAGCGGGCAAAAGGTTCCTCATTTCTGCCCCGTGACAGAGGGAGAGGAAAAAGGCTGCAGAAATCAGCCAGTTCCCAGGAACAGAAACCCTTTCCCGCCTCTGCCAAGCCCTCAGTATACGCTGGGGCTTTACAAGCAGAATCAGGCACGGTGGGGGGCCCGTCTCAATGAATTTCAGCGCGCAGTGGGCTCACTCGCAAGTAGACCCCTGGATCCTTCAGGTGATATCTCAGGGGTACAAATTAGAATTCGAGACGTCTCCCCCTCGCCGTTTCCTAAAGTCTGCTTTACCGATGTCTCCTTCTGACAGGGAGACAGTTTTGGAAGCCATTCACAAGCTGTATTCCCAGCAGGTGATAATCAAGATACCCCTTCTGCAACAGGGAACGGGGTATTATTCCACACTGTTGTGGTACCGAAGCCGGACGGCTCGGTGAGACCGATTCTAAATCTAAAATCTTTGAACACTTACATACAGAGGTTCAAATTCAAGATTGAGTCACTCAGAGCAGTGATTGCGAACCTGGAAGAAGGGGACTACATGATGTCTCGGGACATCAAGGATGCTTACCTTCATGTCAAAATTTACCCTTCTCACCAAGGGTACCTCAGGTTTATGGTACAGAACTGTCACTATCAGTTCAGACGCTGCCGTATGGATGGTCCACGGCACCCCGGGTCTTTACCAAGGTAATGGCCGAAATGATGATATTCCTTCAAAGGAAGGGAATTTTAGTTATCCCTTACTTGGACGATTCCCTGATAAGGGTAAGATCCAGGGAACAGTTGGAGGTCGGTGTAGCACTATCTCAGGTAGTGTTGCTGCAGCACGGTTGGATTCTCAATATTCCAAAATCGCAGCTGGTTCCGACGACTTGTCTTCTGTTCCTAGGGATGATCCTGGACACAGTCCAGAAAAAGGTGTTTCTCCCGGAGGAGAAAGCCAGGGAGTTATCCGAGCTAGTCAGGAACCTCCTAAAACCGAGCCAAGTCTCAGTGCATCAATGCACAAGGGTTCTGGGTAAAATGGTGGCTTCCTACGAAGCAATCCCATTCGGCAGATTCCACGCAAGAACTTTCCAGTGGGACCTGCTGGACAAATGGTCCGGGTCGCATCTTCAGATGCATCAGCGGATAACCCTGTCACCAAGGACAAGGGTGTCCCTCCTGTGGTGGTTGCAGAGTGCTCATCTTCTAGAGGGCCGCAGATTCGGCATTCAGGACTGGGTCCTGGTAACCACGGATGCCAGCCTGCGAGGCTGGGGAGCAGTCACACAGGGAAGGAATATCCAGGACTTATGGTCAAGCCTGGAGACATCACTTCACATAAATATCCTGAAGCTAAGGGACATTTACAATGCTCTAAGCTTAGCAAGACCTCTGCTTCAAGGTCAGCCGGTGTTGATCCAGTCGGACAACATCACGGCAATCACCCACGTAAACAGACAGGGTGGCACAAGAAGCAGGAGGGCAATGGCAGAAGCTGCAAGGATTCTTCGCTGGGCGGAAAATCATGTGATAGCACTGTCAGCAGTATTCATTCCGGGAGTGGACAACTGGGAAGCAGACTTCCTCAGCACGACCTCCACCCGGGAGAGTGGGGACTTCACCCAGAAGTCTTCCACATGATTATAAACCGTTGGGAAAAACTCGACAGGTATTGCGCCAGGTCCAGGGACCCTCAGGCAATAGCTGTAGACGCTCTGGTAACACCGTGGGTGTACCAGTCAGGGTATGTGTTCCCTCCTCTGCCTCTCATACCCAAGGTACTGAGATTGATAAGATGGAGAGGAGTAAGCACTATATTCGTGGCTCCGGATTGGCCAAGAAGGATTTGGTAACCGGAACTTCAAGAGATGCTCACGGAGGATCCGTGGCCTCTACCTCTAAGAAGGGACCTGCTCCAGCAAGGACCCTGTCTGTTCCAAGACTTACCGCGGCTGCGTTTGACGGCATGGCGGTTGAACGCCGGATCCTGAAAGAAAAAAAGGCATTCCGGATGAAGTCATCACTATCCTGATCAAAGCCAGGAAGGATGTAACCGCAAAAACATTATCTCCGCAATTGGCGAAAATATGTTGCGTGGTGCGAGGCCAGTAAGGCCCGACGGTGGAAATTCAACTGGGTCGATTCCTACATTTCCTGCAAACAGGAGTGTCTATGGGCCTGAAATTGGGGTCCATTAAGGTTCAAATTTCGGCCCTGTCAATTTTCTTCCAAAAAGAACTAGCTTCAGTCCCTGAAGTTCAGACGTTTGTAAAAGGGGTACTGCATATACAGCCTCCTTTTGTGCCTCCAGTGGCACTTTGGGATCTCAATGTAGTTTTGGGTTCCAAAAGTCACATTGGTTTGAACCACTTAAATCTGTGGAGTTAAAATATCTCACATGGAAAGTGGTCATGCTGTTGGCCCTGACCTGGGCCAGGCGCGTGTCAGAATTGGCGGCTTTATCCTGAAAAAGCCCTTATCTGATGTTCCATTCGGACAGGGCGGAATTGAGGACTCGTCCTCAGTTTCTTCCTAAGGTGGTTTCAGCGTTTCACCTGAACCAACCTATTTGTGGTGCCTGCGGCTACTAGGGACTTGGAGGACTCCAAGTTGCTAGACGTTGTCAGGGCCCTGAAAATATGTTTCCAGGAGGGCTGGAGTCAGGAAATCTGACTCGCTGTTTATCCTGTAGGGGGAGGAGCCAGTGAACACCAGATAGTCCTAAAGCTTTCTTTAGATGTGCCCAGTCTCCTGCGGAGCCGCTAATCCCCATGGTCCTTACGGAGTCCCCAGCATCCACTACGGACTATGAGAAATAGAATTATCGGTAAGTAAATTCTTATTTTCACATTTCATCTAACAAAATATCTTTGTTTGTCTGTCTTAAATGATTGTAATTTCTCCCCCAAACAGATGCTAACTCTCGAAAACAAGAATCTGAGTGGAAAGAGAAAGCTTCAAAGGAACTAGATGAGTGGTATGCCAGACAGGATGAACTGTTACAGAAGACAAAAGCAAATAATCGGTAAAATTAATCCATTTTTGGCTTTGAAAATTTAGATTTCATTTTTAGATATATTTAATGATACTTTCTGAATTAAGCCAAGATATTTACCTTTCTTTCAGTGCACTCAAGTTTTCCATGAAGTGCAGAACGGTGGTTTTTATTTGATTTTTCTTTAAGAAGTAAATATTTCTATGGAGCTAAGCCAGTATTATCTTTGGATAAGCTTATTTAATTACTGAGCTGAACACAGTTAAATTTTTTATACAGGAAATAACCGCTTGGTCTAAAATGACAGCTTGCAGATGTGTCCTAATTACTGCAGTTGTGCCAAACAGCCCTTTCCTTGCACCAGGTACTAGGAGACTTGCGGCAGGCATCCTTTTTGAGATTTCTTGTTGACCTAAGGCGATACGACTAGGATGCTCCAGTAGAATGTGCTGCATAATTTCATACACAACACTTTGCAATATATCTGTGTGTAACTTAAAGGGTCATTCAGAGTTGATCGTTCGCTAGCTATTTTTTGCAGCGATGCGATCAGATAGTCGCCGCCTAAGGGGGGAGTGTATTTTCGCTTTGCAAGTGTGCGAACGCTTTTGCATACAAAAAAAATGTTTTGTGCAGTTTCTGAGTAGGTCTGAACTTACTCAGCCGATGCGATCACTTCAGCCTGTCCGGTCCCAGAATTGACGTCAGACACCCGCCCTGCAAACACTTGGACACGCCTGTGTTTTTCCAACCACTCTCTGAAAACGGTCAGTTGACACCTATAAACTCCTTCCTGTCAAACTTCTTGTGATTGGCTGTGCGAATGGATTCTTCGTTAAATCCATCGCCCAGCACCGATCCGCTTTGTACCCGTACGACGCGCCTGTGCATTGCGGTGCATACACAGTTTTGCCGAGTTTTGACCTGATCGCAGCTCTGCAAAAAAAAAACCTAGCATGCGATCAGGACGGAATGACCCCCTTTAGTCTCTGAATCTGTATACAAAATGCTATGGTACAGCGGACACAGCTTTTTTTCTCTAGTATCCATAAGGGATATTGGGGGGGAAACTAGTACGATGGGGTATAGACGGGGTCCAAAGGAGCCAGTGCACTTTAAATTTTCTTCACTGGGTGTGCTGGCTCCTCCCCTCTATGCCCCCTCCCACAGGCAGCTTAGAAAAAAGTGCCCCCAGGAGAGGATGCTCATTTCTGCAGCTCCCAGAGAGTTTTCTTCAATTTCATTTCAATCTTATTTTTTTCGGTATGCTGTCTGGGCAACAGCATACCTGTGCCGTGGGAGTTGGGGGGGGTCACCGGCCTTGTGAGGTGCAGAGCCGCTTCCCCGCTGCAGGACCACTATCCTGAGGGGCTGTTTGTTCAGCGGAGCATTGTGCCTTGGCTGTCGCAGCACGCCGCACACCCCTAACACTGCCTGAAAGTGACATTGGTGTTGAGTACTGCTAGGGGGGTCCCCGGTTCAAAGTGCAGCTGATCACGGGCGCGGGAGGAGGATTGAGACACAGTTTTAATATTTTTTGAGTACAAGTACATCCCAGATCCATGTGTGTTTGTAATCGCAGCCGCTGTAAAAAAAATTCTCTTTTCAAAGATTAGTGCAAGCTATCTTAGACAATTGAATAACCCCCTAAATATCGACATGGACAGCCTACAGAGGAGAAGAGCGGTCTCTACACCTAGGTTGGAGACTCAAACACCCAACACTCAAGATATTTTCTATAAGCTGCTGCAGATTGGACAAGAGCCGCAAACATTACTTCACAAGCCTTTATACAATTCATTCCTCTAATCCAAGTTGCTGAGAGCGCTAGGTTCGGTTCAGTCCACTGCACGTTGCTGTGCTGGCTGTTCTTTCAGACATGCTGGACTGGCAGCCCAGTTCAGCTATTGGTAGAGATTTAGAAAGGAAAGGAGTAGAAAATCGAATACAGGTAGAGTCCCCCATATATGAAATGCTTGGGCCTAGAAGTATTTTGGATATCTGATTTCTCTGACGTCCTAGTGGATGCTGGGAACCTCCGTAAGGACCATGGGGAATAGCGGCTCCGCAGCAGACTGGGCACAAAAGTAAAGCTTTAGGACTACCTGGTGTGCACTGGCTCCTCCCCCTATGACCCTCCTCCAAGCCTCAGTTAGATTTTTGTGCCCGAACGAGAAGGGTGCACACTAGGGGCTCTCCTGAGCTTCTTAGTAAAAGTTTAGTTTTAGGTTTTTTATTTTCAGTGAGACCTGCTGGCAACAGGCTCACTGCATCGAGGGACTAAGGGGAGAAGAAGCGAACTCACCTGCGTGCAGAGTGGATTGGGCTTCTTAGGCTACTGGACACCATTAGCTCCAGAGGGACCGAACACAGGCCCAGCCTCGGAGCTCGGTCCCAGAGCCACGCCGCCGGCCCCTTTACAGAGCCAGAAGCAAGAAGAGGTCCGGAAAAATCGGCGGCAGAAGACATCAGTCTTCACCAAGGTAGCGCACAGCACTGCAGCTGTGCGCCATTGCTCCTCATACACACCTCACACTGCAGTCACTGAGGGTGCAGGGCGCTGGGGGGGGGGGCACCCTGAGCAGCAATAAAAACACCTTGGCTGGCAAACATACATCACATATAACCCCCGGGGCTGTATGGATGTATTTTAACCCCTGCCAGAATCCATAAAAATGCGGGAGAAAAGTCCGCGAAAAAGGGGCGGAGCCTATCTCCTCAGCACACTGGCGCCATTTTCTCTCACAGCTCCGTTGGAGGGAAGCTCCCTGGCTCTCCCCTGCAGTTACTACACTACAGAAAGGGGTTAAAGAGAGGGGGGCATTAATTAAGCGCAGTATTAATAAAACAGCAGCTATAAGGGGAAAAACACTTCTATAAGGTTATCCCTGTATATATATATATAGCGCTCTGGTGTGTGCTGGCATACTCTCCCTCTGTCTCCCCAAAGGGCTAGTGGGGTCCTGTCCTCTATCAGAGCATTCCCTGTGTGTGTGCTGTGTGTCGGTACGATTGTGTCGCCATGTATGAGGAGGAAAATGGTGTGGAGGCGGAGCAATTAAATGGAGATGTCACCCCCTAGGGAGTCGACACCTGAGTGGCTGAGCTTATGGAAGGAATTACGTGACAGTGTCAGCTCTTTACAAAAGATTGATGACATGAGACAGCCGGCTACTCAGCCTGTGCCTGTCCAGGTGTCTCAAAAGCCATCAGGGGCTCTAAAACGCCCGTTACCTCAGATGGCAGATACAGACGCCGACACGGATACTGACTCCAGTGTCGACGATTAAGAGACGAATGTGACTTCCAGTAGGGCCACTCGTTACATGATTGAGGCTATGGAAAATGTTTTACATATTTCTGATAATACCAGTACCACTAAAAAGGGTATTATGTTGGGTGAGAAAAAACTGCCGGTAGTTTTTCCTGCATCTGAGGAATTAAATAAAGTGTGTGATGATGCGTGGGTTTCCCCCGATAAAAACTGTTAATTCCTAAAAAGTTATTAGCATCATACCCCTTCCCGCCAGAGGATAGGGCACGTTGGGAAACACCCCCTAGGGTGGATAAAGCGCTCACACGCTTGTCTAAACAGGTGGCACTACCGTCCCTGGATACGGCCGCCCTTAAGGAACCTGCTGACAGAAAGCAGGAAAATATCCTAAAAATGTATATACACTCACACGGGTGTGATACTGCGACCAGCAATCGCCTCAGCCTGGATGTGCAGTGCTGGGGTGGCTTGGTCGGATTCCCTGACTGACAATATTGATACCCTAGATAGGGACAGTATATTACTGACTATAGAGCATTTAAAAGATGCATTTCTATATATGCGTGATGCACAGAGGGATATTTGCCGACTGGCATCAAGAGTAAGTGCGCTGTCCATTTCTGCCAGAAGAGGGTTATGGACAAGACAGTGGTCAGGTGATGCTGATTCCAAAAGGCATATGGAAGTATTGCCTTATAAAAGGGAGGAGTTATTTGGGGTAGGTCTAACAGACCTGGTGGCAACGGCTGGGAAATCCACATTTTTACCCCAGGTAGCCTCTCAACATAAAAAGACGCCGTATTATCAGGCGCAGTCCTTTAGGCCCCATAAGGGCAAGCGGGTAAAAGACTCCTCATTTCTGCCCCGTGGCAGAGGGAGAGGAAAAAGGCTGCAGCAGAAGCCATTCACAAGCTGTGTTCCCAGCAGGTGATAATCAAGGTACCCCTCCTACAACAGGGAAAGGGGTATTATTCCACGCTGTTTGTGGTACCGAAGCCGGACGGCTCGGTGAGACTTATTTTAAATCTGAAATCCTTGAACACTTACATACAAAGGTTCAAATTCAAGATGGAGTCACTCAGAGCAGTGATTGCAAACCTGGAAGAAGGGGACTATATGGTGTCTCTGGACATCAAAGATGCTTACCTACATGTCCCAATTTACCCTTCTCACCAAGGGTACCTCAGGTTTGTGGTACAGAACTGTCACTATCAGTTTCAGACGCTGCCGTTTGGATTGTCCACGGCACCCCGGGTCTTTACCAAGGTAATGGCCGAAATGATGATACTCCCTCGAAGGAAGGGAGTTTTAGTTATCCCTTACTTGGACGATCTCCTGATAAGGGCAAGATCCAGGGAACAGTTGGAAGTCGGAGTAGCACTATCTCAGATAGTGCTGCGCCAGCACGGTTGGATTCTCAATATTCCAAAATCGCAGCTGATCCCGACGACACGACTTCTATTCCTAGGGATGATCCTGGACACAGTCCAGAATAAGGTGTTTCTCCCGGAGGAGAAAGCCAGGGAGTTATCCGAACTAGTCAGAAATCTCCTAAAACCAGGCCAAGTCTCAGTGCATCAATGCACAAGGGTCCTGGGAAAGATGGTGGCTTCTTACGAAGCAATCCCATTCGGCAGATTCCACGCAAGAACTTTCCAGTGGGATCTGCTAGACAAATGGTCCGGGTCGCATCTTCAGATGCATCGGCGGATAATCTTGTCACCAAGGACAAGGGTGTCTCTCCTGTGGTGGTTGCAGAGTGCTCATCTTCTAGAGGGCCGCAGATTCGGCATTCAGGACTGGGTCCTGGTGACCACGGATGCCAGCCTGAGAGGCTGGGGAGCAGTCACACAGGGAAGGAATTTCCAGGGCTTGTGGTCAAGCCTGGAGACATCACTTCACATAAATATCCTGGAGCTAAGGGCCATCTACAATGCTCTAAGCCTAGCAAGACCCCTGCTTCAAGGTCAGCCGGTGCTGATCCAGTCAGACAACATCACGGCAGTCGCCCACGTAAACAGACAGGGCGGCACAAGAAGCAGGAGGGCAATGACAGAAGTTGCAAGGATTCTTCGCTGGGCGGAAAATCATGTGATAGCACTGTCAGCAGTGTTCATTCCGGGAGTGGACAACTGGGAAGCAGACTTCCTCAGCAGACACGACCTCCACCCGGGAGAGTGGGGACTTCACCCAGAAGTCTTCCACATGATTGTGAACCGTTGGGAAAAACCAAAGGTGGACATGATGGCGTCCCGCCTCAACAAAAAAACTAGACAGGTATTGCGCCAGGTCAAGGGACCCTCAGGCAATAGCTGTGGACGCTCTGGTAACACCGTGGGTGTACCAGTCAGTGTATGTGTTCCCTCCTCTGCCTCTCATACCCAAGGTACTGAGAATCATAAGAAGGAGAGGAGTAAGGACTATACTCGTGGCTCCGGATTGGCCAAGAAGGACTTGGTACCCGGAACTTCAAGAGATGCTCACAGAGGACCCGTGGCCTCTACCTCTAAGAAAGGACCTGCTCCAGCAGGGACCCTGTCTGTTCCAAGACTTACCGCGGCTGCGTTTGACGGCATGGCGGTTGAACGCCGGATCCTGAAGGAAAAAGGCATTCCGGATGAAGTCATCCCTACCCAGACCAAAGCCAGGAAGGATGTAACCGTACAGCATTATCACCGTATTTGGCGTAAATATGTTGCGTGGTGCGAGGCCAGGAAGGCCCCTACAGAGGAATTTCAACTGGGTCGTTTCCTGCATTTCCTGCAAACAGGACTGTCTATGGGCCTAAAATTAGGGTCCATTAAGGTTCAAATTTCGGCCCTGTCGATTTTCTTCCAGAAAGAACTGGCTTCAGTTCCTGAAGTTCAGACGTTTGTCAAAGGGGTACTGCATATACAGCCTCCTTTTGTGCCTCCAGTGGCACCTTGGGATCTCAATGTAGTTTTGGGGTTCCTAAAATCACATTGGTTTAAACCACTCACCACTGTGGACTTAAAATATCTCGCATGGAAAGTGGTAATGCTGTTGGCCCTGGCTTCAGCCAGGCGTGTCTCAGAATTGGCGGCTTTATCCTATAAAAGCCCTTACCTAATTTTTCATACGGACAGGGCAGAATTGAGGACTCGTCCTCAATTTCTCCCTAAGGTGGTTTCAGCGTTTCACTTGAACCAGCCTATTGTGGTACCTGCGGCTACTAGGGACTTGGAGGGACTCCAAGTTGCTGGACGTAGTCAGGGCCCTGAAAATATGTTTCCAGGACGGCTGGAGTCAGAAAATCTGACTCGCTGTTTATCCTGTATGCACCCAACAAGCTGGGTGCTCCTGATTCTAAGCAGACTATTGCTCGTTGGATTTGTAGTACAATTCAGCTTGCACATTCTGTGGCAGGCCTGCCACAGCCAAAAATCTGTAAATGCCCACTCCACAAGGAAGATGGGCTCATCTTGGGCGGCTGCCCGAGGGGTCTCGGCTTTACAACTTTGCCGAGCAGCTACTTGGTCAGGAGCAAATACGTTGTAAAATTATACAAAATTGATATCCTTGCTGAGGAGGACCTGGAGTTCTCTCATTTGGTGCTGCAGAGTCATCCGCACTCTCCCGCCCGTTTGGGAGCTTTGGTATAATCCCCATGGTCCTTACGGAGTCCCCAGCATCCACTTAGGACGTTAGAGACAATAAGAATTTACTTACCGATAATTCTATTTCTCATAGTCCGTAGTGGATGCTGGGCGCCCATCCCAAGTGCGGATTGTCTGCAATACTTGTACATAGTTATTGTTACAAAAATCGGGTTATTATTGTTGTGAGCCATCTTTTCAGAGGCTCCTCTGTTATCATGCTTTTAACTGGGTTCAGATCACAGGTTGTACGGTGTGATTGGTGTGGCTGGTATGAGTCTTACCCGGGATTCAAAATCCTTCCTTATTGTGTACGCTCGTCCGGGCACAGTATCCTAACTGAGGCTTGGAGGAGGGTCATAGGGGGAGGAGCCAGTGCACACCAGGTAGTCCTAAAGCTTTACTTTTGTGCCCAGTCTCCTGCGGAGCCGCTATTCCCCTTGCTCCTTACGGAGTTCCCAGCATCCACTACGGACTACGAGAAATAGAATTATCGGTAAGTAAATTCTTATTTTTTCTGTATTTTGGAATATTTGCATTCCATAATGAGAGTTCTTGGGGATGGGGCCCAAGTATAAACACAGAATGCATTTGTTTCATGTACACCTTTATACTCAAAGAATTAAGGTCGCTTTATACAATATTTTTAATTATTAGTGCAATAAACAAAGTTTATGTACAATGAACCATCAGAAAGTAAAGCGGTCACGATCTCCGTTGCACTCAAAAAATTCTGTATTTCAGAATAGTCCATATTTTGGATATGGGAAACTCAACCTGTATGATGAATGATTGGGGTTTTGGGGCATCTTCTAAAGATGATAATTTTTTGTTTTTAGTTCCCTTTGTGCTACAATTTCAGACCACTGATTCAGTGTCTCTGCTAAAATAACAGATTATTTAAGTAATTTTTTTTTTAAATGTATTTGAATGTCTTAATTTATTGCTAGTCATGCTTCGCGCCTTCTGAAATGTAACACTCCATTAATTATCTATACGTCTGTGTTATCAGTTGTGGGTGTGGTGTTCTTGTTTCATGCATGTTCTTACTAAAACACCTTTTTCTTTTTTTTTCTCTCTTTAACCTCCTTCAAGCTTATTAAACCTATCTCTGATGTTCTCTTTTTCAATGCTGTCTTCTTTTTCTCTTGCCTTCTTGCCTTCTTTTTGGACTTGCTGTCTGTAGGGTGGCAGATGAAGCTTTCTACAAACAACCCTTCGCTGACGTGATTGGTTATGTGTATGTTGCAAAATTACTAATTCTACTTTGAGTTCACATACGTTTTCTTTTTGTTGTAATACATTTCAGGTGATGTGGTAGATGAGAAATTGATAGAAAACCATTATTGCTGTGTATATAAATATGTAGCTGAAAGCTTATTAATTATAAATCTAGTATCATTTATTTCAACACTGCTAAATCACACTTGATACACAATTTCATTTTTATATTCTGGGAGTGCTCTATTACTGACTTGTTAAATACTTTGAGTTTTACATGTGCAGGGTATTAGTGCATGCGTTGCTTACTAAATTTCAAACTGCAAAAGAAAGGAAAATGAAAAGATTGTTTCCTCCTTTAGTTGGTAGTAATACCTGGGTACTTTAGTGATAGGTAGTGCAAAAAGGCTTTTTGGAGGGAGGGGGCTTGGATAATGTAGCAGGGGATGTGAGTATGCAGAGCATCGATCAGCCTGTGATTTAGTCCGTGAATATCTTGCTCACTCAAAAAAAAAAAAAAAAAATTAATTTAGTAAATGGTGTAGAAACCATGTAGGCCTAAATTGTAGAACTATTTAAACTGTCGGAATATCAATATACCAAAAGGAAGATCCACATAGGCCTTTCTCAGTATGTTTACATTATATGCATCCTCCCAGAATATTCAGCAGGGCTACTTCAATTTAGCATCAACAGTGGAGAATTATTCAAAACGATTCTTCGGTGGGTTATTGAAATATAACTCCATAACAAAACCATCCAAAAATCAGCAGGTATAACAAGTGTGTGGTTTTTTTTTTTTCGTATTTATTCCAAATAGACACATTCATGCGCACAAATAAACTGGACTTGTAGCTTATCTGAACTGGTTATAGTCCAGATGTGCACTCCAACAGCAGTTGTTTCCCAGGGTCTTCCAACCAGAAACAGGATCATCTTCATGTTTCAAACTACCTCGAGGATGTGGTCTTCCTTCCTCCAAATGGCGTTTTATATGAGGCATCTCATTAACATTAACCAATCATGAAGAAATGTTTCAATAGGGAATTTGTCCCCATTTTATGGATATCTCCCAATTCCCTAACTTTTCTTAATTACAGCTCATACAAATGTGTCCTCCTACATCTTGCCTCAATACTCTATGTAGCGGGCTATGCCTGGTATGAATGAGCTGACAGGTTCCATGCATCTCCGTCAATGCCAAGTTTTTTTTTGTTTGTTTTTTTTATATTTGCCGAAAATGTCTTATTCACATTGCTATGCAAATAGGACGCACAAGCAGACTGTTAATTAAAATGATCTGCGGCTGTAACTGCACACTGCATTTTAATGGAAAAAGTCGTATGTAAAGACACTACGCTACCAACTCACGCGAAGAGCTGCTTAACTTGCAGGGAGGCTAGATGTGAGTGGACATATCTGTAGGTGTAATAAACCACCATATTAAAAAAACAAACAAACAAAAAAAAACAGTGACTGCTTCTCTCTGGGGGAGGAAACAAGGAAGCAGAAGATAGCGGGAGCTACAGGAAGATTGTCTTCCAGCAGTTGCACCGTGAGCTTTGTGGCTGGTCTCGTCAGATGTGACCATGTCAGCGAAAGCCCCTGGCATCTGATGTGAGTACGCCAGGCAAGTGGTTAAGGAACTGAACTGCTCTGTGGTCTAATTCTGGTCATGTGACCAGTTATTTTCAGGTTTTAAATCCTGCCTTTTACCATCAATCGCCCGCCTCCGTATCTCCTTCCGGAGTTGTTAGTTTCAAGTTGGGGTTATGCCATTGGCTTACGTTTAACCCCATCCCAAAACAACCAAACTCTGGTAAAAGTTAGAATCATTTTACAAATTTAGGCTGGAAAATACACCACCACTTGTGCTTCCCGTGTCATTTTCTGTACTTTCTCTTACGTCCTAGAGGATGCTGGGGTCCACATTAGTACCATAGGGCATAGACTGGTCCACTAGGAGCCATTTGCACTTTAAGAGTTTTTCTTAGAGTTTAGGCACAGCCTCCCTGCTTCGTGGCCTTGGGGGGGGGGGGGGGGGGTAGGTAGTGTCCGCCCTGCGGGGTTCGAGCCACTATCTCCGCTGACAGGACACTGAGCTCCTGAGGGTGATGATCGTTAGCCGCCCCAGGCGACCGCTCATTCCCGCGGCACTGCCGCCACCCTCTAACAGAGCCAGAAGATTTTGGTGGCGAGTGAGTCACCGGCCCCCATAGCAAGCGGGGAGCCGGTGTGAAGATGGCGGCGACAGGGTGGGAGCGCAGTACCGCAGCTCCGGAGGCTCAGCGGTACATAGTGCGGTGCTGTGAGGGGCGCCCTGAGCCAGCGCCTATAACTTACACTGGCACCAAGGCTGTCAGGGACCTAGGTAACACTGCCAGCACAATTCCTCAGGCCAGTATAAAGAAGTGGAGAGTGGGAAGCAGCGCCATGTTCATGGGGCGGAGCTTCTCAGAGCTGACCCAGCAGCGTTCAGCACCATTTTTCTGCCTGCAGGTCCTGTACAGAGATGCTGACATTTCCTCTCAGGAGGAATCCATTCCATGTACACAGGAATGGAATGTCTTGTCTCAGATCCCTATTAATGAGCCTGAGTGGTTATCCTCTGTTAAGGGTATGATCTCTCAAATCTCTACTAGGGTAGCTCATACTGAGACTGAAACTCAGGTTTTAAAGAAGTCTATGGCATTTTCGTCAGGTTCTGTTCCTATCCCTTCAAAGTCCCCTAGCATATACCCACGGAAACGTGCACTTGCCTAGATTATGCAAGATGACACGGATACCGACTCTGACACGGCAGATGACATGGGGATGTGCTGAGGGAGGGATCTTCCCTTGCAAAAGGGGTACAGCTAATGATTGAGGCCATTAGAGATGTGTTAAATATTACTGACACAAAACCTGAGCAAGTTGAGGAGGCTTACTTCACAGACAATAAGAAAGCCTCGCTAACCTTCCCTGCGTCTAAAGAATTAAACTCTTTATTTGAAAAATCCTGGGAAAATCCGGAGAAAAACCTCCAGATTTCAAAAAGAGTTCTGGTTGCTTTTCCCTTCCCTGAGGAAGATAGGAAAAAAATGGGAAAACCCACCCATAGTTGACGCATCTGTTTCCAGACTGTCGAAGAAGGTGGTTTAACCTGTCCCTGGATCTACTGCGTTAAAAGAACCGGCTGATCGTAAGATTGACACTACGCTCAAATCCATATACACTGCTTCAGGGGTGGCGCTTAGGCCTACTATTGCCTGCGCATTGATCTCTAAAGCTATAGTAAAGTGGTCAGGAACGTTACTTGAGGATTTGGAATCAATGGATAGAAGTGACATTCAATTATTTTTATGTAACAAAGTATTTCTGCGGGGTTCATGGTGGAATCCATGAAGGACCTGGGTACGCTGACTGCAAGGATATCTTCCATGTCTGTTTCAGCTCACAGGTGACTCTGGCTACGCCAATGGTCTGCAGACGCGGAATCCAGGAGAAGTGTGGAGAACATACCCTACACTGGTCAGGCTCTATTTGGGGAAGCATTGGATGCGTGGGTTTCCACGGCAACCGCGGGTAAGTCACCCTTTCTTCCCTCAGCTACGCCTTCTACGAAGAAACCCTTTTCTTCATCTGCATTGCAGTCCTTTCGGACCGCTAAGACAAAAAAGTCCAAGCCTCCTACCACCTTCTTTAGAGGTGGGCGGGCAAAATCCAAAAAGCCTGCACCCGCAGGCTCCCAGTGCCAGAAACCTGCTTCTGGTACCTCAAAATCCTTAGCATGACGGTGGACCACACAGCCTGGAGGACGGGCTGGTGGGGGAGAGACTAAGACGTTTCAGTCACATCTGGGTGTCGTCCGTCCTGGATCCCTGGGTACAGGATATTGTGTCCCAGGGGTACAGACTGGAGTTTCAAGAAACCCCACCTCGGCGATTCAAATCAGGCTTGCCAACTTTACTGACAGACAGAATTGTCTTACAGGAAGCTATCCAGAAATTGGAAAAGTCAGAGGTCATTGTTCCAGTTCCACCTGATATGCACAACGTGGGTTAATATTCAAACCTTTTTGTGGTACTGAAACCGGATGTTTCGGTCAGACCAATTTTGAATTTGAAATCGTTAAACCCTTATCTAAGGGAGTTCAAATTCAAAATTGAGTCTCTGAGAGCGGTGAGTTTCTGGTATCCCTAGATATCAAGGATGCGTATCTCCACATTCCGATTTGGCCTCCGCACCAGGCTTATCTCGGATTTGCTCTGTAAGACGGTCATTATCCGTTTCAGGCACTGCCATTCGGTCTCTCCACGGCCCTGAGGGTCTTCACCAAGGTGATGGCAGAGATGATGGTTCTCCGCAGACAGGGAGTGAACATAATTCCATACCTGGACGATCTGCTGATAAAGGCATCGTCCAGGGAGAAGCTGTTGCAGTCCATTGCTCTCCCGACTCATCTGCTCAGGGTCCATGGTTGGATCCTGAACCTTCCAAAGTCACATTTGCAGCAGTCAAGGAGATTGTCTTTCTTTCCTGGGGATGATCCTCGACACGGAAGTGCAGAGGGTGTTTCTACCGGTGGAGAAGGTGTTGGCAATCCTGAAGCCAGCCCGGGTATCGATTCATCAGTGCATTCGTCTTTTGGGGAAGATGGTTGCCTCTTACGAGGCTCTGTAGTTCGGAAGGTTTCATGCTCGATCCTTCCAGTTGGATCTCCTAGACAAGTGGTCGGGTTCTCATTTACATATGCACCTGAGGATACGTCTGTCACCGAAAGCAAGGGTTTCACTCCTCTAGTGGCTACAAATGCCTCACCTTCTGGAGGGCCACAGGTTCGGGATTCAGGACTGGATCCTATAACCACGGATGCAAGTCTTCGGGTCTGGGGCTCAGTCACTCAAGGGAAAACCTTCCAAGGAAGGTGGTCAAGCCTGGAATCCAGTCTTCCAATAAACATTCTGGAACTAAGAGCCGTATACAATGGTCTTCTCCAGGCGGCTCATCTTCTGCGAGATCGACCCATTCAAGTGCAGTCGGACAATGTAACGATGGTGGCCTACATAAACAGACAAGGTGGAACAAAGAGCAGAGCTGCAATGTCAGAGGTATAAAGAACCATCCTCTGGGCGGAAAAGCACGCGTTGGCACTGTCTGCAATTTTCATTCCGGGAGTGGACAACTGGGAAGCGGACTTCCTCAGCAGACACTATCTCCATCCGGGAGAGGGGGGCCTCCATCCGGAGGTGTTCACGGAGGTGACAAATCTTTGGGGAGTTCCTCAAATAGACATGATGGCCTCCTGCCTCAACAAAAAACTTTGGTGGTATTGCTCAAGGTAAAAAGACCCACAAGCAGTGGCGGTGGACGCCCTGGTAACTCGGTGGGTGTTCCAATCGGTGTACATGTTTCCTCACTTCCACTAATTCCAAGGGTTCTGAAGCTCATAAGGAGAACAGGAGTTCAAGCAATCCTCATTGCTCCGGACCGGCCAAGAAGGGCTTGGTACGCAGATCTTCTGGATCTACTGCTGGAAGAGCCGAGGCCTCTTCCTCTTCGGGAGGACCTGCTGCAGCAGGGGCCGTTCGCTTATCAAGACTTACCGCGGCTATGTTTGACGGCATGGTGGTTGAACGCCAGTTCTTAGCTCGGAGGGGCATTCCGAACAAAGTTATTCCTACCCTGATACAGGCTAGGAAATGAGTAATGTCTAAACATTACCATCACATTTGGAATAAGTATGTATCTTGGTGTGAGTCCAAGAAGTTTCCTACGGTGGAGTTTCAACTTGGACAGTTTCTCCTCTTCCTGCAAGCAGGTGTGGATATAGGCCTGAGGTTGGGATCCGTAAAGGTCCAGATTTCGGCCCTATCCATTTCTTCCAGAAACAATTGGCTTCCCTTCCTGAGGTTCAGACTTTCTTGAAAGGGGTTCTGCACATCCAGCCTCCCTTTGTGCCGCCTACGGCGCCCTGGGATCTTAACTTGGTGTTACAGTTCGTCCAATCGGATTGGTTCGAAGCTCTACCGGAGGTTGAGGTTAAGTGTCTCATGTGGAAGGCTGTCACTTTGTTGGCCTTAGCTTCTGCTAGACGTGTGTCGGAGTTGGGGGCTTTGTCTTGTAAGAGCCCCTAGTTGATCTTCCATGAAGATAGGGCTGAGCTTCGGACACGTCAGCAGTTCCTTCCAAAGGTTGTGTCAGCATTTTCATATCAACCAACCTCTTGTGGTGCCAGTTGCTACTGACTCCGCAATTTCATCAAAGTCCTTGGATGTTGAAAGGGCTCTGAAAATCGATGTGAAGAGGACTGCTCGTCACAGAAAATCAGACTGTTTGTCCTGTATGATCCCAAGAAACTTGGGTGTCCTGCTTCTAAGCAGACGATCTCTATCTGGGTCAGGTTCACTATCCAGCATGCATATTCTACGGCAGGATGCGTATTCTACGTCTGTTAAGGCCCACTCTACTCGTAAGGTGGGTTCTTCCTGGGCGGCGGCCCGGGTTGTCTCGGCTTTACAGCTTTGCCGAGCGGCTACTTGGTCTGGGTCGAACACATTTGCAAAGTTTTACAAGTTCGATACTTTGGCCCCTGAGAACCTGAAGTTTGGTCAATCAGTTCTGCAGGAGCCTCTGCGCTCTCCCTCCCGTTCTGGGAGCTATGGTACATCCGCATGGTACTAATGTGGACCCCAGTATCCTCTAGGATGTAAGAGAAAATAGGATTTAAATTGCCTACCAGTAAATACTTTTCTCGTAGTCCGTAGAGGATACTGGGCGCCAGCCCAGCGCTTTGTGATCCTGCAGTGGTTACTTAGTTCAGTACTGCTTTGTTCTTGGTTTAAGTACTGCTTTTTTTTTTTTCTTACTTGGTTAAGTAATATTGTTCAGCCGTTGCTGAGTTTTCAAGCTGGTTAGCTTGGTTTGCTTTGCATGTGTGAGCTGGTGTGAATCTCACCACTGTGTAAAATCCTTCTCTCGAAGTTGTCCGTCTCCTCGGGCACAGTTTCTAGACTGAGTCTGATAGGAGGGGCATAGAGGGAGGAGCCAGCCCACACTGTTAAACTCTTAAAGTGCCAGTGGCTCCTGGTGGACACCAGCATCCTCTACGGACTACGAGAAAAGGATTTACCGGTAGGTAATTTAAAATCCTATTTTTTCAGTTTTCTATCTTCATATTCTTACTAGTACAGAAATATACTTGTGGCAGGCAAAGTTAGATAGGGATCTCAACTGATACTGTCCAAGGTGGTGCTGTAGAGGGGAGACTGTTATGCTAAGGTATGTCTATATAAAATGTACATCTATAATTAAATTAACTTTTCCGGGGGTATTCAATTGTAGTCGGAACTGCCATCTTGTCGGAAAGACGGCAGTTTCCGACTTTTTTAGGTCGGAAACTGTTCCAACCTATTAAGTGCCCCTGCCGTTTCTCCGACAAGATGGCAATTCTGACTTGTCTGAAAACATGTGGATCGGCAGAATAGCCGCGGATCCACGTGTTTTGTCGTAAGTGCGGCCAAATGTGGTTTTAGCCCTGTTTCAGACAATGTCAATCCGCCTTTAAAAAAAAAAAAAAAGTCGGATTGGCATTGTCTGTAACAGCCAAATCCTGTGGAATTTGTCCGCTCATTGAATACGGAGATGTCTGATTTTTTTTTTTTTTCCGTCGGAAATGATCCGACATAAATTGAATATACCCCTTAGTCTTTGTTTAAAGATGTGCATGTGATATTTATCAGATACATTTTTAGTAGTAGCAAATGTCCCCTAAATAATTGGGTGGGCTTGGATATGCAACCCATGTGTCTTCAAGAAAGCTAATCTTACTAGAAATTTCTCAGATAATCACTTTGACTACAAATCACCACGGTTGGTTTTTGTCCACTTAACTTTGCAAGTGGTTTAAATAAAAACACGTAAGAGCTGAATTTTATATGAATATTTAAGAATGTCTACACTACTCTAAACACAAGAGGAAATAAGATCATTATATTAACCCTGTAGTTTAAGAGGAATTTTGTCTGGTAAAATATTCAGAGTGCTTATCACTTGAGACAGCTGCATCCCTGTTTTTTCTGAATCTGACAGCTCATCCTATATAATAAAAGGCTAATGCTTTCTTCTCACCTCCTTGGGGGGAAATTCAAGTGTTTTGCGCACTGGCAACTAGATGGCACCTCACGTAGAAATGAAAGTGTTGCTCCGTTCGGACGCGCACAGCAGTCGCCGCTGACATTACGGTTATGATGTTCCGTCATTTTGACAGTCTGGTAACTAGTTGGAAGAGAATTGATATTGTATTAATGTTGTGCGACTTGGGCTTTCTACCAATTAACCTTTTTGGCATTGTTGATGGAATAACTTTGGGAAAATGTATAAAACCTACGTAGAAAGTCCCCTGTTATTTACCAGACATAATGTACCTTTTAGCAGCAATGGAAAGTGTGTGATTTAGAACAGTACAATTAAGTCTAAGTAATTTAAGTTGTTCTGTTAGAGTTAACGGAACAAAATTACTTGATGTATGTCACAGGAAACTTCTAATAATTGGTTTACCTTGTTTGAACATTAACTCAAAGTAATTCTACTTTGAGTTAATCCATGTTACTTTTTGTTGTAATACATTTCAGGATATGTGATATATGCGAGATACAGATAGGTAAAGAGTTGATAATGATTTAGGACCATGTATATCTGTGAGTAACATGTCTGAAGGAAAGTCTGCTTGAACAGGGAAGCTCTTTGCACACATGTAACCCTATATATTTAATGATGTTGATCTCGAATAATACTCTTAACATGACCTACTGTAGCCACAGGATTCGCTGCAGCTTATGCAGAAGTTATACTGTAAATTGTATATTTCATGTGTCTTACAAAATGCCTAAGTAGCTTTCACTATTTAGGTTTTTCATCTTGGAGCACCAAGATTTATTAGTTGCCCCTATAGTAGTATACGTGGGGACTGTTGAATTGTTTCCAGATACAACAAGCATTAGGCATTGCTGGGCCGTTAATGGAAATGTATGAATTAGTTACTTTCTGCTACAGCTGCACATCCTCAATACCTCATTTGATATAGTTACTCCAAATTGTTATTATCCAGGCCATGTAAAACTCATTTTCTCTAACGTCCTAAGTGGATGCTGGGGACTCCGTAAGGACCATGGGGAATAGCGGCTCCGCAGGAGACTGGGCACATCTAAAGAAAGCTTTAGGACTATCTGGTGTGCACTGGCTCCTCCCCCTATGACCCTCCTCCAAGCCTCAGTTAGATCTCTGTGCCCGAACGAGAAGGGTGCACACTAGGGGCTCTCCTGAGCTTCTTAGTGAAAGTTTTAGATTAGGTTTTTTATTTTCAGTGAGACCTGCTGGCAACAGGCTCACTGCATCGAGGGACTAAGGGGAGAAGAAGCGAACTCACCTGCGTGCAGAGTGGATTGGGCTTCTTAGGCTACTGGACATTAGCTCCAGAGGGACGATCACAGGCCCAGCTTGGATGGGTCCCAGAGCCGCGCCGCCGGCCCCCTTACAGAGCCAGAAGGCTGAAGACGTCCTGTCTTCAACAAGGTAGCGCACAGCACTGCAGCTGTGCGCCATTGCTCTCAGCACACTTCACACTTCGGTCACTGAGGGTGCGGGGCGCTGGGGGGGGGGGGCGCCCTGAGACGCAATAAAAACACCTTGGATGGCAAAAAAATGCATCACATATAGCTCCTGGGCTATATGGATGCATTTAACCCCTGCCAGAATCCATAAAAAAGCAGGAGAAAAGTCCAAGAAAAAGGGGCGGAGCCTATCTCCTCAGCACACTGGCGCCATTTTCCCTCACAGGTCCGTTGGAGGGAAGCTCCCTGTCTCTCCCCTGCAGTCACTATACTACAGAAAGGGTTAAAAAAAGAGAGGGGGGCACTAATTAGGCGCAGTATTAACTATACAGCAGCTATAAGGGGAAAAACACTTATATAAGGTTATCCCTGTGTGTATATATATATATATAGCGCTCTGGTGTGTGCTGGCAAACTCTCCCTCTGTCTCCCCAAAGGGCTAGTGGGGTCCTGTCCTCTATCAGAGCATTCCCTGTGTGTGTGCTGTATGTCGGTACTTTTGTGTCGACATGTATGAGGAGAAAAATGATGTGGAGACGGAGCAGATTGCCTGTAATAGTGATGTCACCCCCTAGGGGGTCGACACCTGAGTGGATGAACTGTTGGAAGGAATTACGTGACAGTGTCAGCTCTGTATAAAAGACAGTGGTTGACATGAGACAGCCGGCTACTCAGCTTGTGCCTGTCCAGACGTCTCATAGGCCGTCAGGGGCTCTAAAGCGCCCGTTACCTCAGATGGCAGATATAGACGCCGACACGGATACTGACTCCAGTGTCGACGGTGAAGAGACGAATGTGACTTCCAGTAGGGCCACACGTTACATGATTGAGGCAATGAAAAATGTTTTACACATTTCTGATAATACGAGTACCACCAAAAAAGGGGTATTATGTTCGGTGAGGAAAAATTACCTGTAGTTTTCCTGAATCTGAGAAATTTAAATGAGGTGTGTGATGATGCGTGGGTTTCCCCCGATAACTGATAATTTCTAAAATGTTATTGGCATTATATCCTTTCCCGCCAGAGGTTAGGGTGCGTTGGGAAACACCCCCTAGGGTGGATAAAGCGCTCACACGCTTGTAAGGGCTCTACCTTCGCCTGAGATGGCCGCCCTTAAGGATCCTGCTGATAGAAAGCAGGAGGGTATCCTAAAAGGTATTTACACACATACTGGTGTTATACTGCGACCAGCAATCGCCTCAGCCTGGATGTGCAGTGCTGGGTTGGCGTGGTCGGATTCCCTGACTGAAAATATTGATACCCTAGATAGGGACAGTATATTTTTGCCTATAGAGCATTTAAAAGATGCATTTCTATATATGCGTGATGCACAGCGGAATATTTGCCGACTGGCATCAAGTCTAAGCGCGTTGTCCATTTCTACCAGTAGAGGGTTATGGACACGTCAGTGGTCAGGTGATGCGTATTCCAAACGGCATTTGGAAGTATTGCTTTATTAAGGGGAGGAGTTATTTGGGGTCGGTCTTTCAGACCTGGTGGCAACGGCAACAGCTGGGAATTCCACGTTTGTACCCCAGGTCGCCTCTCAACATGAGAAGACGCCGTATTATCAGGCGCAGTCTTTTCGTGGACAAGGTTCCTCATTTCTGCCCCGTGACAGAGGGAGAGGAAAAAGGCTGCAGAAATCAGCCAGTTCCCAGGAACAGAAACCCTCTCCCGCCTCTGCCAAGCCCTCAGTATACGCTGGGGCTTTACAAGCAGAATCAGGCACGGTGGGGGGGCCCGTCTCAATGAATTTCAGCGCGCAGTGGGCTCACTCGCAAGTAGACCCCTGGATCCTTCAGGTGATATCTCAGGGGTACAAATTAGAATTCGAGACGTCTCCCCCTCACCGTTTCCTAAAGTCGGCTTTACCGATGTCTCCTTCTGACAGGGAGACAGTTTTGGAAGCCATTCACAAGCTGTATTCCCAGCAGGTGATAATCAAGATACCCCTCCTGCAACAGGGAACGGGGTATTATTCCACACTGTTGTGGTACCGAAGCTGGACGGCTCGGTGAGACCGATTCTAAATCTAAAATCTTTGAACACTTACATACAGAGGTTCAAATTCAAGATTGAGTCACTCAGAGCAGTGATTGCGAACCTGGAAGAAGGGGACTACATGATGTCTCGGGACATCAAGGATGCTTACCTTCATGTCAAAATTTACCCTTCTCACCAAGGGTACCTCAGGTTTATGGTACAGAACTGTCACTATCAGTTCAGACGCTGCCGTATGGATGGTCCACGGCACCCCGGGTCTTTACCAAGGTAATGGCCGAAATGATGATATTCCTTCGAAGGAAGTGAATTTTAGTTATCCCTTACTTGGACAATTCCCTGATAAGGGTAAGATCCAGGGAACAGTTGGAGGTCGGTGTAGCACTATCTCAGGTATTCTCAATATTCCAAAATCGCACCTGGTTCCGACGACGTGTCTTCTGTTCCTAGGGATGATCCTGGACACAGTCCAGAAAAAGGTGTTTCTCCCGGAGGAGAAAGCCAGGGAGTTATCCGAGCTAGTCAGGAACCTCCTAAAACCGAGCCAAGTCTCAATGCATCAATGCACAAGGGTTCTGGGTAAAATGGTGGCTTCCTACGAAGCAATCCCATTCGACAGATTCCACGCACCAGTGGGACCTGCTGGACAAATGGTCCGGGTCGCATCTTCAGATGCATCAGCGGATAACCCTGTCACCAAGGACAAGGGTGTCCCTCCTGTGGTGGTTGCAGAGTGCTCATCTTCTAGAGGGCCGCAGATTAGGCATTCAGGACTGGGTCCTGGTGACCACGGATGCCAGCCTGCGAGGCTGGGGAGCAGTCACACAGGGAAGGAATATCCAGGGCTTATGGTCAAGCCTGGAGACATCACTTCACATAAATATCCTGAAGCTAAGGGACATTTACAATGCTCTAAGCTTAGCAAGACCTCTGCTTCAAGGTCAGCCGGTGTTGATCCAGTCGGACAACATCACGGCAATCACCCACGTAAACAGACAGGGTGGCACAAGAAGCAGGAGGGCAATGGCAGAAGCTGCAAGGATTCTTCGCTGGGCGGAAAATCATGTGATAGCACTGTCAGCAGTATTCATTCCGGGAGTGGACAACTGGGAAGCAGACTTCCTCAGCACGACCTCCACCCGGGAGAGTGGGGACTTCACCCAGAAGTCTCCCACATGATTAAAAACTCGACAGGTATTGCGCCAGGTCCAGGGACCCTCAGGCAATAAGCTGTAGACGCTCTGGTAACACCGTGGGTGTACCAGTCGGGTATGTGTTCCCTCCTCTGCCTCTCATACCCAAGGTACTGAGATTGATAAGATGGAGAGGAGTAAGCTCTATATTCGTGGTTCCGGATTGGCCAAGAAGGATTTGGTAACCGGAACTTCAAGAGATGCTCACGGAAGATCCATGGCCTCTACCTCTAAGAAGGGACCTGCTCCAGCAAGGACCCTGTCTGTTCCAAGACTTACCGCGGCTGCGTTTGACGGCATGGCGGTTGAACGCCGGATCCTGAAGGAAAAAAGGCATTCCGGATGAAGTCATCCCTATCCTGATCAAAGCCAGGAAGGATGTAACCGCAAAAACATTATCACCGCAATTGGCGAAAATATGCTGCGTGGTGCGAGGCCAGTAAGGCCCGACGGAGGAAATTCAACTGGGTCGATTCCTACATTTCCTGCAAACAGGCGTGTCTATGGGCCTGAAATTGGGGTCCATTAAGGTTCAAATTTCGGCCCTGTCAATTTTCTTCCAAAAAAGAACTAGCTTCAGTCCCTGAAGTTCAGACGTTTGTAAAAGGGGTACTGCATATACAGCCTCCTTTTGTGCCTCCAGTGGCACTTTGGGATCTCAATGTAGTTTTGGGTTCCAAAAGTCACATTGGTTTGAACCACTTAAATCTGTGGAGTTAAAATATCTCACATGAAAAGTGGTCATGCTTTTGGCCCTGGCCTGGGCCAGGCGCGTGTCAGAATGGGCGGCTTTATCCTGAAAAAGCCCTTATCTGATTTTCCATTCGGACAGGGCGGAATTGAGGACTCGTCCTCAGTTTCTCCCCAAGGTGGTTTCAGCGTTTCACCTGAACCAACCTATTGGTGGTGCCTGCGGCTACTAGGGACTTGGAGGCCTCCAAGTTGCTAGACGTTGTCAGTGCCCTGAAAATATATGTTTCCAGGACGGCTGGAGTCAGGAAATCTGACTCGCTGTTTATCCTGTATGCACCCAACAAGCTGGGTGCTCCTGCTTCTAAGCAGACTATTGCTCGTTGGATTTGTAGTACAATTCAGCTTGCACATTCTGTGGCAGGCCTGCTACAGCCAAAAATCTGTAAATGCCCACTCCACAAGGAAGGTGGGCTCATCTTGGGCGGCTGCCCGAGGGGTCTCGGCTTTACAACTTTGCCGAGCAGCTACTTGGTCAGGAGCAAATACGTTTGTAAAATTCTACAAAATTGATATCCTGGCTGAGGAGGACCTGGAGTTCTCTCATTTGGTGCTGCAGAGTCATCCGCACTCTCCCGCCCGTTTGGGAGCTTTGGTATAATCCCCATGGTCCTTACGGAGTCCCCAGCATCCACTTAGGACGTTAGAGAAAATAAGAATTTACTTACCGATAATTCTATTTCTCTAACGTCCTAAGTGGATGCTGGGACTCCGTAAGGACCATGGGGAATAGCGGCTCCGCAGGAGACTGGGCATAAAAGTAAAAGCTTGAACTAGCTGGTGTGCACTGGCTCCTCCCCCTATGACCCTCCTCCAAGCCTCAGTTAGATTTTTGTGCCCGAACGAGAAGGGTGCATGCTAGGTGGCTCTCCTGAGCTGCTTAGAGTAAAAGTTTATTTTAGGTTTTTTATTTTCAGTGAGTCCTGCTGGCAACAGGCTCACTGCATCGTGGGACTAAGGGGAGAAGAAACGAACTCACCTGCGTGCAGAGTGGATTGGGTTTCTTAGGCTACTGGACATTAGCTCCAGAGGGACGATCACAGGTTCAGCCTGGATGGGTCCCGGAGCCGAGCAGCGCCGCCGGCCCCCTTACAGAGCCAGAAGAACGAAGAGGTCCGGTGAAATCGGCGGCAGAAGACGTTCCTGTCTTCAACTAAGGTAGCGCACAGCACTGCAGCTGTGCGCCATTGCTCTCAGCACACGTCACACTCCGGTCACTGAGGGTGCAGGGCGCTGGGGGGGAGCGCCCTGAGACGCAATAAAAAACAGAAATACCTTAGGATGGCAAAAGAAATACATCACATATAGCTCCTGGGCTATATGGATGTATTTAACCCCTGCCAGTTTTCCAGAAAAAAGCGGGAGATAAGGCCGTCGTGAAGGGGCGGAGCCTATCCCCTCAGCACACAAGCGCCATTTTCCCTCACAGTTCCGCTGGAAGGACGGCTCCATGACTCTCCCCTGCAGTCCCTACAGAATCAGGGTAAAAACGAGAGAGGGGGGGCACTATTGGCAGCTAAATTACAAACAGCAGCTATAAAAGGGAGTAACACTTTTATATAAGGTTATCTATATATATATATATATATATATATCTATATATATATATATATATATATATATATATATATATATATATATATATATATATATATATATATATATATATATATATATATATATATAGCGCTCTGGTGTGTGCTGGCAAACTCTCCCTCTGTCTCCCCAAAGGGCTAGTGGGGTCCTGTCCTCTATCAGAGCATTCCCTGTGTGTGTGCTGGGTGTCGGTACGATTGTGTCGACATGTATGAGGAGGAAAATGATGTGGAAGCAGAGCAATTGCCTGTATTAGTGATGTCACCCCCTAGGGAGTCGACACCTGACTGGATGGTTGTATTTAAAGAACTACGTGACAATGTCAGCACTTTACAAAAAACTGTTGACGACATGAGACAGCCGACAAATCAATTAGTGCCTGTCCAGGCGTCTCAGACACCGTCAGGGGCGATAAAACGCCCGTTACCTCAGTGGGTCGACACAGACCCAGACACGGATACTGAGTCCAGTGTCGACGGTGAGGAGACAAACGTAATGTCCAGTAGGGCCACACGTTACATGATCACGGCAATGAAGGAGGCATTGAACATTTCTGACACTACAAGTACCACAAAGAAGGGTATTATGTGGGGAGTGAAAAAACTACCAGTAGCTTTTCCTGAGTCAGATGAATTAAATGAGGTGTGTGATAAAGCGTGGGTTTCCCCCGATAAAAAAGTGCTAATCTCTAATAAATTATTGGCACTATACCCTTTCCCGCCAGAGGTTAGGGCGCGTTGGGAAACACCCCCTAAAGTAGATAAAGCGCTCACACGTTTATCTAAACAAGTAGCGTTACCGTCTCCTGATACGGCCGCCCTCAAAGAACCAGCTGATAGAAGGCTGGAAAATATCCTGAAGGGTATATACACACATACTGGTGTTATACTGCGACCAGCAATCGCATCAGCCTGGATGTGCAGTGCTGGAGTGGCGTGGTCGGATTCCCTGACTGAAAATATTGATACCCTGGATAGGGACAGTATATTACTAACTATAGAGCATTTGAAGGATGCATTACTATATATGCGTGATGCACAGAGGGATATTTGCACCCTGGCATCAAGAGTGAGTGCTATGTCCATTTCTGCCAGAAGAGCGTTATGGACGCGACAGTGGTCAGGGGATGCGGATTCCAAACGACATATGGAAGTATTGCCGTTTAAAGGAGAGGAGTTATTTGGGGCCGGTCTATCGGACCTGGTGGCCACGGCAACGGCCGGAAAGTCCACCTTTTTACCCCAGGTCACCCCTCAGCAGAAAAAGACACCGTCTTTTCAAACTCAGTCCTTTCGTTCCCATAAGTACAGGTGGGCAAAAGGCCACTCATTTCTGCCCCGGGGCAGAGGAAGAGGAAAAAGACTGCACCAGGCAGCCTCTTCCCAGGAGCAGAAGCCCTCCTCTGCTTCTGCCAAGTCTTCAGCATGACGCTGGGGCTTTACAAGCGGACTCTGACACGGTGGGGGCCCGTCTCAAAAATTTCAACGCGCAGTGGGCTCACTCGCAAGTGGACCCCTGGATTCTGCAGGTAGTATCACAGGGGTACAAACTGGAATTCGAGACGTCTCCCCCTCGCCGGTTCCTGAAGTCTGCTCTACCAAAGTCTCCCTCCGACAGGGAGGCAGTTTTGGAAGCCATTCACAAGCTGTATTCCCAGCAGGTGATAATCAAGGTACCTCTCCTACAACAGGAAAAGGGGTATTATTCCACGCTGTTTGTGGTACCGAAGCCGGACGGCTCGGTGAGACCAATTTTAAATCTAAAATCCTTGAACACTTACATAAAGAGGTTCAAATTCAAGATGGAGTCACTCAGAGCAGTGATAGCAAACCTGGAAGAAGGGGACTATATGGTGTCTCTGGACATCAAAGATGCTTATCTCCACGTCCCAATCTACCCTTCTCACCAAGGGTACCTCAGGTTTGTAGTACAAAACTGTCATTATCAGTTTCAGACGCTGCCGTTTGGGTTGTCCACGGCACCTCGGGTCTTTACCAAGGTAATGGCCGAAATGATGATTCTTCTTCGAAGAAAAGGCGTTTTAATTATCCCTTACTTGGACGATCTCCTGATAAGGGCAAGGTCCAGGGAACAGTTAGAAGTCGGAGTAGCACTATCTCAGTTAGTGTTACGTCAGCACGGGTGGATCCTAAATATTCCAAAATCGCAGCTGATTCCAACGACACGTCTCCTGTTCCTAGGAATGATTCTGGACACAGTCCAGAAAAAGGTGTTTCTCCCAGAGGAGAAGGCCAGGGAGTTATCCGAGCTAGTCAGGAATCTCCTAAAACCAGGCCAGGTGTCAGTGCATCAGTGCACGAGGGTCCTGGGAAAAATGGTGGCTTCTTACGAAGCTATTCCATTTGGAAGATTCCATGCAAGAACGTTTCAGTGGGATCTTCTGGACAAATGGTCCGGATCGCATCTTCAGATGCATCAACGGATAACCCTGTCGCCAAGGACAAGGGTGTCTCTTCTGTGGTGGCTGCAGAGTGCTCATCTACTAGAGGGCCGCAGATTTGGCATTCAGGATTGGATCCTGGTGACCACAGATGCCAGCCTGAGAGGCTGGGGAGCAGTCACACAGGGACAAAATTTCCAGGGCTTGTGGTCAAGCATGGAAACATCTCTTCATATAAACATTCTGGAACTAAGGGCCATTTACAATGCCCTAAGTCAAGCAAAACCCCTGCTTCAGGGTCAGGCGGTATTGATCCAATCGGACAACATCACGTCAGTCGCCCACGTAAACAGACAGGGCGGCACGAGAAGCAGGAGGGCGATGGCAGAAGCTGCAAGGATTCTTCGCTGGGCGGAGAATCATGTGATAGCACTGTCAGCAGTGTTCATTCCGGGAGTGGACAACTGGGAAGCGGACTTCCTCAGCAGACACGACCTTCACCCGGGGGAGTGGGGACTTCATCCAGAAGTCTTCCAAGAGATGGTAAACCGTTGGGAAAAACCAAAGGTGGACATGATGGCGTCCCGTCTCAACAAAAAACTGGACAGATATTGCGCCAGGTCAAGGGACCCTCAGGCAATAGCGGTGGACGCTCTGGTAACACCATGGGTGTACCAGTCAGTGTATGTGTTCCCTCCTCTGCCTCTCATACCAAAAGTACTGAGAATCATAAAAAGGAGAGGAGTAAGAACTATACTCGTGGTTCCGGATTGGCCAAGAAGGACTTGGTACCCGGAACTTCAAGAGATGCTCACGGAGGACCCGTGGCCTCTACCTCTAAGAAAGGACCTGCTCCAGCAGGGACCTTGTCTGTTCCAAGACTTACCGCGGCTGCGTTTGACGGCATGGCGGTTGAACGCCGGATCCTGAAGGAAAAAGGCATTCCAGAAGAAGTCATCCCTACCCTGATAAAGGCCAGGAAGGATGTAACCGCAAAACATTATCACCGCATTTGGCGAAAATATGTTGCGTGGTGTGAGGCCAATGAGGCCCCTACAGAGGAATTTCAACTGGGTCGCTTCCTACATTTCCTGCAAACAGGACTGTCTATGGGCCTAAAATTAGGGTCCATTAAAGTTCAAATTTCGGCCCTGTCGATTTTCTTCCAAAAAGAACTGGCTTCAGTGCCTGAAGTCCAGACGTTTGTCAAAGGGGTACTGCATATACAGCCTCCTTTTGTGCCCCCGGTGGCACCTTGGGATCTCAATGTGGTTTTGGGGTTCCTAAAATCACATTGGTTTGAACCACTCACCACTGTGGAATTAAAATATCTCACATGGAAGGTGGTAATGCTGTTAGCCCTGGCTTCAGCCAGGCGTGTCTCAGAATTGGCGGCTTTATCTTATAAAAGCCCTTACCTGATTTTTCACACGGATAGGGCAGAATTGAGGACTCGTCCTCAATTTCTCCCAAAGGTGGTTTCAGCGTTTCACGTGAACCAGCCTATTGTGGTGCCTGCGGCTACTAGGGACTTGGAGGACTCCAAGTTACTGGACGTAGTCAGGGCCCTCAAAATATATATTTCCTGGACAGCTGGAGTCAGGAAATCTGACTCGCTGTTTATCCTGTATGCACCCAACAAGCTGGGTGCTCCTGCTTCTAAGCAGACGATTGCTCGTTGGATTTGTAGTACAATTCAGCTTGCGCATTCTGTGGCAGGCCTGCCACAGCCAAAATCTGTAAAAGCCCATTCCACAAGGAAGGTGGGCTCATCTTGGGCGGCTGCCCGAGGGGTCTCGGCTTTACAACTTTGCCGAGCAGCTACTTGGTCAGGGGCAAACACGTTGGCTAAATTCTACAAATTTGATACCCTGGCTGAGGAGGACCTGGAGTTCTCTCATTCGGTGCTGCAGAGTCATCCGCACTCTCCCGCCCGTTTGGGAGCTTTGGTATAATCCCCATGGTCCTTACGGAGTCCCAGCATCCACTTAGGACGTTAGAGAAAATAAGAATTTACTTACCGATAATTCTATTTCTCATAGTCCGTAGTGGATGCTGGGCGCCCATCCCAAGTGCGGATTGTCTGCAATACTTGTATATAGTTATTGTTACAAAATTCGGGTTATTATTGTTGTGAGCCATCTTTTCAGAGGCTCCTTCGTTTATCATACTGTTAACTGGGTTCAGATCACAGGTTGTACGGTGTGATTGGTGTGGCTGGTATGAGTCTTACCCGGGATTCAATATCCTTCCTTATTATGTACGCTCGTCCGGGCACAGTATCCTAACTGAGGCTTGGAGGAGGGTCATAGGGGGAGGAGCCAGTGCACACCAGCTAGTTCAAGCTTTTACTTTTGTGCCCAGTCTCCTGCGGAGCCGCTATTCCCCATGGTCCTTACGGAGTCCCAGCATCCACTACGGACTATGAGAAATAGAATTATCGGTAAGTAAATTCTTATTTTCTCATAGTCCGTAGTGGATGCTGGGCGCCCATCCCAAGTGCGGATTGTCTGCAATACTTGTACATAGTTATTGTTACAAAAATCGGGTTATTATTGTTGTGAGCCATCTTTCAGAGGCTCCTCTGTTATCATGCTGTTAACTGGGTTCAGATCACAGGTTATACGGTGTGATTGGTGTGGCTGGTATGAGTCTTACCCGGGATTCAAAATCCTTCCTTATTGTGTACGCTCGTCCGGGCACAGTATCCTAACTGAGGCTTGGAGGAGGGTCATAGGGGGAGGAGACAGTGCACACCAGATAGTCCTAAAGCTTTCTTTAGATGTGCCCAGTCTCCTGCGGAGCCGCTATTCCCCATGGTCCTTACGGAGTCCCCAGCATCCACTACGGACTATGAGAAATAGAATTATCGGTAAGTAAATTCTTATTTTTACTTTGTCTTATGGCTTGCAGTTTCAGATTCACAACCAGTGGAATAGGAGAAATAGGGTTGGTATCGATATACCGGTGCCTGTCATCCCGACAGTCAAAATCCTGACCATGGAATGTCTGCAGCGTGGCGAGCGCAAAAGAGCCCCTTGCGGGCTCGCCACGCTGCGGGCACGGTGGCACGCTAACCGCGCCATTTATTCTCCCGCCAGGAATGTCTTAGACACCCCAAGAGGGAGAATAGGTGTCGCGTTCCAGACTTCAGGCTGTAATTGACTGCAAAGGATTTGCAACAAAGTATTGAAAAGTGAAAGTTTGATTTAGGATTGTTTAGTTTGTCCCATTACTTTTGGTCCTTTAAAAAGTGGGAGGCACATATAGAAACCGTTGTAATTCCTACACGTTCACCTGATTTGGATGTAAATACCCTCAAATTAAAGCAAGAAGTCTGCAGTTAAAGCACATCTTGTTTTGTTTCATTTCAAATCCATTGTGGTGGTGTATAGCACTCAAAATATGAGAATTGTGTCGATGTCCCAATATTTATGGACTGGACTGTATAGTGGGGGGAAAAAAGAGAAAAGCTGGCCTTTTTACATTTACAAAATATTTGCGATAAGCCTAAAATGTTTACTGTTCCCAGCAGAGGAAATGTGATAACCTTTGTCAGCGACCGTGTATTTTTAAGTGTTTGCGATATTGTGACTCTAGTGTTACCTATTTTATACCAGAAACTGTCCATAAGATTGTATGGATGTTTTTCTTTAATGTGTTTTCTATTTCTTTTTGGGAAACAAAACCTAGTTTAAAGCAAACAATCCCACAAAACGTATTGAGTTCAAGGAAATTGGTATCTTAAGTATTTAATGAAATGCAGGTTTGCCCCACACATGCAGCTTTGCTTGACGGAGCTGATGCAAAATAAGATTGCGGTGTGTGAGGATGTGACTGTTTCAGACAAAAGTGATTACAGTCCAGGCTGTTTGGGAATCTGGTGAGTGACTAGATTACAGTGTATTTGACTACATTTAGATACAAGCCCAGTACTCACGGGCCGATCAAGGAGAGATGTGTGCTGAGCGAAGCGCTCAGCACACATCTCTCCTGCCGCTCAGCACAGCGCGATCTGTGCTGAGCGGGCGGGGGGAGACGGGAGGGCCTCTCACTTCACCCAGCGGGTGAAGTGAGCGACCCGCTAGATTGGCCTGCATGCAGGCCAATCTAGCAGCGGCGATAGCGATGTGCGGGGCCGCGCATCGCTATCGCCGAGGGGGCTACACACGGAGCGATCCTGCCGATATTCTAAGCAATCTAGTCAGATTGCTTAGAATATCGCTCCGTGAGTACCCCCCTTAAGGGCTAGCTGTCACAATTTACGTGACCTTAGAAACACCATTGGAGTGATGATTAGGAGGCTTTTAGCAGACAAAGCTCCAAATCCTGTTGCAATATAGCAACAAATTGTAAAAAAATCTAAAACTGTTTGTGCCCTGGGAAGTCTTATGTAAAAGTGTTTTCACTTATGGTATGATGGAGTCTTTTTTATGCAGCCTAGACTACTTTACAAGCAAAGTACTTACGTAGGTGGTTGAGCTGACATCAATTTATATATGGCTTGTTACTAAGTAGTACATACTTCTAAAAAAAAACACCTTTTTTTTTTTTGTGCAGGCTGAACTAACATGATTCCTTACTTTCAAGATTATCTTAGTACTTTATTATTTGAAATGTGCTGTTTGGCCAAAGACTAGATTCCATTTAATAAAGGCCATAAGATTCTATAATTGCCCTGTACAAATGTCACATCTGCTGTAACCACTAGAAACTAGTTGGATATCATATTGGGGGTAATTCAGAGTTGATCGCAGCAGCAGATTTGTTAGCAGTTGGGCAAAACCATGTGCACCGCAGGAGGGGGGAGAGAGATAACATTTGCAGAGAGTTAGATTTGGGTGGGTTATTTTGTCTCTGTGCAGGGTAAATACTGGCTGCTTTATTTTTACACTGCAATTTAGATTTCAGTTTGAACACGCCCCGCCCAAATCTAACTCTCTCTGCACATGTTATATCTGCCCCCCCCCCCTGCAGTGCACATGGTTTTGCCCAACTGCTAACAAGTTTTCTGCTGCGATCAACTCAGAATTAGGCCCATTGTCTTTAATCAGTCTGTTAAGGCTAAGTAAATCAAATATTTAGTTACTGAGTCACTGGTGCACTATCTGCAATGCAATGTGTCAATAACCCATTAATGACAGTCATTAGTTGTATGTATTTTCAAATAATCATGAACCACTACTTGATCCCTTTTTTTTTTTCTGTTGAATGCAATGAAAGCTGTTGAGTTGTATGCACAAGGTTTATGTCATATTTAGCCATATATGTCATGTACATACGTGTTTAACCAAATATAGTTAGTCTGGGGCTTGGTTGGGTGATTACTATGTACATGGAAATATGAAGTCTTCTTTCAATTGCATCTTTCTCCCAAGTATCTGGTGAGGAAGTCATGGCCCTCATCCGTTTCTTCCCTCCACTTTACCACATGACCCTTTCACCTCCTCCACTACCTCTCTCCTTCATCCTGTTCCCATCTTGCCTACCGCCTCAGTCTCTCCCTCTCAGGCACTGCCCCCTCTGCCTTCAAGCATGCACTTGTTTTCCCCTATTCTTAAAGAAAACCTCCCACTCACTGCTTGACCCATTCCAGTATGGCTTCTGTCTTTTCCACTCCACTGAAACTGCCCTCATGACAGTCTGCATTGACCTCCATGCTGCTAAATCAAAGGACCATTACTCTGTTTATTCTCCTTGACCTCTCTGCTGCTTTTGACACGGTGGACCACTGATAGGGAACCTTTGGCACTCCAGCTATTGTTGAACTACACATCCCAGCATGCCCTGCTACAGTTTTAGCATGGCCAAATAACAAAACTGTAGCAGGGCATGCTGGAATGTGTAGTTCAACAACAGCTGGAGTGCCAAAGGTACTCCATCACCGCTGTGCACCATCCTCTACTTTTACAAGTCCTCCACTCCCTTGGTCAGTGTGATACTGCACTCTCCTTGCTGTCCTCCTACCTCTCTGACCATTCCTTCTGTCTCCTCTCATGACTCCACCCCCTTCCCCCACTTCTACTAACACTTGTCCCCCAAGGTCCTGTTGTTAGGCCTCTCCTTTTCTCTGTCATTCTCTCTCTACGTCCTATTTAGGTGAGCTCATTAGCTCTTTTGACTTATGATATCCTCTCTATTCTGATGATACTTAAATCTACCTTTCTGCTGCGGAGTACACTGGGCTCCACAGGGAATGACATTGGGGTGTAGAGTAGGATCTTGATCCGGGGCACCAACAGGCTCAAAGCTTTTGAGAGTTCCCAGAATGCCGCCTCTATAGCCGCGCCTCCGTGCACAGGAGCTCAGTTTTGTAGTTGGTGCCTTGCAGTAAGCAGGCACTTAACAGGGGGGCTGCTCCAGCAGCCCTAAAAAAAAAAGCTTTTAAGAAAATTTTAAGACTTCAAGGGCTGCAGCAGAGACACTGACAGTGTTAGATGTCAGTGAGACATCTCCTGCTGCAGCTTCATCACCTACCCCAGCGGCGCTGTACACTCCCGCGCCCTGGTTGCCGGGTACCTACAGCGGAGGCTCCGGTTTCCTTCTAAAGTCAGTCACACACACGACCGCTGCTCTCCCGGATCGCGTGGCCGCACTACAGGGAGGAGGTAAGGGGTCCCCGCAACGGGACCCGCTGTAAATCGCGATCCCGCGCGGCCAGTGGGAGGTGGGCCGCCGGCTGGCGTGGACACTGTGGCAGTACAGAGACCCCACTAGACCACCAGGGCATGGGCACAGGTCATTTTTTTTCTCTCAAACGTTTTTCTTAGCCCCCAGTACCCGTTGGTGAAGTCCAGCAGGGGGATAAGGCTTTGACCTGTAGCCCATCCCCCAGCCCCAGGGCGCAATTTAGAGTAAATGTTCCCACCCTGGAGCTGCATATCTCTCTCCCTCACTCCTAGTCAGTGTTTGTGCACCATTACACAGAGCAACACTGTTCCTGGGACTGTCTGGGCAAATCCTCCTCTGTAAAGCCGCCTGCCTGTCAGCGCTGTGCATTTTACAGGACACTTAAGTATTCTACATGTCTGCTGACAGTGTTAGTTAAGAAAAAGTGCATTTAGTCAGGGTTATTTAGTACAAGTACCCTGTGATATACATCAAGTCTTTACTGTGCATTGTTATATCTGATTCAGTGTTTAGCTATGCATAAATACTACTCTGTATTGCTAATCCAGTGCAGTTTTATTGCATGTCATAATCTCTGCATTGTACAAACTGTGACTTTGTGTGTGTGCATGTAGCTGCTGTGTGAACGCCATTTCGTGTCTCTCACTCAGATTGCTATCCCTATATTCTATAACCTGAGGGGGCTAAGTGTGTCAGGTTTAACATAATATAGGCAGTTCACAGGATATACTCAGTGTGTATTTTTCTCTGTGATTTTTAGTCACCATATACCTCTTGAATTCCCTGTTTGTGCTGTTACACTGCACAGGGAGTTCTTGTCAGGTATTTTGCTGCTGATAATTGTACTGTGTTGCCTTGCATTGAGCTTTTGATTATGTCAGCTACAAAGGGCAACTGAGCTGGGGCTGATCCCACACTGCGTGGTGTTAACTCTGCAGCACATTTGAGGATAACCTAGCAGCTGAGGGTTCAGGTTCTGGGGGTTCCTTGCCCCGCAGTGGGACTGTAGCAACGGTGCAAAATGACCCACCTTGGGCTACCTTCTCCACGCTATTGAATACGCTGGTAACTAGACTAACGCCCCCTATGGGACCTCCTGTGCCGGTACAACCGCTTATGGTCCCTGCGGTTAACCCGCCATGGGCAGATCAACTGTCCAATCGGTTACAGCAATTGAACCAATCACTGACTGCTCAAAAGTCTAACCCTCACCCGCCTAAGACCAAGGGGTCCTCTAAGCGGGCAATTACTTCCTCACAATCCACCCATATCCCAGACACCTCGTCTGATGAGGATGGCGCTTATACAGACCCCACAGATTCTGATCCTGATGCTTCTGATGGGGAGGTTGTTTCGCAGGTGGATGTTCCTGACTTGTTAGAGGCTATCGGGCTTATTCTTCAGGTTGATGATGAACAGGAGCCTGTCACTGCCCCTAAGAAACCAGACAGGTTTAAACGTCAGAAGGTGGTTAAACAAGTTTTACCTCACTCTGACCATTTAGTTGACATACATCAGGAGTCCTGGGAAAATCCAGGAAAGAAATTTACGCCTCACAAGAAGATGCTGGGTTGCTACCCCCTCACTGCGGAGCTTAGTAAAAATTGGGAAACACCACCACCAGTGGATTCGCAAGTAGCGCGGCCTGGTGGTATCCTCTGCTCTGCCTGTAACTACTGTCGCATCCTTGAGAGAGCCGACGGACAAGCGTGTGGAGGGTTGTTTGAAGGCAATCTACACCCTAAATGGTGCGGTGCATAGGCCCACTATTGCAGCAACATGGGCTGCAGAAGTTGCGGAAGCGTGGGCTCAGGAGCTGGAGGCGGAGTTGCCTTCCAATGCTTCTGATCATGCTAGACTGAAAACCTTGACGAGACAGCACGTCTTCCTAGTACTTCTCCTTCGGTGCCGAAGGCTAAAAGTACTTCCTTTCGCTCCTTTCGGCCTTCAGGGAAAGCAAAAGGTCAGGCGTACCCTCGCACTTCCAAACCCAAACAGGCCTGGGCTGCCCGTCAGCCCGCTTCCAAGACTGACAAGCCTGCCGCATGATGGGGCGGGCCTCCCTCTGGGGGATCCCAGGGTGGGGGGGCCGACTTCTCTTCCGATGCCTGGGTACAGGAAGTCATCACTCGAGGTTACGTCGTATCCTCCAAGAATCGTCCCCCTCATCGATTTTGCCTGACAGACATCCCTTCGGATCAGGTGAAGGCAAATACGTCATTCGGTGGTACAGTTCCTCCTGGACACAGGAGTGGTAGTACAGGTGCCTCTGGCTTAGAGAGGCAAGGGGTTCTATTCACCGCTGTTCCTAGTCCCGAAACCGGATGGGTCTTCCCGGCTAATTCTAAATCTCAAGTCTCTGAACAAGTTTGTGAAGGTCTCCAAGTTCCGTATGGAAACTCTTCGCTCTATTGTTCTAGCCTTGGAGCCTGGGGACTTTATGGTCTCACTGGACATACAGGATGCTTACTTGCATAGTCCCATTGCAGTGTCGCATCAGCATTACCTGAGGTTTGCGGTTGGCAACCTCGATTACCAGTTTCGGGCATTACCTTTTGCTTTGACTACGGCTCTGCGAGTCTTCACCAAAGTTATGGTGGTAATGACGGCTGTACTCCGCCGTCAAGGGGTCAGGATCCTACCGTACTTGGACGACTTGTTGATCCTGGCAAATTCCCCAGAGATTCTCCTACGTCATCTAGATTTGACTACTCTGTTCCTGCAAGCCCACGGGTGGCTCATCAACTGGAAGAAATCCTCCCTGGTCCCTGCTCAGAGCATGGTGCACTTGGGAGCATTGTTGGGCACACACAACCAGCGGTTGTTCTGGTATCAGGAGAAAGTCCTGAAGTTTCAGGACAGGATTCGATGCTTCCCATCTCGTCCGCAAGTGTCGATACATTCGGCAATGCAAGTGCTAGGTCTCATGGTGTCTGCTTTCGACATGGTGGAGTATGCTCAATTCCATTCCCGCCCTCTCTAGAGGCTGATTCTAGCCAAGTGGGACAGCCTGCCTCACCGGATCAGGTCTCCTATGATCTCATTGTCTCCGGAGGTCCACCTATCACTGAGCTGGTGGCTTCAGGACCAACAATTGAGCAGGGGTCGTCCCTTCTGGATCTCCAACTGGGTCCTTTTGACGACGGACACCAGTCTGAGGGGTTGGGGCGCGGTGTTGGAGCAACACTCCCTTCAGGGTGGACCAAGGAGGAGTGTCTCCTCCCGATAAACATTCTGGAATTGCGGGCGGTGTTCAACTCATTGAGCTTGGCCCAGCATCTAATACAGAACAGACCTGTTCAAGTACAGTCGGACAACGCCACCACGGTGGCGTACATAAATCATCAAGGCGGCATGGCAATGAGGGAAGTATCACGGATTCTTCAGTGGGCGGAATGCCATCTACCAGCCATATCGGCAGTGTTCATTCCGGGGGTCCTAAACTGGGTAGTGGACTTTCAGTCATCAGGCCGTACACGCTGGAAAGTGGAGCCTCCATCCAGAAGTTTTTCAACTCCTCGCAGACAAGTGGGGCCTTCCAGATGTTGACCCGATGGCATCTCGACACAATCACAAGGTTCTGGTCTTCGGAGCAAGGACAAGGGATCCTCAAGCAGCGTTCGTGGACGCACTGGCAATTCCATGGAACTTTCGGCTGCCATACGTGTTCCCTTCGGTGTCACTCCTGCTCAGAGTAATAAGGAAGTTCAAACAAGAAGGAGGAATCCTACTTCTAATCGCTCCAACGTGGCACAGACTGCACTGGTTCTCAGACCTTCAGGGTCTCTCGATAGAGCGTCCCCTTCTACTTCCGCTGGAATTCTTACTTTGCTTGGTGCGCATCTAACAATCATGACGCTTACAAGTTTAGTACGGCCAAACTTTTGGCCTTTCTACTACAAGGCCTGGATTTGGGGCCTTCATCTGGCCTCCATCAAGGTTCATATTTCTGCCTTGTCTGTTTGGTTTCAGAGAAAGATTGCAACTTTACCTGATGTGCATACATTCACTCAAGGTGTGTTGCGGATTCAACCTCCTTATGTCCCGCCGGTGGCCCCTTGGGACTTGTCGGTGATTCTGGAGCCTCTTGAATCTGCTGACCTTAAGTGGCTTACTCTTAAGGTGGTGTTTCTGCTAGCTATTGCTTCCGCTAGACGGGTGTCAGATTTTTTTTCACCGTGATCGGGTGGTTCTTAGAACACGCCCTGGATATTTACCTAAGGTGGTGTCTTCTTTCCACCTTAATCAGGAGATCGTGGTTCCGGCCTTGGCCTCTCCCGATTTGTCTTCCAAAGAGCGGTCTTTGGATGTGGTACGGGCTCTCCGTATCTATGTGAAGAGAACTGCCTCCATCAGGAAGTCGGATTCTCTGTTTGTTCTGTTTGGTTTTCACAATTGTGGCTGGCCTGCTCACAAGCTGATTCTGGCCAGATGGATTAGAATGGTGATTGCACATGCTTACGTACAGGCTGGTCTTCCAGCTCCTGCTACTATTAAGGCCCATTCTACTCGGTCAGTTGGACCTTCTTGGGTGGCCCGCCGTGGTGCTACCCTTGAACAATTGTGCAAGGCAGCTACGTGGTCCTCGGTGAACACGTTCATAAGGTTCTATGCCTTTGATATATCCGCCTCCCAGGATGCTTCCTTTGGACGCCAGGTTCTTGTGCCCGCTACAGGCGTACCCTCCCATAAGGAACTGCTTTAGGACATCCCCAATGTCGGCATTCCCTGTGGAGCCCAGTGTACCCTGCAGCAGAAAACGAGATTTATGGTAAGAACTTACCTTTTGTTAAATCTTTCTGTGAGGTACACTGGGCTCCACAGGACGCCCACCCTGGCACACTTAGCTTCTTTGGGTTGGTATGGCATTAGCCGCTGACACCCTATCCTGTCGTGAGTGTGTGGTGATTGTGGCTACTAACGGTTGTCTCTCTTGCCTGCTACTGCATTGGACTGGATAACTAAAAACTGAGCTCCTGTGCACGGAGGTGGGGCTATAGAGGAGGCGGCGCTAGGCATTCTGGGAACTCTCAAAGCTTTGAGCCTGTTGGTGCCTCGGATTAAGATCCTACTCTACACCCCCCAATGTCATTCCCTGTGGAGCCCAGTGTACCTCGCAGAATGATTTAACAAAGGTAAGTTCTTACCATAAATCTCGTTTTCCTCCCCTGACCTCTCCCTCGCTCGTATCTCCAACTGTCTGTCTGCTATACCTTTTGGGATGTCCCAGCACATTCCTAACATCAACATGTCAAACAAAGACTGAGCTGAACTTTTTACCACCCTCCCGCACAACCTCACCTCCCACAATTTCATTATCTATTGATGGCATTATTTCCTCTGTCCCCAAAATGCGCTGGCTTCGAGTAACCCTTGATTATTGCCTCTCCTTAAAACCACACATTCAGTACCTCTCACAAACCTGCCATTTTTATCTCAAAAATATTTCTAGGATCAGACCTTTTCTTACCCAGGATGCCACTAAGACCCTTATCCACTCACTGGTCATCTCCAGATTGGACAACTGTAATCTCCTATGTGGCATCCCTGACAAATGCCTCTCCACGCCGGTCTATCTTCAAAGCCACAGCCAAGCTTATCTTCCTCACCAAACGTACTACATGTTGAGTATCCCTTATCCAAAATGCTTTGGACCAGAAGCATTTTGGATATCTGATTTTTACTTATTTTGGAATAAATGCATACAATAATGAGATATTATGGTGTTGATACCCAAGTCTAAGCACAGAATCCATTTATGTTTCATATACACCTTATACACACAGCCTGAAGGTCTTTTTAGCCAATATTTCTCTGACGTCCTAGTGGATGCTGGGAACTCCGTAAGGACCATGGGAATAGCGGCTCCGCAGGAGACAGGGCACATCTAAAGAAAGCTTTAGGATCACCTGGTGTGCACTGGCTCCTCCCCCTATGACCCTCCTCCAAGCCTCAGTTAGATTTTCTGTGCCCGACGAGAAGGGTGCACACTAGGGGCTCTCCTGAGCTTTGTGAAAGTTTTAGTTTAGGTTTATTATTTTCAGTGAGACCTGCTGGCAACAGGCTCACTGCATCGAGGGACTAAGGGGAGAAGAAGCGAACTCACCTGCGTGCAGAGTGGATTGGGCTTCTTAGGCTACTGGACATTAGCTCCAGAGGGACGATCACAGGTTCAGCCTGGATGGGTCACCGGAGCCGCGCCGCCGGCCCCCTTACAGAGCCAGAAGAGCGAAGAGGTCCGGAAAAATCGGCGGCAGAAGACTTTCCTGTCTTCAGATAAAGGTAGGCGCACAGCACCGCAGCTGTGCGCCATTGCTCTCAGCACACTTCACACTCCGGTCACTGAGGGTGCAGGGCGCTGGGGGGGCAGCGCCCTGAGACGCAATAAATCGATAGAAAACCTTTTATGGCTAAAATAAATGCATCACATATAACTCCTGGGCTATATGGATGCATTTAACCCCTGCCAAAACATACAAGAAAACGGATGATAGGCTCCGCCCCTTTCTCGGCGTCCTTATCTCCTCAGCACACTGGCGCCATTTTCCCTCACAGCTCAGTTGGAGGGAAGCTCCCTGGCTCTCCCCTGCAGTCACTACACTACAGAAAGGGGTTAAAAAAGAGAGGGGGGCACAAATTAGGCGCAGTATAAACAATACAGCAGCTATAAAGGGAAAAACACTTATATAAGGTTATCCCTGTATATATATATATAGCGCTCTGGTGTGTGCTGGCAAACTCTCCCTCTGTCTCCCCAAAGGGCTAGTGGGGTCCTGTCCTCTATCAGAGCATTCCCTGTGTGTGTGCTGTGTGTCGGTACGTTTGTGTCGACATGTATGAGGAGAAAAATGATGAGGAGACGGAGTAGAGTGTCTGTAATAGTGTTGTCACCCCCTGGGGGGTCGACACCTGAGTGGATGTACTGTTGAAATTGCGTGACAGTGTCAGCTTTGTATAAAAGACAGTGGTTGACATGAGACAGCCGGCTACTCAGCTTGTGCATGTCCAGACGTCTCATACAGGGGCTCTAAAGCGCCCGTTACCTCAGATACAGACGCCGACACGGATACTGACTCCTGTGTCGACGGTGAAGAGACAACCGTGATTTCCAATAGGGCCACACATTGCATGATTGAGGCAATGGAAAAAGTTTACACTCTTCTGATAATATAAATACCACCAAAAAAAAGGGGTATTATGTTTGGTGAGGAAAAACTTCCTGTAGTTTTCCTGAATCTGAGAAATAAAATGAGGTGTGTGATGATGCGTGGGTTTCCCCCCGATAACAATTGATAATTTCTAAAAAGTTATTGGCAGTATACCTTTTCCCGCCAGAGGTTAGGGTGCGTTGGGAAACACCCCCTAAGGGGGATAAGGCGCTCACACGCTTGTAAGAACAAGGGCTCTACCCTCTCTGGAGATGGCCGCCCTTAGGGATCCTGCTGATAGAAAGCAGGAGGGTATCCTAAAATGTATTTACACACATACTGGTGTTATACTGCGACCAGCAATCGCCTCAGCCTGGATGTGCAGTGCTGGGTTGGCGTGGTCGGATTCCCTGACTGGAAATTTGATATCCTAGATAAGGACAGTATTTTATTGCCTATAGAGCAATTAAAAGATTCATTTCTATATATGCATGATGCACAGCGGAATATTTGCCGACTGGCATCAAGTATAAGTGCGTTGTCCAATTATACCAGTAAAGTGGTCAGGTGATGCGGATTCCAAACGGCATTTGGAAGTATTGCCTTAAAAAAGGTAGCCTCTCAAAATAAGACGCCGTATTATCAGGCGCAGTCCTGGTTGGCAAGCGGACAAAAGGGTTCCTCTTTTCTGCTCGTGACAGAGGGAGAGGAAAATGGCTGCAGAGATCAGCCAGTTCCCAGGAACAGAAACCCTTTTCCGCCTCTGCCAAGCTCTCAGTATGACGCTAGGGCTTTACAAGTTCAGGCATGGTGGGGGCCCGTTCTCAATGAATTTCAGTGCGCAGTGGGCTCACTCGCAAGTAGACCCCTGGATCCTTCAGGTAATATTTCAGGGGTACAAATTGGAATTCGAGACGTATTCCCCTCGCCGTTTCCAAAAGTCTGTTTTACCGACGTCTCCCGCTGACAGGGAGGCAGTTTTGGAAGCCATTCACAAGCTGTATTCCCAGCAGGTGATAATTAAGGTACCCCTCCTGCAACAGGGAACGGGGTATTATTCCACACTATTGTGGTACCGAAGCCAGACGGCTCGGTGAGACCGATTTTAAAATCTAAAATCTAAAATCTTTGAACACTTACATACAGAGGTTCAAATTCAAAATTGAGTCACTCAGAGCAGTGATTGCAAACCTGGAAGAAGGGGACTACATGATGTCTCGGGACATCAAGGATGCTTACCTTCATGTCAAAATTTACCCTTCTCACCAAGGGTATCTCAGGTTATGGTACAGAACTGTCACTATCAGTTCAGACGCTGCCGTAGGGATGGTCCACGGCACCCCGGGTCTTTACTGAAGTAATGACCGTAATGATGATATTCCTTCGAAGGAAGGGAATTTTAGTTATCCTTTACTTGGACGATTCCCTGATAAGGGTGAGATCCAGGGAACAGTTGGAGATCGGTGTAGCACTACCTCAGGTAGTGTTGCGGCAGCACGATTGGATACTCAATATTCCAAAATCGCAGCTGGTTCCGACGACTTGTCTTCTGTTCCTAGGGATGATCCTGGACACAGTCCAGAAAGAAGGTATTTCTCCCGGAGGAGAAAGCCAGGGAGTTATCCGAGCTAGTCAGGAACCTCCTAAAACCGAACCAAGTCTCAGTGCATCAATGCACAAGGGTTCTAGGTAAAAATGGTGGCTTCCTACGAAGCAATCCCATTCGGCAGATTCCACGCAAGACTTTCCAGTGGAACTTACTGGACAAATGGTCCGGGTCGCATCTTCAGATGCTTCAGCGGATAACCCTGTCACCAGGGACAAGGGTATCCCTCCTGTGGTGGTTGCAGAGTGCTCATCTTCTAGAGGGCCGCAGATTCGGCATGCGGGACTGGGTCCTGGTGGCCACAGATGCCAGCCTGCGAGGCTGGGGAGCAGTCACACAGGGAAGGAATATCCAGGGCTTATGGTCAAGCCTGGAGACATCAGTTCACATAAATATCCTGAAGCTAAGGGCCATTTACAATGCTCTAAGCTTAGCAAGACCTCTGCTTCAAGGTCAGCCGGTGTTGATCCAGTCGGACAACATTACGGCAGTCACCCACGTAAACAGACAGGGTGCCACAAGAAGCAGGAGGGCAATGGCAGAAGCTGCAAGGATTCTTCGCGGGGCGAAAAACCATGTGATAGCACTGTCAGCAGTTTTCATTCCGGGAGTGGACAACTGGGAAGCAGTTTTCCTCAGCACGACCTCCACCCGGGAGAGTAAGGACTTCACCCAGAAGTCTTCCACATGATTATAAACCGTTGGGAAAAACTCGACAGGTATTGCGCCACGTCAAGGGACCCTCAGGCAATAGCTGTAGATGCTCTGGTAACACCGTGGGTGTACCAATCAGTGTATGGGTTCCCTCCTCTGCCTCTCATACCCAAGGTACTGAGATTGATAAGATGGAGAGGAGTAAGCACTATATTAGTGGCTCCGGATTGGCCAAGAAGGAATTGGTAACCGGAACTTCAAGAGATGCTCACGGAGGATCCGTAGCCTCTACCTCTAAGAAGGGACCTGCTCCAGCAAGGACCTTGTCTGTTCCAAGACTTACCGCGGCTGCGTTGACGGCATGGCGGTTGAACGCCGGATCCTGAAGGAAAAAGGCATTCCGGATGAAGTCATCCCTATCCTGATCAAAGCCAGGAAGGATGTAACCGCAAAACATTATCACCGCATTTGGCGAAAATATGTTGCGTGGTGCGAGGCCAGTAAGGCTCGACGGAGGAAATTCAACTGGGTCGATTCCTACATTTCCTGCAAACAGGAGTATCTATGGGCCTGAAATTGGGGTCCATTAAGGTTCAAATTTCGGCTCTGTCAATTTTCTTCCAAAAAAGAACTAGCTTCAGTCCCTGAAGTTCAGACATTTGTACTGCATATACAGCCTCCTTTTGTGCCTTTAGTGGCACTTTTGGGATCTCCAGGTGGTTTTTGGGTTCCAAAAGTCACATTGGTTTGACACACTTAAATCTGTGGAGTTAAAATATCTCACAGAAAAAGTGGTCATGCTGTTGGCTCTGGCCTGGGCCAGGCGCGTGTCAGAATTGGTGGCTTTATCCTGTAAAAACCCTTATCTGATTTTCCATTCGGACAGGGCGGAATTGAGGACTCGTCCTCAGTTTCTCCCTAAGGTGGTTTCAGCGTCTCACCTAAACCAAACCTATTGTGGTGCCTGCGGCTACTAGGGACTTGGAGGACTCCAAGTTGCTAGACGTTGTCAGGACCCGGAAAATATATGTTTCCAGGACGGCTGGAGTCAGGAAATCTGACTCGCTGTTTATCCTCTATGCACCCAACTAGCTGGGTGCTCCTGCTTCTAAGCAGACTATTGCTCGTTGGATTTGTAGTACAATTCAGCTTGCACATTCTGTGGCAGGCCTGCCACAGCCAAAAATCTGTAAATGCCCACTCCACAAGGAAGGTGGGCTCATCTTGGGCAGCTGCCCGAGGGGTCTCGGCTTTACAACTTTGCCGAGCAGTTACTTGGTCAGGAGCAAATACGTTTGTAAAATTCTACAAATTTGATACCCTGGCTGAGGAGGACCGGGAGTTCTCTCATTGGGGGCTGCAGAGTCATCCGCACTCTCCCGCCCGTTTGGGAGCTTTGGTATAATCCCCATGGTCCTTACGGAGTTCCCAGCATCCACTAGGACGTCAGAGAAAATAAGAATTTACTTACCGGTAATTCTATTTCTCGTAGTCCGTAGTGGATGCTGGGCGCCCATCCCAAGTGCGGATTGTCTGCAATACTGGTACATAATTATTGTTACCAAAAAATTCGGGTTATTGTTGTAGTGAGCCATCTTTTCGAGAGGCTTCTCTATTATCATGCTGTTAACTGGGTTCAGATCACAAGTTGTACAGTGTGATTGGTGTGGCTGGTATGAGTCTTACCCGGGATTCAAAATCCTTCCTTATTGTGTACGCTCGTCCGGGCACAGTATCCTAACTGAGGCTTGGAGGAGGGTCATAGGGGGAGGAGCCAGTGCACACCAGGTGATCCTAAAGCTTTCTTTAGATGTGCCCTGTCTCCTGCGGAGCCGCTATTCCCATGGTCCTTACGGAGTTCCCAGCATCCACTACGGACTACGAGAAATAGAATTATCGGTAAGTAAATTCTTATTTTTTTATAACTTTCTGCGTTAAACAAAGTGTGTGTACATTGACACAATTCATTTGTTTAATATACACCTCATACACACAGCCTGTAGGTAATTTAATACAATATTTGTAATAACTTTGTGTATAAACAAAGTGTGTGTACATTGGGCCATCAGCAAACAAAGGTTTCCCTATCTCACTCTCGCAGAATTCCGTATTTCGGTATATTTGGATATGGGATACTCAACCTGTATGTCCACCCTTTTTTTTTTTTTTTTTTTTTGTACAACTAGCTCAGTATACTTATAATTTCAGAATGTAGAAATAATAAATGGGGATCATTTTGAATTATATCAAATGGTTATTCCCCATCCCTTGTTACCGGAGACCAATCCCAATGTCTTTTAAAGAGAGTGCCTCGGCCACTTTTGAGGGACTCTAGGCTAGTATCTTTTGACTGCACTGCTGATTCCAATAAATGTAAGACTTTCTAAACATAGTTTACAATAGTTGGGATTTGGCAGTGGAGCCTTGATCTAGGTTCAACAAAATAACTTCTGAATTGAAGTATCTTCCTTGCAGTGTGTGTGTGTTGGTGTTTAATGCCATCAAAGCCTTCATTGTTGTGATCTACTGCAGAGTCATGCACTCTTGAATAGAGGTTAAGTGGATGTATTTGTTTAGAGTCCCCCTGAAAATAATTCCTCTTTTATGCTTTTACTTACACTACTTTACTATTAGGAGTTAAGATGAAAGTCTTCTCTGAGCAATTATTGTCATTTAAATTTTAATCCAAACGTTTCGACAGTATGCCAGCTAAATATCATACCGCATGTCCTGCTTGTCATCAGCATTAAATTCATTTTCATTTTCTATATCTGACTTAAACTTTTTTCTTCTTGTTTTTATTTCTTCTCTTCACCTATAAGCACAAACATAAACCATCCTTGCTACAGCCTAGAACAGTTAAGTAAAATCTTCTCACTGCCCCTTAACCTGTCTGTCCCATGGTTAGTGCTAGTGTTGTAGTGATCTGTCTGCAGTCATGTTATGTACTCAAATATACCCACCCTATGTCCAAATGTACTCACACCTTGCCATGAAAGTCCATCCTTATTGTAGTTTTTTGTTTTTCTATAAATGTATTTTTTATTTATTTGCTTTTTCAGTTTATCTACATGTTGCTCTTTGTTTTATCCTTTTTTTGCTTGCCTTGAGCACAAATGATTATGGTTTAGGGGCTATTGTGATAAAGGGGGATTTTGTTGGGGATACTGGTAGTAACAAGGTTCTCTCTACATTAGCTGGGACATGTCTGTTGTGTGGTGAGGCTTTCAAAATGTATTCCTGCTGGATTAGTTACCTGCACAACTTCTTCTTCTAATATCCGCAATGAATGGTCATTTGCGTAAAGCAGTTCTGCTGATATGCTCTACGTGTATGCCTTAAGCTTTCTTTATAAAGGTTTATATTGTATACTACGGAGTGCTGGAATACGACATGGATGCTTTGCGGGCTGTGTGTTCAAAAGCTGTTTTTTTCTTTACCTATGTTGTAGTGATATGATTGTGCTTGTGCTATAAAACTAACATGGTACTCAGTACAGCTTGACTTAATCACTACACAGGGACAAATATGAATATTAAACCAGAAGGTACACACACAGGGCACTTACTTATTTTGCATACTCACATTGAAAAATAAATACATAAGAAATAGTATGAATAGAACTATACTTTTTGTCATCTAATGGTCAGTAAGTACTGGAGTAATGTTGATACAATTCTTTATCTTCAAATAAATGTACACTTTTACTCTCTCTGGCATCCTCTTTAAACTTCCAAAATATGCAAAAAGTAACTTTCATGTTGCCCAAACAATATGTGAAAACAAAACAAAAACATTTTATATGTGAAGATTTAGTTCTAAACCCTACATATGATTGTTTTTCACTGCATGGTTACAACCGATGTATTGGTCTAAAATGTCATAGAGAATGTGGGAATGTTTATATTCTGTAGAAGTGTTATGTCGACAGTTATAGTTCCCAATGCCAGGGTGATCAAAGAAATGTTTTTTTTAGGGATCTGTTCTTAAATGAAAATGT